>NC_139701.1:24583331-24775831 GCF_964188405.1 Protomyctophum parallelum | reverse complement strand
GTAATAATAATAATAATAAGGGTAATAATAATAATAATAATGATAATTATCATTATTATTATTATTATTATATTAAATAATAACATTACTGACACCAAACATCCTAAACATGTACAAATAAAACTACAATCTTAATATTTGGAATATTATATGCGCTGACATAATACCCTATCAAGATGAATGGAAGATGTCAAATATGCAGAAGCTGAAACAATATGAACATATCACTGAACAGAACAGATGCAGACTCCAGTCCACAGCATGCTCAAGCTGCTGAACTGCATTCTGATTGTAATCTAATTGGAAACACTTTCAACGGTCAAACAGGTCAAGGTTCAAATTCAAGATGTAATCTTCCAATTGGATTTGAACTTTGAGCACAGCAGCAATGGAGCCAACCACAGGCATCCATGTCTGTGATGCCAAAGTATAGCGCAGTAATGGCTCAGCATCATCTTTAAATTCAGTCCAGAATCATATTTTGATCTAATTAGTATCTATCCATTTCGAAGAGCACATATATAATTTTGTCCTTTGTCCTCCAGTCTTTACTTTGTCTTCAGCTTTTTCTCTCTGTGAGCTTATCTAAATCACATGCACTTGAAGCTGAAACTCTTATGGTAATGTTGTATACGTGTGTGTGTGTGTGTGTGTGTGTGTGTGTGTGTGTGTGTGTGTGTGTGTGTGTGTGTGTGTGTGTGTGTGTGTGTGTGTGTGTGTGTGTGTGTGTGTGTGTGTGTGTGTGTGTGTGTGTGTGTGTGTGTGTGTGTTACATTTATGTGTATTTATTTATTCACACAGAATCGAATGGAGGAAAGCAAAGCCTTATTCAAGACAGTAATATCCTGTAACTGGCTTCAACATTCCAAAACCATCTTGATTCTGAACAAGACAGATTTATTGGAGGAACAAATCATGCATTCACATTTAGTGGACTACTTCCCTGAATATAATGGTGAGATAAGATTTCTAGTATAGGGCCACAAAAATTTAATTGTCTTGGGTCTTTCTAAATTGATGCATTATAAATGTACTTGTACATTTACAATTTCATTCTTGCTGTGTGACCCAATTGTTGAGTTAAAACTCATGAGTGGAGCATAAACTCAGAAAAGGAGCATGAATCTTCAACAAGACACAAGACACAACAAGACAACTACATCTCCCAGTGTGCATCAGCTGCAAGATGGCTGCTGGTGCTCGTTTGGGTGATTGAACACCTGTTAAAGGCTGGTGGTGCTGACTCTCTCACAACAAACAAACAAGCAAGCTGAAGTCTACCCAGGAGCTCTACCCCAAAGACGCCAATGGTCTGTTATATTTATTCAACTGCTTTTCTACTTCAGCTTAATGTGGTTAAATTCAGGCTAATTGTGTGTTTAGTTCAACTGCTTATTCTACTTACTTGCTTATTCTACTTATTCTACTTACTTACTTATTCTACTTATTCTACTAAAATCAGGCTAATTGTGTGTTAAGTAGCTTCAACTGCTTCAGTCTGAAGTGGGGAAGGAACACATTAACTTGCTTGAGAGTTGAATTAAATTTATGTTTAAAAGTATCTCTTTACAAAATAAGACCAAGTTAGAAATGTTAAAATGATTTAAGAATTGGAAAGCCTACTAAAAATGTGGACAATTCATGTTAAAGGTTTAAAATGCCTTGTTCAATTAGAGCTGATCTACAAGCTTAAAGTTCAGCTATTTTTCTTCTTCACTTATTCAATTTAAAATACTAAATGTTTACTTAACTTGACTCATTTATTAAAGGTTACAATTCAGAAATGTTTAATTGAAAATGACTTTAATAATTTGGGTTAAAATGTCGACTTCATGAGTTAATTTAAGACTGTTAAAATGTCGACTTTAAAGTTAATTTAAGACTTTACATTTTGGCATTCATTGTGTGAACACTATATTTAAACCACTTTGTCTAAAAGACGGTTTTGATTATTTAAAATATATATATTTAATGTTTAAAAAGATAACTTATTGTTTGAAAAGATGTTTATTGTTTTGCATTGTTGTTAAAACCTGTTTCTTTGTTTTCAAAGGTTTTCAACCTTATTGATGAAACCAACCAACCAAGTCAACAAAAGCAACAAAGTGTGCAAAAAGTTGAAAATAAAGTTGGACATTTGAGTTGGACATTTGGAGTTGATTCCTTTACTGTCATTTGGAGTGGAAGTGGGGTTTGACTTAACACCAATACTTATATATTCCCATTATAAATGTACAACATTTATTCAAATTCAAACTGTTATTATATTTGTCTTTTTGAAGACATTTGTAACAATATATTGAGCACTATTCAATACATTTTAATTTGAATGTAATGGTATTTGTATTGCTTACTAAAACGATTTGTATACCCCACTGGGTATAAAAAAAAGCAGATGTACAATTGTATATCTGCAATTTTTTATATATAGCCAACATGCCATTAAATAGGGGCCCATAGCCTGTTGCATATCAAACTGGGGGTCCTTGAAATTAAAATGGTTGAAAATCACTACTGTAAAAACCTTCTGTTATGAGGGTCTTTGGCATATATTTTCAAATGGGGGTCTGCAGACTACGATGGACAGTGCAGGCTGTGGTTTTATATATATATATATATACACACACACTGTAACAATGTATTAATTCATTTTTGTTATTGATGCCACTGAGTTCACAACACTGTCTCTTTTTTACCAGGTCCACAACGGAATTCCCAGGCAGCAAGAGGATTCATGTCAAATATGTTTTTAGATCTGAATACAAATAGCAGAAAATACATATACCCTCACTTCACCTGTGCCACTGACACACAGAACATTAGATTGACCTATGATGTCAGAGACATACTATGGCGATGTGTTTGTCATCAGTATGAACTTCTATGAATAAAACAAATGACAAAAAGGTGACAGCAAGGTGCAAAGGTTGACCACCTTTAAAGCTTTCAAAAGTTGAGAATAGTTAAACTTTTTGAGAAATGCACATAATGTCTTATAATAAATAATATAATGTAAGTGCATTTTTTTTTCTACTCTTGTTATTTGACATGGCCTTGGAGATATGGGCTCCATTTTTGTCTCATCTTTCTAAAGCCACTATTTGGGGATTTAGGAGTGGGGAAAGGGTGTTCCCCCACTAAAGTTCTACACCATACTGTCCATGCCTAACAGGAACAAACTTTTCAGTATCACCCGTATTGCTTCCAAAATCAAAGGACTTCCTACACCCACACTTTCTGATATGAACAATAACGCCATCACACGACTAGCACTCTCGATATCAAATGACACTGATCATCCTCTGCATCGTTTCTTTAACCTCATGCCATATGGACAAAGATACAGGACCTTGCCATGGAAAAAGGTCCGTTTTAGTAGGAGTTTTGTCCCCTCAGCCATCGCGGCATTAAACAAACTGCCCCGCCGATAGGATGGTTCTGTACACAGTGGGGAACTCATGTTTTTTGTTTTGTTTTTTGTTTTGTCTTGGTGCTATGTGCTCTGTGTTGTTTTTGATGTGGGTGTTGAACAGATTGTGAAGACAAATATCCTTCGGGACAATAAAGATTATTATTATTATTATTATTAAAGTTGGTATTTTGGTTACCTCTCTAAATCCCTTAAACAAACACCTCCGTTACCCGTTATATTATGCATAGGTGTGGTTTGGGCGTTACAATAATTAAACCAAATTTAACCAATCGCCAGTATTGGCTCTGATCTTGCTCATTGTTGGTTGATCGATTAATGGAGAAGCAGAGCCGGGCTGTATTATACAGTACTTTGTTGTACAATCATGGAGTAGCCGCAAGAAGCTCACAACCAGATCTTCTATTTTTACAAAAATAAATAAAAAAGATCTTTAGTTATTCACAATCGACGCTTAAAGTTTGAAATAATTGTGATATCGATTTGAAGTCATATTCATTCAACCTTTATTTAAAATTCTCTGGGAGACGCTCATTAACAATGATGCCGAGATTACACACATAATATGTGTCTATATTATAGACGTAATAAACGTAAGAACAAAGGAAAACAATAATATTGAAACCAAATGGCTCAGCCTCTTGCCTACTGTATAGCCAGGAAAGAGTATTATTCATTATACAATGATGAAGGTCTCGTTGTCTGAGCCTTGATATGGAATGGCATTCAGTGTCATGTCCTCACTCGACACGGCTTCACTCTCCCTGGTTCAATTGGGACCCTAGCCAAAGCTCACGTATCCCGTCCCCAGTATGGTAACCACTAACCAATGATGATGCACATTCAAACTAAGAAGCTGCACCATGAGTTCTGGCTGGCAGCATGGTATCAAACTAGAAAATTCGCAATTTTAAAAAATTGCAGAGTGTGGTTGCCGCAGTGGCTTACATATGCCCCTCCCACTAATATTGCCAGCCAATTACAATTTCAAGTCACGCCTTAGATCATGCGTAAGTAATTCGGAGGGGATTTAACCCCCGAAATTCATGTTTTTGCGACAATCGGTTACATTTCTCGCATTTGCGGCGCCCCCTATGGATGAAAATGGAATTGCTTTTAGAACTTGGTTGATTGAACCACCCCGGACATGTGATTCAAATTTGGGATGGATTGGATATTCCGTTCGTGATTTATGGCATTTTTGTGATATTGGCCCCTCCTACTAACTTCGGAAGACGATTACGGCCGAACGATACGCACTACCAAAAGTCTGCATTTGGTGTTTTAATCGGATATGTCCAGAGATCATGTGTGCCGATTTCTGTGAGATTTGGACAAAATATGTAGGAGGAAAAGCAAAAAGTTTGTTTTGGACAAAATTCAAAATGGCGGAAAATCCATCATGGCGGAAATGGGCGTGGCCTATATGGGGAGATGCGTCATGACCCAAGGAATCCAGGGAAAAAATAATTTTGATTTTACGACCTACGGTTCAAGAGTTATAAGCCAAAAGGTAAAGTGGGCTGTTATAGCGCCACCATGAGGCCGACCTATAAAATTATAATTTTAATTAATTTTAGTGATAATTAAGAAATATCCCTAAAAGTTTTGTAACTATAGTGATTACAGTCTCCGAGGAAAAAATACTTGAATGTGATTTTTTGCCTTTTCCCATTCATGTCAATGGGGAAATTTAATTCACTAATAAATTCATATCAATTAAACTATACAACATTTCTCTTAACAAAATACAAGCACACGATTCCCGATTTTTCCGGTCAATTTGACATATGGCTCAAGTGCGTACAGCGTACAGTGTGGGAGGTATAAAGCGACAAAAAAAAGACTACTGTGAAATAAAAAGAATACGCATGAATAAAGTGTTACAATTACTAGAGTCTGGTTGCCCCTTTTGGGGCAACCACACTAACTATGCATCATTGGCTTGGACATAAATCGACTGATGGGAAACCATTGTAGACATAGGGCCCACCTCTATCTGAGCTCAGAAACTATAGGCCTTCAGCGTCACCACGGCAGGAGAGTTAACCATGCAGTATTCAGCTTGGGGCACAGTCTGTACTCTCATCACTGTCAACAGCACAGAGCACTATGCCGGCCTGTGAATGCCATATCAGTATCACCAAACCACTTAGTCGTCCAAATTAAGTGTCATGTCAGTCCATACAGCTTGGTTTTATTTCACCAGTGACCATCCAGCTGTCAGTACCAACTCTACCAGTCCAAGGCCCGTCATATAAGAGAGACTCGCAAAGCCATGCTTAAACTCTACTAGTGAGGCCCTCGGCCACAACAGAAGCAGAAGTTGCTACTAGTGACTGTGAGCGCCACACAGAACCAATGCAGAACCAGGTATGAACAAAAGCATGAAGTGAACAAGAAATCATGCCCCATTTAGCTTCTTAAGGGGCTGATGCAGTGAAGTCATTAGAGAGAGAGAGAGAGAGAGAGAGAGAGAGTGTCACAGTCACAGACTTTTGTCATTCATTGTACAGTCTAGGTCTTGTATTTCTATGTATTGTTCCCTGGTCTAGTTTTCATGGTTCTATGTTTGTTTGCTCCAGCTGTGTCTCATTTTGTAATCAACCCGTTTGGGTCCTTACCTCACCTACACATGACAGAATGACTCAACCAAATGGACCCAGCGGACAGCACCCACCTACCACACAGGCTGCCATTCACCTGGTGAGCTGTATGGTTCTGTGACTGCAGTACGAGCTCTATGAGTGGCAAATGGATTGTTAATTTGTTGGTGCTACAGCTGGCTGGTCGACTGTTGGGGGAAATTGTTTGATACACCGGCTGTTACTTGGAGGGGATACTACTGAAGCACATGTTTGATTGTGATGTCCTGGTTGTGCAAGTTTCCAGTGTCACTCCTACTGTAGAAGTCCTGGTCGTGATGGCCCCAATATCTCCGCTCAATGTCCCATTGTCAATCCCTGTGTGTGTGTGTGTGTGTGTGTGTGTGTGTGTGTGTGTGTGTGTGTGTGTGTGTGTGTGTGTGTGTGTGTGTGTGTGTGTGTGTGTGTGTGTGTGTGTGTGTGTGTGTGTGTGTGTGTGTGTGTGTGTGTGTGTGTGTGTGTCATGTCGGCCTTCCTCAGCCGCAGCGTTTCAAACCGTTTGAGTTTGAAAGCCTGCGGAAGGCGACAAGTCGAAACTATATATACTCAAGAGAGTGCGGATATTCCTTTTTTCAATCCTTGTTTTCCACAAATCTCACATTGGGTCAGCACTCATGTGCTAAAAACAAACAGTAGAGCAGTTTTTTGTCTTGGGTCATCTATGTAAATTACGTTTTCATCCAAGGCATCCCTGAATGACATTGTTACTTTATAGAACCTTATATTTATGTCATATTACATACATAAATATGTAAATCTTTCCCCCTAAGATACAGTGTGTGTCACAAGAAAAACGTGAGAATATATAGTAGTTTCCTTTACGACAATCTGTCGTAATCTGTGCAGCAGAATGGCTGATGGTAGGAATAGAATGATGGGGACGTTGAGTGAATCATCATGTGACACAGTCACTGGGATGCAGGGTTGGAAGGGCCACATCGTGACTTAGAACAATTTGTTCTCCCTCAGAAAAGTGCTCATGTCTGGCTGTGCAGTTTCCAAGAAGTGATGCTTGACACACAGTGTTACCATAGATACCTCCTCCGAGGACTTCCTTTCCACTCGCTTCCCTGCCATGCGTGGCGTCGTGTTATATTGGTTGACAGTCATTCATGATTTTTTTTTATAGAGTTCTATTTGTTACATGCTCGTACGCGCAGACGTTGGTGCGGGCTGTGCGGCGTACACTATATCATATCGTTGCTGTCAGGTGGAAACCTTGCATGTCTAAACCTTTTTTCAGGAAATGGGAAAAATAACCATGTTCCATTTTCCTTGGTTAAATCCACAGATACAGTACAGTAGACCTTTTGTTTTAAACACATGTTTATTCATTTTCTTAATTGACAAAAATATTCATACAACAATTATTCATATATTTGTTTCCCCCATAGTAGTACATATATTGAAATCAAATATTTAAATAAATAACAATAATCAATACTATATGCACTGCCACATAAATGTTTGAAGAAATGTATTTCCTGTCCTGGTATGAGTATTGAAAGAAAATGAAACGTAACAGGGTGATAAGGGAATATATTAAATATGGTTGAATATTTAATCGTGAAATGTTGTTGTTGATTATAGTTGAATATGGTCATTTATTTTCTCTTGGCAAAGTTTGCTCATAAGGGGAGCTGTGGGACAAAACCATGTCAACAATTGTTCCCCAAAGCTGGGGAACCTGCTGTGGCCTCCTGACTAGAAGATTGGGTGAGGAATATACCGGTAGGCTACTTTTTGAGCAATGCATTGCCTTTTTATTTTCTGACTTTACTTGATTTTCGGAAAATAGATGATCTACAATTTTGTATTTGATTACTTTTGGATTACCTTTGGAATTACTTTTTTGATACATTGAAAGGAACTTTGCGTTGCAGAACTTTTGAAATCTATTGTTCAATTTAAGTGTGTCATGAGGAACAAACAGGCATACACTACTACACAGCTGCTTCCATTTAACAGCAAGCCGGTTGGGAGGACTGTGTGACTGGACATTAGTGTTGCATGTTGTTATTTTATTATTTGTACAAACATAAATTATAAAAGTACACAAAGATGGTGCATGGGTTTTAACAGAATTTCTGTTGATTGGGAATTGTGTGGCACCTGGCTCTCCTGCAGTACTGCCTGGTGATCCTCTTGATTGAGTGGGGGAAGGTACCAAGTGCTATAGAGTATGAGGGGTGTCTGCCTTATGTCTTGTTGTGTTATATGTTCTTATGTTAATGATGTGGCGCCGGAAATGTTTTCATGTATTTGGAATAGGTTTAGTAAAACCGTATATAATTGTGTAAATCAACTCATGGGCCATAGTTTGCCTTATTGGAGTTAAGTGGTTACCAATTAGTTATGTGTCTCGGTATGGTCTCACCCAGTATAAAAGGGAGGCTGCAGGATGCCGAGGTTCAGGGTGGCTTCAGAACCAGATCTAGAGGACGTGGAGAGAAGTTTGAACTCGATTGTGGCTTCATGAAAGCGGTGGCAAGGATTAAAGAAGGAAGGAAGGAAGGAAGGAATGAGGAAGGCGAAGGGACGATCACGTAAGGAGGCGGTGGACGAAGGGGGTGACAATCCCTCTCCCCTGCCCCCTGAGGTCTGCCCTAAGGAGTACAGACCCACCTCGCCGTCGTACTATCCGGCGAGCGAATGTGATGATGAAGTTGGAAAGGAGTACAGACCCACCTCGCCGTTGTACTATCCGGCGAGCGAATGTGATGATGAAGTTGAGACTACTATGCAAACAGAAGAGGAACCAAGACCAAGTCGGGGAAACGAAAAGAAAAGGAGGATGGAAAGTGGAACTAGCTCGGCAAGTGAGGAAAGCCAGATAATCGATGAGAACTATGCAGTAGGAGTGAGAGCTGTAAAGAAAGCGGATGAAATATTTAAGGACCGACATAGAGTGGCAACATTTGTTGGAAAGAAGTTGGGTGAGGTGAAATCGGTTAGGATTGCAAGGAGTGGAATAGTTGTGATCGAGTGCAAAACAGAGAGCCAGAAGGTGAAAGCAATATGTGGCATTACGAAGTTTGAGGGGTGTAAAGTGGAGTGCTTTGATCTCGGGGCTAAAGCAAGCAGGATTGGCGTGATAAGTGGGGTTCCTGTCTCAGTGGAGGTGGAGCTGGTGGACATATTTCTCAAGGTGGAGGGGATAAGTGATGTCAGGAGGCTGAAACGTTTTAGAGAGGGGAAGAGAGAGGACAGTCAGTCAGTGGCTGTCACTTTTAAAGGAGAACTGCCTGAGAGAATTTACGTGGACTATGTGACATACAAAGTGAGACCGTTTGAGAAAGGTCCCCTCCGATGCTTCTGCTGCCAGGCCTATGGGCATGCTGCGGCAGTATGCAGAGGAGTCAGGAAATGTGGCAGATGTGGGGAAGAGAAATGCATCGAGGCATGTAAAGCAGAGAGGAGCGAACCAACGTGCATTCACTGCAAAGGAGCCCATTACTCAGGATCAGCTCAGTGTCCAAAAAGAAAGAGAGAAGAACGTGTGAGTCGGGTTAGAGTAGAAAACGGGATCACCTACGCAGAGGCAGTAAAGAGAGTGGAGGAAGGAGGAAATGAAAGAGTGCCTGAAAACAGTGGATCTGATGGAGACACGAAGAGAGAGGACCAATCAATTTGCATGGACAAAAGTCAGTTTTTGGCGTTTATCGCCATGGTGGTAAATTGTGCTGTCGAGATGAAGGGGAAATCAGAAAGGATAATGATGATATTGGATGCAGCCAAGAGATTCCTGAAGATAGAGGATATTAGTGGAGGGGACATCGACAAAATCTTGAGGGAAGGTTTTGCACCAACTCAGGCCGCTGGGCCTGGGTCATAGGGAGAGGGACTGTATCGAGAACGGGTTGGGATCACTGGGTGGGCACTATAAATAAATCGCACAACTGAGAAACCGAGACTGAGGTATACCCCTAACCTGTGGAGGGCAGCAATGTGCCGATAAGGCATCCAGTCTGCCGGAAACCGACAAGTAGAAGAAGAAGAAGAAGCCGAGGTTCAGTAGTGGCTTGGGCAACAAGCAGGTAACACCCCACCCAGGGAGAGCTGCTAGGGGTCCCTTTTTGAGTTTCTTACGTTCTGGGGTTTTGTTTCCTAATTTGCTTTCAAGCTAGGTTTCATCTGTTTTTTTGTTTGTTAGGCCTTCCACTGTAAATACTGCTGCAGCGGGGGAAAATAAAACTCTACATGGTATTGCTGGATTCACTTTTTGGAGCCTTGGCCACTCGGCCAACTTTACAAAGTGAAATCTATTGTTCATTGAAGTGAATACTTTTTGTTTAAGTTTAAATCAGATAGAAAAATATTGCAATTTTTGGTCTGCGATACAGTTTGGTTACAGTATAAAGCATTACTGGCGCAGGTACAGGACTGTTATTTAATATAACTCGGATATAATAATACAAAGAATTGCAAATCTACAAGCTCACAGTGCGTCATAAGCTTGTAATTTAGCTATTTTTGCTTCTTTTGCACGACAATGTCTTACAGTAAGACCAATTTTGAAGGTATTCTCTTCTCACCTTTGTGTATGGTGTCAAAATGTGTAAACGAAAGCCGTTAACAATAACAAAAGGGCAAAATACCCTGCTCCCCGTGGCCCCTTCCCTCCACACAGTTTCTCGTTTTCCTCTCTCTCTCTCTTCTGCCTGCTTCTCCTAACCCGCTCTGCCCTGGATACGTGCTGGCTCTCACTGCTGATTGCCAGTGGGTGGTGGTGGAGTCAGCAGCTTAGGGGGGGCATTGGCAGGTACAACTGCCCACCCACTGGGGCTCCAGGCTGATGACTGGCAGTGACGAAAGAGCACCTTGGAGACCGGGTAGAGAGGTCAGGCTGTTACCGTGTTGTTGGAGCTGCCTGTGGGGAACACATAATCTTATTAGTTTCAGAGGAGAAAGGTGGAAACAACGTCTGCAGATTGCCGCGGGTGCGCCCGAATTGGAAATGCTGAGGGCCAGTTAGTGTTTCATGGTTTAGATGGTGGGCAAGGTAACGTTTCGTTTTCCATTTCTCACATGTGAAAAGCAACAGGGCCTTTGAGATAAAGACTTACACTGTACTTATGATACTCCGTTTGAGGAGGCTGAGTTTGTGACCAGACAGACACTCTGGGGATTTAACCACCTACTTAGTTGACCAGATTCCAAAGGGCTCTATATAGGCTCTGTCCTGTTTTAGCTCTTCACTGAAAATAGACAATCCTATTTTCCCTGAATGTAAGCCCCAGAATAGCGAAGCTAATTCACATGGTTTTAAGGGGATGTTTCCAGACCTTGGCTGTTGCTCTCTTTTTCTACAGTATCATCTGTCTCCCTTTTAGTAATTACTAGTCCTAAACGTCTGGCTGGATTGCACTGGAATTTAATGTGTACGTTCATGCTCCCAGCTTTGACAATGCAACATCTAATAGGGGGCTGCAAAGTAAGTTATTGAGGACATTCACCCTCCCCAGAGAAGGTATAGCCTACTGATTTTGTTGAACAGATGGCCATTTCTTATGTCAAAATTGGTGGATTCCTATGACATTTGCTCAAAGCTACAGTATATCATCCTACCCGGAGGATATACCCTAAGCAGGCCAATATGTCAACTGTTTGTTTTCTTTATTTCTTTTGTGGGAAGAAGCTTAGGCTCTGAGAATGGTGTTAGTCGGTCCAAACTACTTACGCCAGGGGACACTGCTCTTGTTACACCTCCCTGTCTCCCATTCTGCTTCTGTGGTTCTCACCATCTGCCCTGAATGGCCTCTCTCTTTAGCCACCTTCACACATAGGCTACAATGTTTCCCTGGGGACAATTTAGGCTTCATACATATTTTCTCATTTAGTTTGACCTTGCCTCAGTTGTGTGTGTGTGTGTGTGTGTGTGTGTGTGTGTGTGTTGCCCCATGGAGGCTTCATTTTGTCATGTAGAAACTCTCAGTAGATTTGTAAATATTGGCCCAAAGTTTGTGTATAGAAAGTTTCGAATTTCGAACAATTTTTCCACAAAGTTGTTCCGATCAATGAGGAGACACATATTGTATAATGATGTTTCATGGCTGTACATCAAATGGTTCATGAGTCATGCCTATTCAAAGTTAGCGTGATACCCTTCCACCAATGGTTAAGAGTTTCATTTCTCTGTAGTTTGACCCTCTAGTAGACCCTCTACCATACAGCAGAGAAAAATAAACTGTGAGAGACAAGTGAGAACCATATCCTTATGTGTGGACCTGGTCGAAGTTACCATGGTGATTAGTGAGCTGTTTGATTGAGGTACTGCAGGGGTGTGTGTGTGTGTGTGTGTGTGTGTTCAGAGGGGGAAGGACAAAGTGGCATGTATTGACGGGACACTCTCCTCTCCTCTCCTCTCCTCTACTCAGACGGCACACACACACACACACACCACCAATCACACCAATAATTATGTTTGATTGGTGCCCTATCATGTGAGGGCTGGTAGAGTGGAGCACCTGACCTGATCAACATGCTTGTTTGTTTTGTTTTTGGGCCTTCAGTGCCTACATGAATGGGCTGGAGAGTTAACACAGAAAGGCATATTGTGAGGGAAAAGGAGAGGAGACGGGGAGACAAATATAGCCGGGTGAAAAATAGCCTGAGTATAAAACATAATTAAACGGAGAGACGGCGTATATGGAGACTAGTAAAAGAATGACAGGGGGGGGGGGGGGGGGGGAATTAAAAAACTTCAGTGCACTGTGCCTACACATGTTGCGACCGCAAGGCCGCATATGTAAGCACAATGCAAGGAATAAATGCATTCGCCATGTATCCGAAAGGAAGTCTGATCCAATCATTTTTAGATTTCTCCAGTTTAATCCTGAGTTTAAGTTTTGTTGTGTTCAAGATCTGATTTTAGGCATGTTTAAGCCTCCAGGAAAATCCGTGTTGAGGTTCTTAATCCACTGTTTTTCATTAAAACGTCTTTGTCCTACTGTCCAGTTGGGATTGTGTTGAAGTCCAGCGCATTTTAGAGCTTCAATGCCATGAGCCATGAAATGTTGCACAAACCTTGTGGTTGTCTTTTTTCCATTGTTAATATTGTATCTGTGTTGTCCCAGCCTATTGTTTTACCCGTTTCTCCGACATATTGTAAACCACATTTGTCACATGTGATTAAGTAAATGCAGTTGCTGGTTCTAGTTGTTATTTGTTGTTTAATCTCTAACACGCGTTTTGTAGTTCTATTTTTGACTAATTGTTTGGGTTTGAAGTATTCTGGTCCCTCACGTGCTGGTGTGTTGATTTCTTTTAGCTTGCTGTGTACTAGATAATCTTTAAGGTTTTTGTTTTTTCTGTAGGCCGATATAATTTTATAATCTTTTAGAAGATCATCCGTTCGGTTCTCAAAATTCCTTTTTATTCTGTTGTTGGCTAGTGTGCTCTGTGTTGAATAACTGGTTATCAGGGCCAATTTAGGGCCTGGATCTCGCACTCTTATTTCTAAGAAGGTACTTTGAGCTTTCCGGAGGAACGTCCTAGTGTATCCTCTTAGTCTGAGGGCCTTAAATAGTGTTTTACAAGCTATTTTGAAATCACTTCTTTGCGTGCAAATCCTATGGAATCTTAGTAGTTGTGATTTGACTATCCCTGTGTAAGAGTGTGTCGGGTGAAATGACGTTTTGTGTAATAGGGCGTGGGTGTCTGTTTCTTTAATGAATACTTTTAAGTCTAGTTTCCCATTTGTGTTAAAGTTTGGGCCCTTGAAGATTGTTACATCAAGAAAGTCAATCCTTTCAGTGTGTGTCACAAATTTTATCGTTATGGATCTATGATGGCTATTTAGAACATCAATAAATTCCTGGAATTCTTCCTTGCTATGTTCCCATATTCCAAATATATCATCCAGAAACCTGCATGCCACTGTGTGCGTGTGTGTACTCATGCACACATGTTTGCATACAGCACATGCACGTGTTTGCACTCCTTTCCAGCTCATTTACCCATCTGCTCCAATTACTGTAATGTGCAAACACTATGTATATGCTAAGCGCTTGAACAATCAAGACTCTCGATCTCTCTGTCTCACACACACACACACACACACACACACACACACACACACACACACACACACACACACACACACACACACACACACACACACACACACACACACACACACACACTTGTGCACTACTTCCCATGACCCTAAACAAAGCAACACACACCCTATTTCCCCCTTTTCAGCCAAATTATAAATATATACAGCATCATGGGGCAGATTAGTCAAAATCGCATGGCGATACTCTGATAGAGATGTGGACATTGGTACATTTGTAAATCATTTCACTGGATGCTTTGCTTTCTTAGAAATGCCTGCCTTTTGAAAAGTTGGTTTTGTGTCATAAAGGCTTGGCTTGGCCGGGCTGTGTTAGATTGTGGGAAGCCGGGTGCATTAGTGACTCCTACAGGTTGGTCTGGGTTCAGCAGGGGAACTGAACTGGGAGGTATAGGTGTTCCTCTGCACATAAGGTGAAACTGTCAGGTGAAAAGAAGAAAAAAGAAGAGACTACTCTATTCACTGTACAGGTATGTGTAGACACCATCCCCAAGACCAACACTTTAGAGGTTGGCAGTGACAGGGTCAGGGACTACACAGAACTACTAAATTGGGGAGAACAACCAAAAGAAATGAAAGAAAATAATCTCTTCATCCATTAGACTTATCGGTCTCCTGCAAAACCACTGTGGTCGGTCGCTACTGCCTCCACATCCCCTCTCCTCCCTATGGTGAGCAGGCATGTATTTTATTTCATCTGAAGTTCAAGGACTGTGTGGACTCTTATATCTCTGCCTAGAATGTATGTTCACCTGTGGGACCCCTCTGACTGAAACCCCTTCCACCACCCTGGCACCCCTCATAGTTTCTGAAACTTTCTGACCTGGCACGTTGATTGAGTCCTAACTAAATTGCAGAACCTATTTCTACTATTAGTATTTAATTTCAGGTCCATTTAGTTAAATATGTACACTCTCTGAGTTGCAAATGTATAAATGAAAAAATAATCACAATTTTACTTTGTACATTTTATGAACAGGCACATATATAACCATGTTTTTCCTGCATGGCTGATCGGTAATATAATGTCATGTACTACTGTGAGACACAGACGACAGACTTGTCGTCAGTGAAATCTCATCTCTGGCCTCTTGGGCTGCTGCTGTCATGGGAACAGCAGACAGAGCCTCCTCTCAATTGCTTGTGGGAGTCTGCATGGGCTTATGAAACATTCAAGGCTAGGTGTTCACACTGCTCTGCTGGATTTAGCATTCCCGGATGCTTTCAATTCTCCAAAAAGGAGAAGCAAAGGTGAACTATGGACGTGTTAATCCACTTGTTTTTACTATACGTTACGTACATAACAAGGATTAATAAAAACAAATCCTTCTATACATGTGCAAAAGCTCTGTCCTTGGCCTTGGCACTGAATGCCTGCTACTGCTAGGGTGTGTTTGTTTGAACAGTTCTTTACAAGACAGACTTTTAGTGGAGTGCAGTGATGAGTCTGCAGTGCACAGTCAAAAGCTGTTAGTGTTTTGTTCTTCATATTATACTCCTTCTCTCTGTATTCTGGAGCTTTTACCTACAGGTAGTGGCCCAGTTATCGGACCAGGAGCAGTGAGTAATTACCCTTTGTGTGTGTGCGTGCGTGTGTGCGTGCGTGCGTGCATGCATGCCCCACATTGTCATTGTCAAACGAGAAGCTTGCAACAACCTTGCATACAGTGTAGGAAGTCAGGATGAACCACGACAAACATTTGTGTTTGACTGAAAATTGATTTACCTTTGAACACGATTAATGCAATTCTACCATTATGCATTGTTCTTTGCACACATAACCATGTGCTACTTAAATTAATATAAAATTATGTAAATAGAAACAAAATGCATCGAATTTGGGGTTCTTCTACATTTCCCCACGCAAGTGGATTATGGCTTCATTGTTTGTAGGGAATTTTAAGCAACTAGCTGCTGTAACAGTCCTGCACATGGTACACTGGCCCTTAAAGTAGTTATCATCAAATGCCATATTGTTGAAAGTATGCCATACATACTTTGATAGATGCTAATTATACTACGCATGTTGGTGACCTTTTCGTACAATTTTACTTAGACATTATACTGTTTGCTTGACCTCAAATTGTTATTTCCTGTGCATAGCATGTTGTTTAGAGTTAGACAGCTGCTATACTGCGTTCAATGTTTACCTGGCTGGCATCGTACCTTTAAGCTTTCTTTGAACTAAACTTACATGACCATTTACATTTTGCCATTTACATTCCACTCTCTGGATAAGAGTGACTACCAAAAGGTTGCAATCACTGACCTGCAAAGTTCACAAAACTATTTGAGAATTGCGCTGTACTGCTGGAAGATATTGTGAAGTGACTGCATGTATGCTTTGATTATGATGTTCTCTACACCAACATTAAGACATCCAGCTGTGTAGAAGTGTAGTGTTTTGTTGTGTTGTAGCAATCATCATCCTGAGCAAGCTATACTTTTTGATAGACTCTTGTGCCCTCCATTTACACACTCATGTAATCTCAGTCTGCATGCAGTGTATGCTGAGACTTCATTCAAATCCAGCCCTGATTTTTCTAAGTTTGTTAAAAGCTGATTGGTGATGGCTTTCCTCACTATCACTTTCTTGAGCCTTTATTGGAAGCATCAGTGACTACTGGCTAGAGTAGAGAGAAAGAAAGCTTATTGTCCTTTATGTAATCAGTGTGGGTCTCCACAGAGAATGGTGCCAGTACATTTTCACAGCGCTTTAGCTTGTGTTTTACCACATGTCATGCCTTTAGCTATTAGTGAATCATTGTAAATGTCTCTCTATCCACTTTAATGCCACAGTCGACACTCCTGTAAGACAGATAGTGTTTGATAGTGTAGTAGACTTTACATAGCTCTTCTGCTCTTATTATGCTCTCAAATGCTGATCTGGTAGGATGGAAAAAATGATGAGAGGAACGATTTACCTTCACTACTCAGATTGAGTCGATGCTTAATTGTAACATAATCTGTCAGTCAAATTATCCTTTTGTCAGTCAAAGTATCCGTGTTATCCTTTTAGCATCATTCATTGTATAATTGTATACCATTTTGGAAGAAGTCGTGCAGAAGATGTGTTCATCTATTGGTTGGTCTCTGTGTCAAACACACTGATGGTGTTGTAGTGGCCCATCTGGTACAAATACAAACATCTTTGTCCCGATGATGGTGGAAGAGTGACATGCTGAAGAATGTGGTTTAGTGCCTCTGGTGTTAATTAAAGACCAGACCATTGTGCTGAACTTGTACATGTCATTAGTGAGTCCAGTCAGATCGTTGTATCCTCCATGAATAAACATGACCTTCCCCATGGCCATGACACAGGCTGAGTGGTTCATCCTCTCCTCTGGAACAGACACCCTAGGTTTGAACCATCTGTGGCCGTCAACATCAAATGCATAAAGCACGTTGCAGAAACCTGGGTTAGTGCACCCTCCCCAAAGGTAGGGTGCTTATCTTCTAAAAGCACAACTGTGTGGCCCCGGCGCCTGGAGGGAACCTCAAGGTAACGTTATCCTGTTCCAGGCATCACTGGGGTCAACTTCCTCCATCATAATAACACTGTGTTGAAGACAAAGCAGTAGATCCCGTGTCCGACCACCACAGCAGCCTGGTCCTTCCTATGTCCTCCTTAATCTAGATGTATCGGCATGAAATATTTCACACAGAAGCTCCACCGTCAATGAGAGTTGACAACTGATTCACGGAATAACTTGTTAGGATGAAGGCAGCTTGGTTTTCTTGTTGCAAGTCGCTAACTGAAGTTTATTGCATCGGACAATTAATTTGAAAGAACAACTAGAACTGCATGTTGAGTGCCTACTTGCGTGTTGCACACTAGTAGGCCACCTACTAAGAGAAGGGCCAAAACTGGACCCCCTGTGGTAGACCCCTCGTATTAGCTACTACTCATTTTTATAGCCCAGCTACAAAACACTTTTATGCTTCAATTATGATCTAATTTGACATTGTTCTGCAACAGGAGCAGAGCGAGGAATGAGATGAGTCCGGGGGTCCCGGGTGAAGAAAGACCCCAGCTAAAAGTCAGAAAAGCTTATTCTGGCTACTTTAAAAGTGTAAGAAATCAACTTAGAATATTTTAAAACCTACAAAACAACCCTAATATTATGAAATGTGGATATTAATTGTATGGCGTACTTTTATGGGAGGTCTCAAAATAATTGAACCCCAAGAATTCTACAGAAGTACACCTCGTACCACACTATTGTTCTTGAATTATCCAATAATGTGCACATTATCAGTACATCAGTCGTGATATCTACTACACACAAATTATAGTCATTACAGATGTCCTGATCTGTGGTTTAAAAGGCATACAGTATTAGTCATGTTTGGAGCACTCATGCTACCCATAGCAATTATAATGATGATACAATTACTGTATTTACTCTGTGGTGAACGCCATGAACCTTGGTGGTAACTTAATTTTGAGGACATGTTCTTGGGCAAACCAGAATCCTCCTTTGACTTTGCTGCCATGTTATTCAGACACTATAGTTTAGAATGCTTGCCTCAGAAATTACACCTACAGTACCACTTTAACCCATTAAGTCATTCAGTTTAACAACTTTAACCATTATTTTACCGTGGGTAATAAAGAATAGCAGATATACAATCTCATAGTGAATCACTTTGTGAACTCGCTATGAACTTGTGGATCAAAAAAAATATTCAGTCTTTATTGATAGATAGAGGTAGACTGGCAGGAAATGGGGAGAGAGGAATGATGAGGAATGACACGCAGCAAAAGGTTTGTAGGAATCGGCTGCACGGGCCAATCGGGCCATAGATCTGCTATTTCTTTTAAAGAAAACCGTGAAGATTTGTGCACATGTTTGAAGATGCATTTTCAAGGGTCCCTGGAACAAAATTCTTTGAGATGGGGATCCACAGCCAAATACATTTTGGGGGTCCTTGACATGAACAAGTGTGAAGATGGAGTCTGAAGAGGTGGGTTTTCAGACTGCGGTGGAAGATTGGGAGTGAGTCTGCAGTTCTGATTGCTATGGGAATATGGGTGAATGGTCAATTCACCAATAACTAGTCACGCAATCATAAAATTAGTATCAATTAGCTATTAAGCCTCTCTCTCACCTTCCCAGCTGTTTTTCTCACCTTGCCAGCTGTCTTTCTCATTGAAGGAACATTATGATTACTCTCTCCTCTTCAAACTTCAGGATGTTTATTGAAACATCAGGGGCATTCACATGCATCACCTGACATTTCACGGACCGCAATAGTCAGAGCAGGAGGGTACGGAGGAGATCAGAAAGCAGTATCGCCTTTCACAGCATATTGTTGCTGTCGGGCAGAAACCTTGTATCTCCATATTGCAATTTTTTTTTTTTTCTTCTTTTTTAACAAGGCAATCTTGCGACACATAGATCAGCTTGTTTAGTTGTGAGCTTGCATGTACATAATGCTATTTCTACTATTTTTTGGGAAAGCAAAAGTGATTAAGTGTCTGTGGGTTTTATACATATTCAGCATTACATAATAACTACACTGACTGGATCCACTCGAACACATGTTCTTTTTTACATTTCCTGAAAAGTTATGTTTTGGGACATAACTTTGGGCCAGGTGCACCTGGCAGTGATGATATGGGCTTTTTGTAGGCAACGGTGTGTCTTTTAGAGCCTTCAAACTTGGTCCCGTGTGGTGTGACCCTGTGCACCTGATTGTTTATGCATGATGCTGTTATGAATGTGACCCGAGGCCCTTCTTCATTTCCACCTGCCTCTTTAAGTGCTTTGTTGAATTAATCAGTGCAACTAATCCCGTCCACCTTTTTCGCCTCTAACCCCATTGATAGCGATCACCAACAATAACGATAACAAGCCTCCCTTGACAAGTTACGGAGCGAGGCGATTTCATGAAGCGTAGGCCGGAAATATACCAAAAGCATTCTCTGCAGTCCATTATCCCAACGAGATTATGGCGAAGGCAAAGTCAATATATACTTTACGCTGCAGAACAGTTTGTGGCAGAGTCCATAATGTACATGCAGGCTGTTTAGGCCTGACAAATTGAAAGTAAATTAAATGACAGAGAATGCTGTTAGCAGCATTGCTACAACCACAAATTATTAAATGCTGATGTTGATCGAAGGCCAAATGGAGCAGTTGCCTGACTGTTGAGACGGGTCTGGAAATGAATAATAGGAATATACTGTAAGCACACAGGGGAATATAGATACAGTAGGCCTATAGAGGACTCAACAGTCCATTCAAAAACCACAAAAATAGGTGATGTAGAACCTTACAGGTCGACTATTTTTGCAAAATGTTCGCCTATTTTTACTGAATGTTCACCAATTATGACATGCCCAGAATGGAGGGTATGTGCATGCATAAAGTGAGTGGTAAATTGAGTGGCAAAGTGAGTTTAACGTTTAAATGTTTAATGTAATCAGACTTTTCAGACTTTCTGTTTAGATGTATGGTCTGTCAAGGCCAGAAAGTAGTTTTTTGCCACTCAGTAGGCAATCCCGCATAACTTCCGGGTATGATGATGATGTCACGCGCATACCACATACCCTAGTCTATAGGGATGCTATAGGTATATGGTTCACACCTGGGAGTGCTGAGGGCACATCTCAAAGTACTGCAGTTAGTGCATTAGTGGGCAGTGGTGCATGCACTGCCACCAAGTGTACACGGCTACACACATTCACACATGACACGCACGCACACATGACACGCACGTACACAGACTGAACATGCTGAATATCATGGTGTCTTATAAGTGTGATGCAGGAGGCCGCTGTAGCTACCTGGAATCAAAGATGACAGTTGACTGTTCCATTTGGTGAAGTGCAGTGATAATTAGCTGTGTTCATGCAGTCACCATAATGCATGAATGATGGCTCCACCTACCTGACACGCTGAATATCATGGTGTCTTATAAGTGTGATGCAGGAGGCCGCTGTAGCTACCTGGAATCAAAGATGACAGTTGACTGTTCCATTTGGTGAAGTGCAGTGATAATTAGCTGTGTTCATGCAGTCACCATAATGCATGAATGATGGCTCCACCTACCTGACACGCATCTGTCCTCTACATCTTGCAACGGGTACCATATGCATGCTGGTGTATTGTGTATGCTAATTGTGTATGCTAATAGACGCAACACACACACACACACACACACACACACAACACACACACACACACACACACTTGTTGTTGTAGTGGCTCTATATAGGCTCATTGTGAAAGGAGACGAATAAACTGTATAGTGCCCTTATACCTCCTCCTTCTTTCTGGATTGATTTTACGTAGCACTCCAAGAGGAGAGTGGGATAATGAGATCACACCATGCATTTTTCATAGCCAGGATGAAAGCAGCAACAGACGCATGGCTCACAAATCTACATTTAAAATAAATGATAGCCTGCGTAGCTCTCTCGATCTCAACAGAGCCTGAGACGATGGACTCATCCTTCAGTGTATATTCAACTCGGAAGAGGAGATAATAACCTTTACCAGTGGGAGGACATGCAGAGACTTATTTATTTTGTTAGGAAATCACACCTGGCAATATATCTGTCTTCTGGTGACCTTTCCACTCCACTTGCAGGATAGAACGATGGGAGATGGCTATGCAAACACTGCATAAGTGAAAATAATTGTTGTATTGATATGACATTTTGTTCAAGACCTATGATGAATGCATTTCCTGACTGACTAACCTTGTGTCACACATAGGTCTACATGTGTAAAGCCTGGTTTTCATTACATTTATGATCAGTGGCATGCAGTCTAGAGCCTGATGCCTGCATGCCTACTCCAAAACTGTATTCAGTAATTCCACAACACCACATATACAGCGCACGCATGCACACACACACACACACACACACACACACACACACACACACACACACACACACACACACACACACACACACACACACACACACACACACACACACACACACACACACACACACACACACAGAGAGTTTCTGTATCCTCTGTTTCTGACTAGACCAGATACGCAAACTGGCAAAGCAAATTGATCCTCTATACTATTCCATGTATAGAGTCTATGTCCAGCTCAGTGTCGGAAAGCCACGCCATTGTCTCTGGTCCCACTTGGAAGAGGCCAGCCTCTGAAGGAGGTCTGTACAGAGGACAGGTGGTAATGATGTGGTCGGCAGTCTGCTCAGGCTCACCACACTCGCATGCTGCGCTGTCTGCCAGGCCCCACTCCTTCATGGACGATTTGAAGCGTCCGACCCCGGTACGGAGGCGGTTTAGCAGGGTCCAGTGCCGGCGTGGTAGGTGTTCTCCTTCGACTCCGTCTCCCGGGTCTTGGATGTAGCGGTGCAGGCGTGTGGGCTCAGCCGACTCCCATTCCCGCTTCCAGGTGGTTGCCAGCCATGCCCTTGTAGACAGGTCCTCAGGGATGGAACCGAGCATATCTTGTGCTCTCCTGTTATAGGGGTGACGGGACTTAAGTCTGTATGGGGGCGCTGCCTTAGTTGTTGCCCCTGTTCTTCATTCTAGGCCTATGACTAGAAAGCAGAGGACCAGTGTGATGAAGGATAAGTGCCAATTTACTTAGTCGAACGGCTGTGAATTAAGCTTGACTTGACAGAAGTATGTGTGTAACATGATTGTTGGTTGATGAAGTATGAATTTGCATTCATGTCCCTTGCAATGTAATGTTAGCACAGATTTGCCAGTGAAGTTCAATGAACAATGAATGAACAAAGATGCATATAGTATCCTCCCCCTTTGTTTAAGGAGGCTGGCTGTACAGTACTTCAGACATGCTGCATGTAAAGCAATGAGTTCAAGTCCTGTTCAGGCACACAGATGGGGTCTGACCTGGGCGAGCTGCCATCTGCAGGCAGCCCTAAAATAGACCCACGGGCCGCTGCCATTTCCTACGGCTGTGTGACAGCGTGTGGACACAGCACAATAACAGTGATTACATTCTGATAAAGGCAGTAATTTCTGCATGGCAGGCAGGGCCCGCTTTGCTGATGCAGAGGTGTGCTGGTGCTGATGCAGAGCACGGCGTGGTTATTTTCAGCACACAGATGTCACGTGTAAAGGAAGGTGCATAGTATACTTCAGCACAGATGCGCGTGCTTGGCTCGGTTTGTCCCAAGAAGACAAGCCAAAACAATGTTATGCACTCACTCTTATATGAAGTATTGATTCAACAATATACTGTAGCATGAAATAGCCATATGCTTTTATGGGCATAAACTACTAGAGCTGGAAACCCACGCCGACTTCCTATTGGTTCACCAACCTATATGAGAACTCAACCCCTCCCCCCGCTCCCCTCCCCTCCCTTCCCCTCCCCTCCCCTCCCCTCCCCAGTATAATGCAGCGGAGAACACTGACATCACCAAATTTGGTTTATCAAAATACAAGATTCACTCCCACACCTACTGAATGCCACATTCCCTAGCTCGTTCGCCCAGGATATTATTTTCCTTTGAAAACAAAACACCTGCGATTTCCGAGGCTAACTCCTTCTTGCTCTGGGTTCTTAGTGAACCCAGAGCAAGAAGTGAGGGCAGCTTCATTAATAATGGTTGGAAGGAGAAATAAATAAAGAGTAATAAAAGAAAAGTATTGTGCTTCACTGCTTCCCCATCATCACCATCACACACTGTTCCTATAGTATGTGGATATTATAAGTGCATTATCGTAGGCTATAGTTTTGATATACTGTAATTATAGCTCATCCTCTGCATTCAGTTCCGGCAGCAGATCAACTCCAAAGTTGCAGGAAGTATTTATTCCACATCACTGAAATGAAATTGCTTTTGAAGGAACCATGGTCCATTCCCTCCTTCAATCACACATCGCTATGTCCTGACCGCCATGTCCTCCTGCATGCACCATAATCCATCTAGGCTTCTATTAATGCTGCCACTCAATGCCTTGCCCTGCTCTGGGCTTATTTCAAAGTATTTACTGCTTAGTCTGATAGGCCAGAATAATGTGTGTGGAGTGTTATTTAGTGATTTCTGTGAGTCTATTTCTACAGCGTCCGGATGCTCTTGAGCTTGTACAAATAATACAGGAGTGAGTGACGGTTGGGACTGTTTGTGCTTGCAGTTGCCAATGCAATTTGTTTGCATATACTGACAGGAGATATGGCTTTCAGGAGCATCGGAATGGGTATTGAGGGAGTAAAGGAAATCCGGGGCCTTTGCTTCCCTCATGTTCTGATACTGATATGCAATTACTTTGTGGAAGAGAAGACAAAACACACTCTGTATGAGACTCAACTGGCTGATGTTGCGGCAGCATAACTGATGTGCTCTAGCTGTGCTTTAGGCCTCGTTTGTCACCCTGGCACATGAAGGCTGAGCGGAGATCGACAGTAACAGGGATTGCAGAATGTTTTATTCATTGAGGAGGGTTGTTCAGGCTCAGGATTCGGATTGGAAATGTTTAACATCGTACTCCGCTCGCCTCTGAAGATGTCTGTCATTGTTGATTGCCCCTTTGTCTCTCGTTTTTATATATATCTCTGCCTTCTCCTACTCAACTGCATGCTGACTATCCTGAAATACAGCTGATAGCAGAGCGGCAATTCATTTTATAGCATAGTATTTGTATTGTATACTAGAGGTGAGGGCCGCGTCTAGCAACCTATAACTTGCACGCTACACTACACATCCCCCCTCTCTCTCCCTCCCCCACTCTCTCTCTCCCCCATCTCTCCCCCTACCTCTCCCCTCTCTCTGCCACTTATATTGGCGCAAACGTTATGCAAAGCTCAGCCTCCCCCTCTCGACACAACCCTTGCATCTACAGTAGCAACCTAGGCTTGCACATCCACGCTACACAGCCCTCACATCTTTCTCTCTCTCTCACATCTTTCTCTCTCTCTCTCTCTCCCCTCTCTCTCCCCCCTCTCTAACACGCACATACGATTTTTTTTGGCAAACTGTTAATAAAGTATTCCATCCATCCATCCATCCATCCATCTCTTGAATCAGGCTCAACTGCATCCTTGTCTGCATCAGGGATACAGAGCTGTAAGGGAGGAGATTTCTCAGTTAGCCAATAGGTATAGAGGTGTTTTGGAAAGCCATCGTGGCTGAAGGGGGATAGGGATTATTTCCTATCTGCTGACATGAGTTAAGGTCAGGGAGCTCAGAGTGCCCCAGTAATAAGCTGTTACAACAAATTTCCACAGCCACCCCTTCCAGCTGTCATGTTTAGACGCTATGGGCTCTATTTTCGTCTGATCTTTCTAAATACACATGTTTTGGGATTTAGCAGTGGGGAAAAACTAAAGTTGGTATTTTGGTTACCTGTCTAAATCCCTAAAACACCTCTGTTACCCGTTATATTATGCATAGGTTTGGTTTGGGCATTACAATAATTAAACCAATCACCAGTCCACGTGCCATTTAAGAGATCCCTTATCTATTGCCCGTTAATGCTATATTGCTTCATAGCCTTACGGTCTATAGCCCATGGAAGAGTGTTGCGTTGCTGCCTTTTCAGCAACGCTGACTTCAAGGCATTGAAGTCAGCGTTCAAGGCATTGAAGTCAGAAGTCAGGCATTGAAGTCGTGCTTTCATTTGGACCGTCTCTACGAAATGGTATATCAAGCGAAAAGGAAAGGTCGGTCAATTTGATTAAACCCCATTTGCTGTGCTATGGGATGATGAAACTTAATGAACAAATGCGTGGAATCGCACACACCGCACAATGCCTGGCACAAGCCAAATAACGTCTTTGACTATACAATTATAAACACAATGGACACAAGGAAGTGGCAGCAGGCACTCACACCTGCTGATTATAGGAAAATTATACAAAGAGATGCGTATAGGCCCAGGCCGTAGCGTAACGGTCTGGGCACCGGACTGGTGATCCAGTCGCGGTGTGCCGCGGGTTCGACACGGCCTTTACCGCATGTCATCCCCCCATCTCTCTCCCGTTTCCTGTCAGCCTACTTTCTATCCCTTAAAAAATCAATAAAGGCGTAAGCCGCAAAAAAATATCTTAAAAAAATAAAAATAAAGAGATGCGTATAGGAGAATAAGGAGAGATGACGCAGCCTTACTCCAAGGACATCTCCATGCAGGCGCGCAGCGCGTGCCACTCTACCAAACTAATTTGGCACGGCTTACGGGTATAAGTTACGCGTGGTTTTAAACTCCACTATCGCCTTCCCAAATGTGTGTGACCAAAATTGTTGATGAGATGCGTGCTTTGTCAGAGGATGTACATGCCAGTGTCACAGTTAAGGCTAATCAATATATCATCGCTGTCGGGAGGAAACCACCTAACTCCATAAATCAATACTATTGAACACCCTTCATGTCTGTGTGTTGGTTTAAAAAATATTGAACCAATAAAAAGTATAAGAAAATATATTCATTTCCTGAAAAATGAACATTTTGGAGTCAGGTGGTTTCTCCCTAACAGCAGAGATATCATTTAACTGAGAAGTTGAGAACAGCATGGAATCATGCTTCAACAACGCATTGTCACTCCCAAGACGACAAATAGGCGATGGCTTGGGGCGGATTTGACCAAACGTCAACATGTGACCCTGAAGGGCACAACTCACAGGGTCACATGTTGACGTTTCGTCAACATGTCAACACACATGTGTTGACATGTGTGTGTTGGCTTCAACATGCTGCATGCACGGCCACTGATTAATTGGTTGGCCAATTTGGCCTCTCTCTCTCTCTGTATTTGCAACCCAGCCTATCGGAAGAGCCCTCTCTTAAAATCATTCATTTCACATTTGAATCCAATGCTTACTGGCAATGCTTGCTGGCCTGGGAATCGTTCTGTTGTGCTTTTTATGGCTTTTTGGCAATCTCTTCATCGCACTTAATGATTATACTTCTCCTTCTGGGTTCATCTGTGACATTCTTCTCCATCCACTGCTCTCATGGCACTGCGTGAGCTTGTCAAACAAAGCCTGTTACCCAGCACATAATGGGGAATGGCTGATGTGTGACTGGTGTCCTTTTGGCACGGAAGCTTTCCAAAAAAAGACGGGAACATGGACAATCTGAACTTTTAAAGGGGCCTTTGCTTGCTTTTGACGCTAGACAAGGTGACAAGAGTTCACATGCATGTAATGAAGATGTGCTCTTATAGGGAACACAAAAGTAAAAGAAAAAGATTCAAGACATTCTTGTAAAGGTCTTCTAGAAGAAGACCGATGCACAGCTCAAAGGTTGGTGACAGGTGCGTAGGGGGTGCATATGTTCAGAAGGAGATCTCCAAGACCGATGCACAGCTCAAAGGTTGGTGACAGGTGCGTAGGGGGTGCATATGTTCAGAAGGAGATCTCCAAGACCGATGCACAGCTCAAAGGTTGGTGACAGGTGCGTAGGGGGTGCATATGTTCAGAAGGAGATCTCCGATAATAAAATCAAAGAACGAGGTCCCGCATGTATGGGACTTTAAGTCAATGTTTTTGGTGGTGAAACCACATCATCCTCATGTCTGTACTCCTGATGAAGGTTTAAACCACATCATCCTCATGTCTGTACTCCTGATGAAGGTTTAAACCACATCATCCTCATGTCTGTACTCCTGATGAAGGTTTAAACCACATCATCCTCATGTCTGTACTCCTGATGAAGGTTTAAACCACATCATCCTCATGTCTGTACTCCTGATGAAGGTTTAAACCACATCATCCTCATGTCTGTACTCCTGATGAAGGTTTAAACCACATCATCCTCATGTCTGTACTCCTGATGAAGGTTTAAACCACATCATCCTCATGTCTGTACTCCTGATGAAGGTTTAAACCACATCATCCTCATGTCTGTACTCCTGATGAAGGTTTAAACCACATCATCCTCATGTCTGTACTCCTGATGAAGGTTTAAACCACATCATCCTCATGTCTGTACTCCTGATGAAGGTTTAAACCACATCATCCTCATGTCTGTACTCCTGATGAAGGTTTAAACCACATCATCCTCATGTCTGTACTCCTGATGAAGGTTTAAACCACATCATCCTCATGTCTGTACTCCTGATGAAGGTTTAACGGCACAAACAACTTTCTTCGGAGAGTAAAGCTCAACACACAATTTGCAATATACATAAGATAATTGCAAACACCTGACAAGGAAACCAATGCACGTTTTCATCCGCAGAGAAAACAACGAGAAGACAAGATGGTGAATAGTGACACATCTCTCTCATCTCATCGACTGTAGACGTGTGCCTGATTTGTGTAAGTATGTGGCTGCTCAGTGGAGTCTCTATGGCAACGGGAAAGCAAAGAGCAGAGCTGGCGCTGTGCTATTGCAGTGCTTCTCAAACTTTTGCATGTCAAGGACTCTGAATTGTAGAGTGTATTTTGCCTTGGACCCCCATCTTAATAGGGACCCTCATGGATTTGAGTTGTTAAAGGGATATTTCACTAAAATATATATTTTTTTTAATCATCTATACTCAGGCTTATATGTGAACACCCCAGACAGTTTTTAAGTTGCTTGATTATTGTAATATCTATTTGGGTATTTAGATATTTTTTATTCGTTTAACTGCCCCTTCCTATACAAACCCATTGTAACTTCAAACTCCATTTTAACCATTATACAGTATAGATTACTATAGATTGTAAACACAGACCTTTTTCTGGTGACTGATATTGTCCTTTGAATACGTGAGGGGGCCGTGTTTTATCAAATATCTAAATACTGAATCGAGCAACTTCAAAACGGGGGTGTTCATATACTGTACGTTCTTTTGAAAGTGAAATATCCCTTTTAAAACGTTCCAAAAAACATTCAAAATCTTTCAAATTCTTTCCAAGATGGTTTGAAAAAAGCTACTGTACAAGTTCACATCATGTCACGATGCATGCAACACATTGTGAGCTTGTAGATTGGCTATTTTCAAATTGCCGATGTACGTATCGGGCGGCGGTGGCTCAGGGGTAGAGTGCCTGGATGG
The DNA here is from genome assembly GCF_964188405.1 of Protomyctophum parallelum. NCBI lineage: Eukaryota > Metazoa > Chordata > Actinopteri > Myctophiformes > Myctophidae > Protomyctophum > Protomyctophum parallelum. The sequence continues at coordinate 24,746,727 of NC_139701.1, read as the reverse complement.
TAACCGTAAGGTTGCCAGTTCGAACCCGGGCTCCCCCAGAGTTACTGTCGAAGTGTCCTTGAGCAAGACACTGAACCCCTAATTGCTCCCGATGTGGTAGTTGGTGCCTTGCATGGTTTCCGCTGCCATCGGTGTATGAATGTGTGTGTGAATGAGTGAATGTAATGCACAATCTCTGTAAAGCGCCTTGGACAAAGGCGCTATATAAATGCACCATTTACCATTTACCATTTACGTATAGGGTTAAAGGACCCCCCTTTAGAACCACTGTGGTATCGCAGAGAGCCGTGTGGAGAACTCAGAGCAGAGCATAAGAGAATATCAACACGCAGAATTAAGTGTATATTTCACACATTCTAGTTTTACATTCACATTTTTAAGGCTTTTAGGCTCAGCTACACAGTCATATAAGTGTGCAGCTCTCTGTGGAATGAGCCTCTCCAGAGATAATTGGGGGGTTGGGGCACCTCATATACTGAGAGTTGAGACGTTTCCAACCACTCACTCTTCTCTTAACATCCTTTCATGTCACCAGCCTTGTGGACCGAGAAAAAAAGGGTAAGATATTTCAAAGCAAATAGAGCAAAACCAGAAAATCTCCGTTACAACGGGAAGCAGCCCAACGGCAGGACAAAGAATGTCGACTTTAACATCATGACGACAAAGACGTTTTTCACGCACTTTTAGTTACAGTGAATGGAAGAAATGGTAGACGTATAAGTTGAAAGGCCTATGCCTGCATGAGACCCATTCTTCTTTCACTGAATGAAGCATCTCCATCCCTTCACTGCTTTGTCTCACTGTCCCTCCCTCCCTATCTTGCTCCCACTCCTCCGTGGCCTTGCAGGTAGAAATCTGTTGCCATGGTGATCTCCATCACTGCTATGAGGGGGGGGGGGGGGGGAGGGAGGCTGGCTGACAAGAGAAACAGAGAGAGACCGCAAGAGAGAGTGAACGAGAGAAGAACATACGAGGCAGAGGAAGCACAGCTATTATTTTACATCCCAACATTTGCGATGGTCACCACTGTGTTGACCACTGCCAGCATTTGTCACCAAGACCACTGCCTCTCACCTTTCCCATGTAGCTTTAAACATTTGCCATGGGACCGGATGTACTGTACAGTGGCTACACAGCTGGAACAACCACCCAGAGGCAAAGCCATATACAGTAGAGACGTGCACAGATTGATGCATTGGACGCAGCATGCATGTGTAACCTCACAACTTTTCGGCTGAACATCAGTGTAACAATATGGGGATGATGTGAGGACACCTGAGTGCTCTGGGCCAGCCTTGTTTTAAACTAGCTTCTCTTGTTGATACAGCACTGAGTCTGTGTTGAATTACAGGGATAGGTCTGCACCTTCCCAAGAGCTGAGGGCCCATCACCCACACTACATGTCACTTAGACGCACACACATAAGCAACACAGTCCACATGTGTCACATTAGCACACACATACTTTGCCCATGTGCACATACATACAACATCCTTCAATGACCCTAACCAGCAGTGACAAAGCAGTGTGTTACATTTAGTTGCGCACAGGTGTCGCCTGCGGGACATAGATGATCTACAAGCTCACAATCCACAAACTCGTAGATATAGGCACAACTCAGGTTTTATGGATCTCTGGGCAGATTATGGAATTAGAATGGAGTAGCATGTGCAGGCCGATTCAAGCCTTGTGATGGATCTGCACTCAATTTCTGACCAAGTACTGTTGTGTTCTGTGTGCTCCTGTTTTTTATGTGCATTCCAATGTTAATAATGGATTGATATTAATTGCCTTGGAAAGACCTGCTTGGACAGACCTGCTTGGACAGAACTGCCCTCGGGGGCTGAGGCTTGATGCTATGACTGCTGTGTGAAGCTGGGAGCCACTGTGTTGTTCATGACTGCATATCTTTGACCTCGTAACCACTTAAACTCCAGCAGCATCTGGTAAACCTTGCGCAGGGAAATAGCAGATCAATAAGCTGCATTGCAATGCACAAGTGAGCTTGTAAATCTATTTTTAAAATACAGACCCCCATTCAAACATGCACGCACGCACGCACGCACGCACGCACGCACGCATGCACGCACGCACACACGCACGCACACTCATTCACCCTGTTCCCATCCCAGCATCCACAGTCGTCGTCCCCCCCCCCCCCACTGACTCCCTGCATCCATCCCCCTTGCATTGAAACGGGCCAGTTGCCATGGCAACCCCATGTATGGCAGCATATTATTTCCTTTTCAGAATTGGAAAGGGGATCAATTAGTGATGTCACTGCATCAGCCACTCATCACCATTTCCCCTCCTCAGGAGTCCTTTAGGGGGGTCCAGGGGGTAACCCAGTAAAATGTGTTCATATACAGTAGCATCGGTAATCTGAAAATCTACAAATCTACAAATGCAAATATGTAAATCTGCAAATTTCTAAGAATCTTGAAAAACAACATAAATATTGTATACACTATACAGTATACATTTGGGGGGTTCTTGACATGAAATGGTTTGAGAACCATTGGGCCAGGGCATGAGCACAAGGGTGTGTTTGTGTGTACAGGTATGTGCATGTGCGGGAAAGCAAGTTAATGCCTGTGCCTGTGTGTTTGTGTATGGGAAAGAGACAGCAAACAGCATGCATGTTTGTTAGATTGACTGTACCTGGGAGCAGGTTTCAGCCGCATCTGAGAGTACAAACATGCTGTCGGAGTGTCTGTGGACTGTGTCTGAGTCACTGCCGTGTGTGGGAGGACACTGGATGTCAAGCAGGAGGACAGGGGACAGAGAAATGGAGGACAGGGGACAGAGACATGGAGGACAGCGACAGTCTGAGGAGAAGGAAGAACAAGAGGGAATCGGTGAAGTCATTTAGCAAAAACTCCCTGGAGTGCCTTGGGAGAGACTCCTTTTCAGGAAATGTCAAAGCAAATTAGGTCTGCTTTCCGTGTAATGATAACATTCAGCCATGCAACGGACACAACAAAGTTCAGACCGAGGCCTTGCAGTAAAAAAAGTGTGAATTATTACAGGTCCATTTGGTTAGACTGAGTTACAAATGCAAATTAACTGAGGATTTTACTTTTGTACCACCTACAACAGTGCATGGGTACACCTCCAGTCCAACGTCCTCTGTTTGTGTCAATTTTCTAGTTGAAGTTTTATACCTTACATTGATATTGCGTGAGTGTTTCTACCTGCGAGTGAGAATGTATATACTGTAGGTATTCTCAGACGAGGAGACTTTCTGCTTGTTTATCCCAGTCTCCTCCAGTTAGACAGCATTCATGCCAGTCAGAAAGAGAGGGAGGGAGCGAGAGAGAAAGAGAGAGAGATGGGAAGAATAAGAACATATTTTTAGACACACTTTTCTAAAGGCCCTTGCTCTCCTCCCATGTTCATGCGTCATTGCAATTGACACTTAAGTGATTATCCTCGGAAAAGGCCATGGAGATTATTTCAGATTTCGGAACAGATCTGCCGGTGGGATTTATGTGGCGAGTGGCACACTAGGTAAGCAGTGATGGTGGAAAAAAACATCATCCTTTTCTCCCCCACATTGATAGGTGTTGATAGGTGGAAATTGTAAAAGGAGGTAGGTTAGTCTAAAGTAAAAACCTTTCTACTAAGATATTCTCTGTCCATGGTGCTGATCTCTGTTTTACTTGTTCAGTGAAGGGCTGAAGACAAGTGACCTTTGTTTTTTCTGACAGACGAACTGAAGAAATAGAATAATAGCCTGTGTGTGTGTGTGTGTGTGTGTGTGTGTGTGTGTGTGTGTGTGTGTGTGTGTGTGTGTGTGTGTGTGTGTGTGTGTGTGTGTGTGTGCGTGACGCGTGTAGTGGTAGCCTTCTAGCGCCCATCAGGTAGGCTGCTCTGAACACCAACGTTAGCTAACAAAACAGACAGACCGAGAGAGAGAGAGAGAGAGAGAGAGAGAGAGAGAGAGAGAGAGAGAGAGAGAGAGAGAGAGAGAGAGAGTTATTGAAATGCGTGGTGCATTCCTCTACATCGGGAGGCATACATCGGGCAGCGTGACAACGCTCCTCCGTCCACAGGACTTGCTCGAAATATCAGCAGTGAAATCTAACACCCTAAATCAGAAGTCCTTATCACGAACGCAGACGAATCTTATTTAAAAACTAAGTTTTGTCGCCCGTGAAGGAGTCGAGAAACAAATTTGCTTGCAACAAAAGTTTTGCAGACGCTGTCAGAGAGCTCTGCCTTTTGCACCCGCACCCCAGATGAAAGGTGTGATCTGATTTTGTTTCTCCTCCTTAGCGAAGTGTGTCTGTGTGTGTGTGTACCCCGGAGTCACATAATTCGATAGCTTACACATTTCGGTGTAACCCCAGTAGGCTATACATTCAAGAAAGCAGTGCTCTCGCTCGGAGGACTTGGTTGGTTGAGAGAGAGGTGTTGAATTGCAGCCTGCAGCCCGTCGTTTCTGGATTGTCTTTTGGGATGGTAAGATTCTGTCTTTCAAAGTGAAGCTTAATTTGTGCTTAGTTGTATTAGTTTAGTCTACATGCCTGTTGAAAGGCGTGACACTGAGCTGTGCATGGCATGCACACCAGAATGCAAATGAGCATGTTGTGATTTCGACTGCGGCATGTGTATTGGGTTCAGCTTGGGGGTCCCCGCTGAGGACATGGCATTTGTTCACTATTCGCAATACATCCTTTTAGTAAATACATTTAAATGAGACATTTATGAATGTAAAAGGATACCCTCATGATAGAAATATATTGACGCTGTTGATATTATACTAATGCCATACTGTTCTATGCAAATAAGGTGTGTATACTCCCTATGACAGAAAAGGGGAAAAATCCTGGATAGTGAGCTATTCAATTGTGTAGGATCATTTTGCACACTGCTGTTCTAATTAGCTCAGTTGGTGTCATTAATGTGAGACATTTTTACTTTTTGTATTTGTTACCAGGCTAAATCTGTCTGTTTATAGTCTGCATGCTATATATAGCCTACCTATATTTCAAATAGCCTAGCCATCAAGCTCTACCCTCTACAAGCAGCCTGCATTTGTATAGTAGCCTATATATGTTTCTTCAATGAAATGAACCTTTATAATGAATTGTCTTATAGAGTAGCCTACACTGCTTTTTTGTGTTATATCCAAATATGATTCATTCACTGCTACCTTTCTGCCCTATATGCAAGCACACTACTACAGTATATACAGTATATAGCATACTGGTGTGAGTGTGTACTTTATATGTATGTGTGTGTGTGTGTGTGTGTGTGTGTGTGTGTGTGTGTGTGTGTGTGTGTGTGTGTGTGTGTGTATATATATATATATATATATACACACACACACACACACACACACACACACACACACACACACACACACACACACACACACAGACTCAGTTATATTGTTATATTTGCTGCTATTCCCTGGAGATCCATTTATTGTGCATCCAGCCCATTAGTGAAAAGCACAGTGACCTTGTGTGATCATTCAGTCAATGAATCACCACTGCTTGCTGTCTTCCCTCCTCCGACGGGTCGTGAACTGAGCATTTTAAAGAAGGTTAGGGTGGAAGAGAAGTGGCTCTTATTAAACGCAGGCTCTAGTTTTACCAATCCACGTGAAATCGAATCGACTTTTTTGATAAATTGATTACTGCTGGTAGCCTGATTAACCACTTAACCCTGCATATACAGCATCGTACAAGGTTGTCGTAAAGAATTACAAATGTAATTTGTAGTGCAAATAGTCTTACCAGCTCACAGTGTGTGTCGCATGGCCAGACTAATATCACTGCGTAGATATTAGTCTGGAACTACTTTGAATAGTGGGCTGATTGGTCACTCACAACTCTGGGGTGAGCAAAATGTAATTCCCCAGGGAGTTTATTTTTCTGTGGCAGATTCGTCTGGCTTCCAGGCTCCCGCATTGCGTCGTGAGCTTGTAGATCTGACATTTTCAGTAAGAAAAAAACAATCGATCATTAATCGTAATTAAGGTAAATTGAAATAATAATGCTATTGATTTGAAGTCGCCCAGGCCTACATTATGTCACACAGATACAGTCCTTCACAGCGAGTGCGAGGTGGAAAACAGTCATTTAGATGTCTAGCAGGACTCGGTACTAAAATGAGACACAGAAAAGCAGAGTTATGACTCACTGCTTTGTCACTGCTGGTTTACAGTCATTGGAGGATGTTGTGTGTATGTAAGGGCAAAGTGTGTGTGTGTGTGTGTGTGTGTGTGTGTGTGTGTGTGTGTGTGTGTGTGTGTGTGTGTGTGTGTGTGTGTGGGTGTGGGTGGGTGGGCGGCTGGTTGGCTGGGTGCGTGTGTTTGTGTTTGTTAGTCATACATTTGAGCTAGTTTTGCCCGGCTGGTAAGTTGCAGACTCATTGACTAATGAATGTGAAAAATGGTGTTTGAACAAACTCTCTCTACATGGTGTGTATGAAATATTTTTACATAATAATTTTGTCTGTGAGTGTGTTTGAAACATTGAATTAATTTAACTGGCATTATACGTATTACACACATTACGCACGCACGCACGCACGCACGTACGCACGCACGCACGCTAGAGCTTTCACATCTAATGATTTTTACTAGTTGACTAGTTGCCTAATTTACTAGTCGACTAGTTGTTTAACTACCTATTATGTAAAATATATATATATATTTTTAATAATATTTGTACATTTAAAAACTGTGTACATTGGTGACTATATAATCTAGCTGATCTTGAGGCCTACAAAAACGGGAGAGAAAAAAAAGAAAAAACTATATATATATATTTTCTTATCAACTAGTCAACTAGAACCAACGAGGTCCACTAGTGGATTTACTAGTCGGCTAGTTGAATAGTCGTCTAGTTGCTTAAAGCCCTAACGCACGCACGCACGCACGCACGCACGCACGCACGCACGCACGCACGCACGCACGCACGCACGCACGCACGCACGCACGCACACACACACAAAATGAAACAATATCAGAAACATCCACCAAATGTTACACATACTGTATAACCTTTGTTAATCCCACGGCGGGGATTTCAGTTTCAGCTTCACCCAGCTGATGGCTGCTCAGGGACACAAGTTGGACCTGAGCGGGCCGGATGGGGTGGGGGGATGGTGACCTTCTGATTACCAGACAGACAGACAGATGCCCATACATTACACAGTACATACACAAACCTCTGCAGAAGTAAAGTCAAATGTATTTACAGTATATGGCACAATTTTAGGCACGATGAACTGTTTCACATTAATACTGTAGATTAAGATGCTACGGATATACAAAGTACTGTATAAAACTCTAACCTCGTCCCACCACACACACACACAGAATACAACATTTACAAAGCCCATCTATCCCCATACTATCAAGACAAAGCATTTATTACCCCAAACGCCATAACATCTCCAACATACTGTATAGTCATGCATGCAGAAATGCCACATAACTAACTAAAGGCCTGAGAAAATGGGAAGGTCTTAAGCCTGCTTGTAATAGAGGACCATTGTGGCAGGTATGGCCATAGTGGTAGGTACAGTTTGGAGACCATGCAGTGTCCGATGATCTGAGAGGACCTATTGGTTTATATGCAGTGAGTGGGCCGGAACTTCTTTTCGAAACTGTATGCTGTGAGCATGCAGAATTTGCCATTTAAACTGTATGCTGTGAGCATGCAGAATCTGCCATTTTCACTATTTATTGTATGATCGAAGCAAATTCGATGTAAGCGGTTAATGTGTTCATATTTTCATATCCCAGTGAACACTGGGACAACTGTATGCTGTGAGCATGCAGGATTTGCCATTTAAACTGTATGCTGTGAGCATGCAGAATCTGCCATTTTCACTATTTATTGTAGGATCGAAGCAAATTCGATGTAAGCGGTTAATGTGTTCATATTTTCATGTCCCAGTGAACACTGGGACAACTGTATGCTGTGAGCATGCAGAATTTGCCATTTAAACTGTATGCTGTGAGCATGCAGAATCTGCCATTTTCACTATTTATTGTAGGATCGAAGCAAATTCGATGTAAGTGGTTAATGTGTTCATATTTTCATGTCCCAGTGAACACTGGCTGAAGCTTTTAGTCTTTTTGAAGAAGTCCAGAGAAACAGGCATTACAGTAATCTATTACAGTAATCTACTGTAACCTTGATGCAGGGAGCCGTTTTGCAGAGTCAAGTTCAGGCAAGAAGCTTCAAAATCTTTGAGTGGTGCAACCGCTCTATTAAGTAGCTATGTGTGTCTGTCCCTGGCTGGGACCCTGGCTGTGTCCCTGGGTCTGTCCGAGCACGAATATTGTGTCAACCAAGTGTCACTGTGGCGCAGCACCGCACACACATGCAGCCTAACACACACACACACACACACACACACACACACACACACACACACACACACACACACACACACACACACACACACACACACTCTGCTTCTGGGGACCCCCCGGGAACCCCCACACAGAGTTGCACCACTCACTTCACACGGGTGTGATTTTTGATTTAAAAATATTTTTTTTAAATGAAGATCCACATCCATACAGTAAAATTACTCTTACGCCCATGGAGGTTTCTCATATGCTCACTGGGTTTCAGAGACAGATCAAATCATAATGGATCTCCTGCCTCTGTGTAGAGCTGTGTATTGCATTTTTGAGTTTATTTTATTTATATTGAGTAATGGCCTAATGAACATAACATTTAGAACATTGTTTCACAAATACATATCTGAACACCTCCACAGTGTTTCCTTGACCAAAACCAGACCAATTTGAATTTCTATTGAATATATCAATTCATTAATTCTTATGGGTTTCTTTGTGAGACATAGATGGCCCAAAATTGTGCCTTAAATGGCCCAATCTTTTATTCATCGCATTGGCTGGCAAATGTAGTGCAGAACAGCGAGCGGTATGAACATTAAAGATGTTGCCCAGTTTCAGCACAACAGCTTTATACTGCATCCAGTGTCACCCACGACCCACCCTCTGTCATTTAGTCAAAGGCATTTGGGATGTTGTCCTCGGACACATTATAAAGTATGATGCTGACATTTTGCCCTCACTGTTCCACCTTGGGTTGTTACAGGAAATTAGCGTGCGCTCTAGCACCAAGCCATTCTCACCTCGGCCAGGCGAGACAGGAAATGAAGGCATCTATTATTACAGTGAACGCGCAAATGCTATCCATGTTCACATGAATTATTGTCACACTGCCAACGGGTGCTCTGTACGGGCACACACACGTACATGAGAAAAATGAATCCTAACCCTGCTGCAATGCCCGGGTCCAGGCTGTGGTTTAGATGGTAGCCAGTGTCCAACCCTCAGCCCCTGCGGTCAGAGAGATCAGTGGTTCTCAACCAGTGGTCCGGGGTCCTTGAGGGGGTTCCAGGTGGTCCCCAGATAAATTATGGAAGAGTTGGTAACCAAATGGACACTTTATCTCTTGAGAGAGTATTGTTAAACATCTGCATTACTTAATTTACAAGAAGTCTACTCAATTAGAGAAAGTAGAAGAATTGTTATTTTGATCAATGGTTGCCTGTTGTCTCTCCTAATGGTATCACATCAATACAGCATGGAATATTCTAAGTCTTCGGTCTGAGAGGCAATGAAATGGTGGTCCTTGGCTCAAATGCCGAATATATGTATATACCTGTATATATAATGGGCCTTGATATGAAAAGGGTTGAAAACCACTGCTGTATGCCATTGAGTTTTACATGCGGAGGCCGAGCAGGGGTGAGATCTCGTGCTGCTAGCCAGTCGCATGTCAGGTCACAGTGGGGCCCCACTTTCATGGCTGAGAAGGCATCACACGTTGGACTGCTACACCAGAGCTTCTAGCTGTGTCGCCATGTCGTGCCGACTGCACTCCACTGAGCATAAACAACTCTGCTTTGCCCCACATGCACTTGACAACAGGGGGATGTAAGGGAGTTTATGAGGCCGGGTGGGCGTCAGTCATTCAACTGTGTGAGGTACTCTTTACTTAGTTGTCTGACATCAGGAATTGAGCTTTACTTTTGTTTTCAACCCCAGGTGTCTTTGCCCCGGTTACCACATTACACAGCTCCCAATAGTGAACTGTGAGGGGTGGGGGGACATAATGGGAGCGAGAAACCAGGACAGCTTCCATATTTTCTCTCTCTCTCTCTCTCTCTCTCTCTCTCTCTCTCTCTAATATGCAGTCCTGCCCCTGTCTACCTCTCACAATGATGAAGAGTAAGTCACGTCTGTGTGTATTAATTCCACTCACAATTCTTTGGCCTAAATATAGAGCGGGAGATTTGGGTGACTTACTGGAGTATTGGCTGGGCTTTAGGCAGCCAGGTCCCGTATTACGACCACGGGATGAGCAGCAATGTGAGAGGGAGTACACCCGCTAGATGCTGTGTGTGTGTGTGTGTGTGTGTGTGTGTGTGTGTGTGTGTGTGTGTGTGTGTGTGTGTGTGTGTGTGTGTGTGTGTGTGTGTGTGTGTGTGTGTGTGTGTGTGTGTGTGTGTGTGTGTGTGTGTGTGTGTGTGTGTGTGTGTGTGTGCGCGTGCGTGTGTGTATATACAGCTGCTCAGGAATCAGAAGCTTGATGAAAGACAGAGTGAGACAGTTAGAGGGGCCTGGCGTTGAGGGGCCCTGGGTGGGGGATGAGGGGGTATATGTCAGACTCAGAACATGCCTCTGCTCTCCCAGCCACATAGCAGCTGTTGAATCCAGACCGATACACTCGCCGAGGGACAATAACCATCCGAGCTGAATGAGCTCTGGTGTCAGTCGTGTCACATCAAAGGGAAAGTGCACACTCATAGCAGTCAGAGCCTCGCTTTCTTTCACACTCTCTGGTCTCCCCTCTACTTTGCTTTCTCTCTCAAACACGCGCGTACACGGGCACACATGCATAGCATACTGCCATACTCTCTTCTCTATAGCACGCTCTTCATCTCCAATTTCCACAATCTGCCCCGGTGCACTTAAGATTTGTCATTGGTCGCACCAGTGCACCTTTGGTCTGTCTATGTGTGGAACTGTGGATGCACCTACAGTATGCTGCAGGTGCTGGTGCACCTATACAGCATATGAAAACGTTAGGCGCATCAGTGCAACCAACTAAAACGTTAGACTGGAGGAGCCCTGCTCATGCATGCACGTCACACACACACACACACACACACACACACACACACACACACACACACACACACACACTTCATATCTTTAGCCATCTATATGCAGTACGTCTCATGTCACGCATGCGCCGATTAACGACCATAATCCTATGTTTCTTTCAATAAATGACCTTAAATCTCTTTTGTAGAAGGCTTGGGCTTTCCTAGTGAATTTCCAAATAAGGGACGATTCCTTATCTCAAGAGAAGGTTGGCAACCCTCTTGAATCTCATCTTTCTTCATCTCAAGAGTGCACTGCAGAACCCTCAAAAGGTCATTTTACTCTGAGCTTGAATGAAATTGATTTACATTTTTATGCCTGTTTTATACAGTAGCTCACCATACAATGTTGTCACACAGAAATAATCGGCAAACTTGTGATGCGTCGCATTACGCCACACACACACACACACACACACACACACACACACACACACACACACACACACACACACACACACACACACACACACACACACACACACGCATTCTGTTGTCATCGAGTTTCTGCTTGATTATGTTCTTGTTGCCTACCAACCCTCCACACAGACCCAGACGCCCCCCATACATGCACAGCGCTCCCATATTGCCTCAGTTGGAGATAGCATCAGTGTCTTTGTGGTTATGACCGGTTCCATTCCTCCACGGCTGAATCAGTGCTGATTGTGCTCCAGTGCTCACCATAGAGACCCTGCTGTATGCTTTATGATGTTCTTGGCTCAGCCAATCTGTTTTCATTGTTGTGTGTGTGTGTGTGTGTGTGTGTGTGTGTGTGTGTGTGTGTGTATTGTGTACTGTGTATACTATACTTGTGGGGGCCAAAATGTCCCCAAAAGTATATTACATTTTAAGAAATAGAAAATGATAGAAGAGGTTGATGAAGACAAAGGCCTCAATCAACGGTATCAAAAAAGGAACCAGGGGGACACCCAGCAAAGGAAAAGATTTACAGCTTAGGTTTAGGTGTTGGGGTTAGAGTCATGTCACTTGTTTTGCACGCCAGTGTCGCCCACTGAAAATATCCGATCTACAGGCTGCATTGCGAGCTTGTAGATCGGCTATTTTCAGCAACAACAAAAATGCCAAGTACAGTAATACAAACGTGTGTGTGTATGTGCGTGTGTGCGTGCGTCTCTATATGTGACCTTATATGCTGCACACTCAAGTGTTTAACCCATTTAGACCTGAGGACGATTCTACAAATGTCTACCTTTCTTGAAAAAAACTGTTTCTAACTTTCTATGTCAGTGGTTCTCAAAGTTTTCCATGTCAAGAACCCCCAAAAACTATTTGGAATTGGCCGCCGCCCCCCATCTGAAAATATGTTGTTCCAGGGACCCTGCAGAAGCAAAGATTTGACTTAAAACGTTAGCTATTATGTTCAAAGATCTTTGAACATATATTCAAAGATTTTTTAGCAGATCTACAAGCTCGTAGCGCGGCACAGAGCTTGTAGATGTGCTATTTTTCAATAGCTAAAGTATAACATACAGTAATGCTTAAAACACCAAAAGGGGTTCCCGTCCACGAGGAGTGTTTTTGTGTGGTGCTTATCCCCCTATTCTGTGTGGATCCATTCAAGTTTACTTCAGCGAGAATGGGCCGCCACCCTGACCCCTTTTCCACCGGTTAGTTCTCCCAATGGGTTCACTTCTTTTTGGCTGGTGGCATGCTGGCGGCTCGCTGCTTAACCTAGAAGCGGCGTGTTTTCTTGTAGATATTCTACTTTTGCCATTTTTTTATTTGAATCCTGAAAAGTAACAGTTTTGGATATATGAGACAATAATAAATGTCAAGGCTTTGAATTATGCCCCATAACCCTGTATTTGGTGTATGTATGTCAAGTAGTGCAATATAGCAAATCTACAAGCTCACAGTGTGTGATGTTGCGACACGTTGACATGACATTTTTAAAAAACAGCAGATTTTTTTTTTTTAATTGGTTCCAGAGCAGGACAACAGAAAATGGCAAAAACAGAAAACAAACATCTTAAAAGGAGAGGCAGCGTGACAGCCTCTCTCCATGGCAGCTTACATTAATGTTTATTAACTGTTTCCCTTATACTCTGAAAACTCCTCTCTTCCATTTCCAATGAACCGACACTCCGACAGTATATCAAAACCACAGCATTCCTGGAGTTTGTATGTTCTCCCCGTGTCCCCTAGGGTAGGTACCCTCACACAAAACTGCAGTAATCCTGGTCTCTAAACTACCCAACCCTGGTCAGCCGCGGCACCTGATGGAGTGGAAAGGAACTGGTTGGAATAACGTGTTCCTTCCACGTGCTACGTCCGTCTCATGCATAGAAGGAATCATGAGCTCTCCATCGTCAAAGTTGCCCACCCCTATCTAGTGTGTTTTCGTGAATTAATGTCGTACTTGATACAATGTCCTACTTGACTACAGTGTGACTGTCACATAAAAACAACAAAGGTTTTTTAATAATAGTAACAGTTTTGGATTCGACCCGACAGGCGAATGCAGTGTGACAGCTTTGAATCATGCCTCTCTCTCACTACGCTGTCTTTCCTGCCATGCTGCTCTGTCTAATATTGTACAATTATTTAACATGCACCAGAAATACATGTCAAGCTGCTTTGTGACGTCTCAACGGCCGGCCTTAAAAATATCCCTGAGAGTAAATGTGTTGTTTCCAACAGTGCGTAATATATAGCAAAATAGAATAGAAAAAGGGCCTTCCAGGTCCATGTGGGTCCATGTCCAGATCCAAACTCAGCAGCCAGTCTCAGCCGTTGCTGTTGGCAACAGGAGGAGGAGGTGGGGGGCTTTGGTCCTGGCAGGGTTTCGTTAGGGTGGAGAGAATGCCAAGTTCACACTCTCTCTAGGGAGAAGATGGCCCGATGCAGGCGCCCATGGCACTTAGCCTTACTATGCTCAAACTAAACCACCAGAGACCAGGCACGCACACACACGCGTGCGCACACACACACCCACACACACACAGACACATGAAGTGAAGGGATACACACATGCACTCACGCACGCATGCAGGCACCAACTTCACACGTGTTGGCCAACAGTTTGTTCAGTCAAACGATCATTTCAAAGGCACAAATGTCCCCTGATATAGCCTTTCCAATTTGAGTTCAAATTAGATTAAACTGTCACACACATACACACACATACTGTACACACTGACACACCCCCTCTTCTAGATGGTCAGTTTATGTACATGGCCCAGGCTTCCAAATAAGTATGTCAAATGTATTCTGTACCCAAGGTTTTTTATGATTCTCACTCAGTAATGGTTGGTACTTAGAATGTTTATCTTGCCTGGCCCATGTACAAATCAAAGACACAGCCCACCTCCAGAATCAGGACCTCCTTGTGACTGGTGTCAACAAAAACAATATTGGGTATATTCAGAATGCTACCAAAGACATCACATGCATACCTGAAGCACTCTTGAATGTTTGTACATTGCTGCACTGGATGGCATGCATTTTTGCACTGCATCAGACATACTAGCCCGTCAATGATACAGTCGTGGCAAGCAATGTACACATTGCACTGTATCCATTATATGTGCAATGAATGGATTCTAGTTGTTCAGAATCATGGTGGTTTTTACAGAGTGGAGTATGGGTGTCAGGATACTAGATTGACAGATTGTAGTTGGTTGGTAATACTTGCAGTCTTGCTTTGGTGGTGAATTTTAAAACATATCCTCCCCAATAACAGCATTTTTGTACATCGAATGTGAAGCAGAATGATCATCAGAATCAACACAGGCCAACTTTCCCTGCAGTCGAAGTCCATGCCAATGTTGTCTGTTTCGTACTAAGCAGAACCCTTATAGCCGTTTCTTCCGGTAGTCTAATGTAGTCCAATGTGTAAATATACACAAAGTCTAGTGATGCTAGGGTCCGTCTTTTTCACCCACCTGCCTGACTTTACAGTGGTAAAAATAATAATAATAATAATAACTACAGTAAATTAATAGTCTAAATAAACTATTCGTATATCTTTTGAGTCTTTTTGGGTGTGTACATTAGCCTGCGGTTAACCACTTTCAAGGGGGAGTGGTTAACCAATGCTATTGAAATGGTAAATTATCTTCGCTCGTTGACTCAATGTGTACTGTCCACTATAATGTTGCAAACCACAGTGTGTACTGTCCACTATAATGTTGCAAACCACAGTGTAGTGTACAATGTGTACTGTCCACTATAATGTTGCAAACCACAGTGTAGTGTACAATGTGTAATGTCCACTATAATGTTGCAAACCACAGTGTACTGTACAATGTGTACTGTCCACTATAATGTTGCAAACCACAGTGTACTGTACAATGTGTACTGTCCACTATAATGTTACAAACCACAGTGTGCTGTACAATGTGTAATGTCCACTATAATGTTGCAAACCACAGTGTGCTGTACAATGTGTAATGTCCACTATAATGTTGCAAACCACAGTGGGGGATTCTGATGCAAGTGGTTGCAAGTTTAAACTTGGTTCTTCATGAATCTTTGATCTGATCTGATCTTGTTATTTTTGTAGGCGAAAATGATTTCATGGCTATTTGTATGGAGGCAACTAAATTCTGTTCCCCTTGGAAAGAAATTGCTTCTGCATAATATGTACACTGTAAAATCGTGACTGTTAGTGGACCCTTACGGTTCCATTTGATTACATTTGTACACTCTCTGAGCTACAAATGGATGAATAAACACTGGGGATCTTACTGTGTACGGTATGTCCCAATTGTTCCAATATCCCACTAATCCCAGTGATGTAATTGATGCCTAATTTACACATGTTATTAGTCCTGGCAGGGGTTTTCTACACTCAATATGGGATGGAACCTTCTAGTAAAAGTTGGCATCTCCTGGGCAGATGTAATTGGATTGCCTTGCTTAATGTGAGACCGTTACACAGTTACACAGAGCAGATGTTTGTAAGCCTGCAGTGGACAGATGCCTAGAAAGATGCCATGTTATTGCCAGCTGTGCTGCACAGCCACACAGGACTGGCATGAATACACTTACGCATGCACATGCACAACCACATCGGCACTGCACATATGTGTGAATGCGCATGCACGCACGCACGCACGCACATGCAGACACATGAAGTGAAGGGATGCACGCATGCACGCACGCGCACTTGAGTCAAGTCTAATTTGCTACCGACTTGCCTTAAACATTTACTTAGGCTACTTACTTACATGTGTAAGTTATTGGTTCTAAATATCGGTTTTGATTTCGTTTTGTTTTCGGTTAATGTCCAGCCCTAGTATAAAGTGACAAAGCATTGCAGCCTTATTAGCATTTCACTGACGTCCTCTTATCACAGGTGTTTGTGTTTTTGTTTACAGATCCCAAGGCGAGCAGATCAGCAGCACCAGTGAACAGCTCAGTGAACAGCTCAGTCTGCACAGTCGCCCGGGAGAGAAAATGAGCGCTGCCCCCGTGAGCCCGTTGATACGGATCCTTCTCCTCCTCCTCTTCTTCATACCCTTGCCCCTGGTAAGCTTTAATGAAATGCCTTTCTTTTCATTGTCCCTGTTCCGGTGTTTAAGCGTTATGATGGTGAAAATCACGGGCTCATTAGCAATTTATGTCTGGTAAAAGAAACAGTCGAGCTAGGCAATCACTCATTTGATGTTTATTACTCTTTAAGTTTCATTATGTGTATTTTTTCAGAGTGTAATTCATTGAATTCTACAGCTATAGTGTTGCTCAGTTAAATAGTCACTGCCTACCCGCAGGTTTACGTAGGGGACCGCAAAAGAACAGTGGGGGGACCAGCGGTCTCTCCCACAAAGGCATGTCTTCACACCTCAGACCACCAGAGCTCAATAAGCTACTACAACAAGACTACAGAAAACGCATGAGTCTTATAGTTATCCCGTTGTGTGAGGCGCAGTGGTGTGGTGCTATGAGAACAGCGACCTACTAACTAACACCTAAACCAAACCTCTAATGTATAATCATAATAATAACCCCTCTCTCTTTAAATTCAATTCCAGGCCTATATCTAGTTACAGTTTATTTTTATTCATAGTGCAACATCACCCCAAGGGTTCTCTGGGTTTTTAGCCTAAATTTAAAAATGTCCAGAGAGTTGGCATCTCTAACAGCTGGAGGGAGAGCATTCCAGAGACAGGGGGCACGATGTGTGAATGCTCTGTTTTTAATTATGTTGTGTGACAGTGAGCTGAGCTGACTGGCATCCTGGGAGCGTGGTGGTCATCCAGTGATGTATGGTTCTATTAAACTGGACATGTAGGATGGAGCCAGTCCGTTTAGGGCTTTATAGGTCAGGAGGAGCACCTTGAAGTCTGTAGCCATAGTGCTATGAGTGTTGGTGTGCTGTGGTCGAATTTCCTTTTTGTAGTTGGTACTCTAGCTGCTGCATTTTGGACTAATCTAAGGTCATTTGTTGCTGTTGATGGTAAACCGGAGAAGATGTATTTCTCAATTTACTTCTACATTTGTAAAAAAAACAATGAATAAACAGAACGTAACCCCCCCCCCCAAAAAAAAACAGAGAAGAGCGCATTACAGTAGTGAGTAGTCTATTCTTGAGGTGATGAAAGCGTGGTTTCGGCGTTTGGAAGTGAATGTATTGGAGGAATTCTATATGTTTCGCAGATGGAAGATGGCAGATTTTGTGATGCTGTGTACCAAGAATAGGGATTTCTGTGTCTGGCGATATGTAGGCCTATATAGTATATAAAATCAGACCCGTCTGAAGTGAGTAGTGCTGTTGGGGTGTCTTACTATTGGTTGTCTGACTATTGGTTGTCTGACTATTGGTTGTCTGGGATGCATACGGGTACAGGCTTTAGTTCCGAGACATACTATTGATCCCTAACCTAACCATAACCGCAAGTACGGGAGCGGCGCATGTCGGACCATCGCATTTTCCCGCGCTTCGGACCTTTGGTGTGTCAGATCTACGTGTGCACCCCATGCATACGCAGATCCGACACACCAAAGGTCCGACATGCGGAAACAACGGTCGGACATGTGGTCGGACATGCACTGCGGTTATGTTTAGGTTAGGGGTTTTAATAGTATGACGGAACTAAAGCCTGTACCCGTCTGTACCTGGTTGTCTTGTCTGACTATTGGTTGTCTGAGTATTGGTTGTCTGAGTATTGATTGTCTGAGTATTGGTTGTCTGAGTATTGGTTGTCGGATCTCTCAGTTTCCCAAAAAGCTCAGCTTCCCATCATGCACCTGTGCACATGCAGTGTGAAGCTCAACAGCACCACTTTGTCACCTGTTGGTACCCTAAACATATGGAACATAGGTGTGTGTGTGTGTGTGTGTGTGTGTGTGTGTGTGTGTGTGTGTGTGTGTGTGTGTGTGTGTGTGTGTGTGTGTGTGTGTGTGTGTGTGTGTGTGTGTGTGTGTGTGTGTGTGTGTGTGTGTGTGTGCGTGCGTGCGTGCGTGCGTGGGGATCATCTTTTTCCGCACATTTATTCTTAGATCACCTCATCAAATACAGAATTGATGTGAAAGTGCAGCTTAATGTTTACAAAGCAGGTCCACTAATTTAATACATATCTGAACCTCACCCTGCCTACGTATATCATTCGGACCTCTGAGACTATCAGACAGTGGTCTCCTAACTGTACCTAGAATAAATCAAAACGTGATGGAGGTGCATTCCGTCATTATGGTCCTACTCTCTGGAACAAACGATGACCTGAAATCTGCCACAACTGTGTCATTTATTAAAAGCAGGAAGAGAGTGAGGTGGGCAGCCTCCCTCCCTCTCTCACCCTGTGTGTGTGTGTGTGTGTGTGTGTGTTTTTTCTTTTTTTTCTTTTTTTTTTATATATATTCTTTATCCCACAATTTTGTAACCCATTTTTCACCCCTGTGTCAATCATCTAATGTGATCCTGGGCTCTACACACCCTCCACCAACCTAGTCCCCATATATGGGGGACAAGGGGAGAGCAACGGACTTGAACTCATGCTTCCTTCATGCCTGAGTGTCCAAGTTGCTCCTTTACACCTGACAGGGGTGCACTGCGGTTATGTTTAGGTTAGGGGTTTTCAATAGTATGACGGAACTAAAGCCTGTACCCGTCTGTACCTGGTTGTCTTGTCTGACTATTGGTTGTCTGAGTATTGGTTGTCTGAGTATTGATTGTCTGAGTATTGGTTGTCTGAGTATTGGTTGTCGGATCTCTCAGTTTCCCAAAAAGCTCAGCTTCCCATCATGCACCTGTGCTGTTGCTGTTGCTGTTGATGGTAAACCGGAGAAGATGTATTTCTCAATTTACTTCTACATTTGTAAAAAAAACAATGAATAAACAGAACGTAAACCCCCCCCGTGCGTGCGTGCGTGCGTGCGTGCGTGCGTGCGCGCGCGCGTGCGGTCTTGTAAAAAAAGTGTCTCAATTTCCGTCACTTTCCTCCTCCGCGTCATCAGTGCCCATACCCGAAGGCGGGGTTGGCGAAAGGGCCTTTCTGTGTGGAGTTTGCATATTCTCCCCGTGTCCCCTAGGGTAGGTACCCTCACAAAAAACATGCAGTAGAATTTACATTACCTGTCTTTATCTTTCATTTTATAACTGAATAACTCATTATTATTGTCAAAGATTGTCATATAAGTTGTCATATACAAAAAATGCCTAATAAAAACAGTATTAAAAAAAAACAAAAAAAACATGCAGTAATCCTGGTCACTAAACTGCCTCCCCCTGGCCAGCCGGGGCACCTGATGGAGGGGAAAGGAACTGGTTGGGATAACGTGTTCCTTCCACAAGCTACGTCAAACCAGGGAAACTCCCCCCTGTCAGGTGTAAAGGAGCAACTTGGACACTCAGGCATGAAGGAAGCATGAGTTCAAGTCCGTTGCTCTCCCCTTGTCCCCCATATATGGGGACTAGGTTGGTGGAGGGTGTGTAGAGCCCAGGATCACATTAGATGATTGACACAGGGGTGAAAAATGGGTTACAAAATTGTGGGATAAAGAATATATATAAAATAAAATAAAATAAATAAATAAAAAACACACACACACACACACACACACACACACACACACAGGGTAAGAGAGGGAGGGAGGCTGCCCACCTCACTCTCTTCCTGCTTTTAATAAATGACACAGTTGTGGCAGATTTCAGGTCATCGTTTGTTCCAGAGAGTAGGACCATAATGACGGAATGCGCCTCCATCACGTTTTGATTTATTCTAGGTACAGTTAGGAGACCACTGTCTGATAGTCTCAGAGGTCCGAATGATATACGTAGGCAGGGTGAGGTTCAGATATGTATTAAATTAGTGGACCTGCTTTGTAAACATTAAGCTGCACTTTCACATCAATTCTGTATTTGATGAGGTGATCTAAGAATAAATGTGCGGAAAAAGATGATCGTTGTTAGCAAGCTCTCCTCCCCAGTCCCCACCCCATTTTCTTCTTGTCCCCACTCCACTTCACATACTGTACCTTCTGTAAATGAAAAGCAGTACAATATTCACTGTGATCTCCCCTTTAGCTCAAGAGCAACAGAGAGTTATGTTTAAATGGCCAAAGCTTGTTGAGGGCCAGGATGTGTCTGCATATAAGTGAGCGAGGCAGCAGATGATGGAAGGGAGAGAGAGAGAGAGAGACCCCCCCCTCCCCCAGGGCAGTGATGAACATTGCTCTCAACACTGCTCTCATCAATGTGCATGACATTAATTAAACATGCAAATATAAGCGTGCAAAAACAGGTGTAAATGTACAAGGCACGGAATGGTACTGAGCAATTTATGTGATTATAGGTCAAATATACAGCAGGCTAAATGCACAGTGTTCCTCAGTCTTTTGTGCATCAAATGCAATCCAAATATATAGGCCTACACACACTATTCTAGGTATAAGGATCGGCATCTAGGAATCTGTTTATTACCGTAACACCTCAGCTCTTCATTTGGAGTGCCGATGGAGGGTCCATGTCGACAGATCGTCTGCGTTGTGGTGCTGTCTTGTACCCAGCGCCTGGCCTTGACTCTTCACCGCTGCCTAGCAACAACATTGCTAATTAGCACAGAGGATAGGCGGCATAGGCCTACTGTACATCTCTGCTAGACTTGGAGCTGTCGGCTTCAGGGGATTTAACACGCTAGTTTGTTTAGAAGCCCTTGCAGACTTAGCCTTAGTTTCTCCTGTTCCTATTGGGCGATGATTCCCCTCCATTTTCTCAGGCCAGCTGACACCCATCTTGCTTATGTCTTCCTTGGCTGTCTGTCTCCATGTCTTCTTCCTCTCTCTCTCTTCCCAACTCTTGAAGCCCAACCAACGCCAGAATTGTGCGTCCCATGCTGATCAAGATTTTTGGAGAGTTCTAGACTTTTTTGTTCTATATGTTTTGACCAATTTCTGCAATTTTAGAGGCGTGGCCTAGCCTGGATCACACTGGTCAGTTCGGAAAGGAAACAGGCTCTTGTTCATAAGTAAATCCCATTGCATTAACCCATATTATTGGGGTTGTGCGTCAGATATGCGCTTGCAAAACACTGCAAAATGTACAGTTTTGGCACAAGAATAGTGTCATATAATGTAATACAGTGGTTGAGACGAGATAGTGATTGTATGTTATAGATACATGGATTGAATTGGCATATGATTGATTCACTTTTTGCTTTGCAAGAAACACGCACGCACGCACGCACAGAAACTCACACATCCTCAAACCTTCCCCAGGCTCCGGAAAAACAAAATGATGAATTATATTCTACTGGACCTGTGCCAGAACAGCCATCCTCCTAAGCTGCCATGTAGACATTTCATAATGTGTGCTATAGTCTGGTCGATAGACATTATGTGTGTTCACACCACAGAGAGCATTGTTGCCTAGCCACAACATTACTATTACTTACCTCGTTCTGTGCTTGTGTTTAATACCGTCTTCAAACTGCCAAACGCACAAGAACGACTGCGTTGGCGTCACGCCGGTGGCTGGCACAGCTTTCTAGGTGCATGAGCCTGTGATGAGCTCCATTGACGTCAGTGAGCAAAGAACTGAGTGGCTCCCTGACGTTGGTGCTAGATAATGCCTCATAAAGTCCTGATGCCACGTCTCACGGGGGCGCGCTGTTTCAGGGGTGGGGGGGGGGGGGGGGCTGCGTTGGCCTCAGCTTTGTGCAGCTGTCATCCGGCAGTGTGTATGTGTGTGACGTGTGTATGGGGGGGGGGTTCTTTCTTGGATGAGGCCTCTGTGTCTGTCTGTAGTTGCAGCTCCAGGGAATTCATATGTGCACTGTCACTTTCCAATGGAATAAAAAGAGAACTAACTTTTATAGCCGTAGTGTGGGTGTTGTGCGGGAGTGTCTGTGTGTGTGTGCGTGCATATTTACTGTATGACGCCTTCCTGCATTGTGCTCATGAGTGCAATGCCCTTCTCCGGGGGTCAAGTGACTCGGGCGAAACGCCAGTGCTTGCGGCATGTTTAATTGGTTGAGCAGCAGGTCCCAGAGCTGAGACCTCTCCCACACTGTGGTGTGAACCACATGGTATAAGATTAATGAAGCAACATCTCCCACACTGCTGTGTGTGAACCTCATGGAAACATTAACCGCATACTAAACCCTATCTACTGTACTTCATTGACCCGCGTCCCACAGGGCTTTATAGGCGGCCGGGTTGGCCCCCTCCTTTTTTCCCCTCCAGTCCACACCAAATCTCTTCACTGGAAATAGACGATCTACCAGCTCACAAATAATGCATCGTGGTGCGTTCTGAGCTGGTAAAATTGGCTCTTTTTTTGCAGAATGTTTGCCTATATGCCCAGAGTAGAGATGCTATATGGTTCTTGGTTCATGTGGTCAATGCAGCAACGTCTCTTGCATTTGAATACCCCTCTGGGGTAATTTCTCCCTTCTTTAGTGATGTCATCGTCGTCTAACATTAAACCCCTTGAACCACAGCATACATATTCTGGGGGTACATTAGCCTAAGAGAGAGTTGGTGTCCATGGAAAGAAGAACTCCAGTTTCTTAAGTCTACAATAGGTGAGATAACCGAGATTTTGAATAAAGAACAAAGACAAAAATTGGAAACAGTAATCAAATGGGTAACCAGTAACAAATTAGTGCTTAACATTCAACAAACAAAAAGCATTGTATTTGCCACAAATCATGTATTAAGTTCCAAACAGCAGTTGAATCTGACGTTGAATAATGTAAGGGTTGAGCAGGTGGAGGAAACAAAGCTTTTGGGTGTTGTAACAGAGTGGTCCTCTGTTACTTATGTTGCACAGCATATTGGCACTTTATTAACTTGCACAGTTGTATTTTGCAGTCATGATTTTATTGTTTAATACTGTTTCCTGTTTAGCTGAGATGGCCTCAGCCAACGAGTTCCACCTGGGGAAATGCATGGTGATTAACAAACATGAGGGGCAAGTGCAATGTGGGTTATAGATGCAATAGGTTTGGGAAGTGCAATAATGTGGAGTTCTATTGTTGAGGTTTGATTGAATGCCTGTGATGTGTTTCAGTAAGGATTGGGCTGGACCATGTCAGGATAGCGGGGGTTAAGATTAAGATGTGCTGTTGTGAATGATTATTTATGTTGTAGTGTGAAGGACGTATTATATAACTTGTATAGTTCATGTAGTTCACAGAAACATGTAACATTTGTATGGTTTAAGGTTATTTATTTATATGTATTTATTGTATGCTTATTTATGGTATATTCTCATTTGAAGACACCCCTGTAAATGGTAAATATAGTCCATTCTCATTATCTCCAGCTGGGTATAAAAGGCTGCCATTTTGCCAGTGAACAAAAGCCTCGGTTATGAAAAGGTGTTCAGAATTTCTGACACCTCAACTGACCAAACAAGTTATTGAAACTCTAGTCCTCTCACATCTGGACTATTGCTCAATGATCTGGTCAGGAGCAAACAAGGGATAGCTGCAGAGGGTTCAGAACAAAACAAAGCATCTCGGCTTGCCCTAAGATGTACAATCAACTTACACATAGTTCTAAATTACATCAATATGAGACTAGACATGCCACAAGAGGGTGCTATCAAGTCCCTAAAGCCAGAACAGGGTATATGCAGCACACAGTACTGTATAGAGCCATGGCTGAGTGGAACAAACTGCCAGCTATGATCACAAAAGAAAAAACGAAATCAAGTTTCAAGAGACAATTGAAGAGGCATCTTGAAACCCAAAGACTGTAGGGCGCTCAAACGCGCACAGACACGCATACACGCACACGCACACACACACACACACACACACACACACACACACACACACACACACACACACACACACACACACACACACACACACACACACACACACACACACACACACACACACACACACACACACACACAGTCATGATTAGGATAATATTTTCATTTTTTATCTCTACTTGTTTTCTACCCCAGGAGAATGGAACGCTAATATGTAACTGAGGCAGATATAATTATATACTTTTTGGTTTGTTTCTCTTCCAAGAAAATGGGGAATCAGAAGGTGGATGAGGAAATTGTTGATCAAATATTTTTTATTTTATTTAATTTACCAATTTATATATCATTGTCCTGTAATGTCATTCATGTCGAGTGTCATGTTTTTATGTTCTGTGTGGACCCCAGGAAGATTAGCTGCTGCTATGCACCAGCTAATGGGGATCCTAATAAAACTCTAAACTCTAGAGGGATTATGTGGTTAAATTTCTGATTCTAGTGTGTGTGTGTGTGTGTGTGTGTGTGTGTGTGTGTGTGTGTGTGCGCAGTTTGCAGAGCATGAGCACTCCAACTGTGTCATCAAGAGAGAGCAGGAGAAGTGCATGGAGAAGATCAACTCGGATGATCCCGGGAATGACCCAGAGTTTGGTGAGTCAAAGTGTGTGTGTGTGTGGGATTTATGTGTGTCGGATTCTTGGGACATCGGACTAACGCTACGCACCCGTGTGTGTGAGGGAGAGGGAGAGAGGCAGAGAGAAGAGAGTGAGATACAGACAGATAGAGAGAGAAATTACAGAGCCTCTTAATTAAATTTCTCATATTAAATACTAGATTTTGCTGTGACGTGTGCAACAGGGCCTTGCTTGAACCAGAACACAACGATTAATTACGAGAAATGGCTAATGACCATGAAACTCAAAACAAACAGGAACTCTCTGACTCAGGACTCAGAGCTACAAAGACATCATAGATTTTAAGGTTTCACACTGTGTGTGTGTGTGTGTGTGTGTGTGTGTGTGTGTGTGTGTGTGTGTGTGTGTGTGTGTGTGTGTGTGTGTGTGTGTGTGTGTGTGTGTGTGTGTGTGTGTGTGTGTGTGTGTGTGCGTGTGCGTGCCTGTGCCTGTGCCTGTGCGTGTGCCTGTTTGTGATTGCATGTACACCAAAATAGTCATGAGGAAAACCTTCCAAAACAAATCAAATGCATGTCTCTATTTCGATTGGTCCATCAGTCGGTGGGGCAGTCAGTAAGTATTTCTATTGGTCTCTCAGTCGGTGGGGCAGTCAGTAAGCCGGCAGCATCATGTCTCGCCCCTCAAACCCACTTGACAGCCAGTGAGTGACAGAGGGCATGATGGGTAAGCTAACTGTAGGATGATAGAGACCCCTCCACCTCTGCAGCTGTCAACATCATGATTGATGTTTGTTATTGGCTCTAGCTCTCCACAAGCTTGGCCGGTGTCACGCACAGACACGGTGTCACGCACCGACAAGCTCACAGCTTGGCCGGTGTCACGCACCGACAAGCTCACAGCGCATTGCATGGCGACGTGCTGTGAGCTTGTATAGGTCTTCTTATTTCGGCTATTTTCGGTGCATGTCACGACACGGAACCAAGTATAAATAAGTGTCAAAGCGTGCCATCGATCGGTTTCACCTAGGGAAACACAAGCCTAAGTGTTTCACCCAGTAGGCCTATATGAAACAACAAACACCATGATCAATAATCACACACAATATCTCTCTGTCAAAGTAGGTCTTGTCAGAGCTTCCCATGCACAGATTGCAATACTCACACATAGTATCATGTATTAAGAGACCACAGTCAGAGTCAACTTTATTGTCACAACACAGGTTTACAGGCCTAAACCAATGGGTGGAATTTGTTTATGTTGCAAGCTCTACATCTTTTTTCTTATTTCCATAAGAGAAAGGGAAGAGGGAAAGGGGGGGGGGGGGGAGAATCAATAAAAACATATACATATTTACACATACTGGATATCTATCCGGTAAGGTAATGACAGGTTCGTAAACATAGTACATGATATTGTATGGACGTAAAATAAAACAAAACAAAACAAAGGTCTATTATCTGGGATTAAGGTGCAAAGTGTAGGGGGTGTCACTTTCAACCGCATAGTCCACATAAGGTAACTGCCACTAGTATAATCGACACAAGTCTGTTTATATAATGGATACCAGACAATACAGCAGTGCAGGTAGTGGATGATGTTGACTGGCTGGAGTTCCGCAGCGTGATGGAGCTTGGAGCAGGACTGCAGATAGGGGAGACAGTAATGATGATGACGTTTAAACAGAGACACTGCAACATGGTCAGCATGCTGCATTCTCTCACACTCCATCTCTCCGGGGTTTGATTTGAATGAATGAATGAATGAATGAATGAATGAATGAATGAATGAATGAATGAATGAATGAATGAGATACAGAGAGGGGGGTTCTTAACGACTTGTCAGCCCTATATTTCTTCCTATGACAAGAAGCGAAAATAGCTGAAAACGTTTAACTGATTTTGACCATTTCTTTTTAAATATTCCCATAATAGTGGTTAACATATATTTTTAACAGAGATTAAACAAACACAAGAGACTTTTCCCAATAAGAAATGCATTTAATTCAGTCTGACCAGAAGCAGGGATAAAACGCAGGCTTTCCCCACTGACCATAAAATGAATGACTAGACCTGCACCTCTTCACCTTCTTCTTCTTCTTTCTACTGAAGCTCTCAGTCAATCATTTTCTCTTTCTCTTTATTTCTCTCCCTCTATCCCTCTCTCTCTGTCAAATAGTTGCTTATGCTGCAGTTCTACTGAATATGACTGATATTGAAATAACACATAACCTCCTTAGAGTATATATGAATAGAGACGGCACCCAGAGGAAACCCTGAGGAGAAATGGACATAGTGGCCGGATTTGGTATTGCAGTGTGGGCCCAAACACATGAACGCGCTGGTCCGTTGACTATCATGCACGTTCACGATGACACGTGAACGCTGTTTCATACGTGAACGCACGTGAATGCGTGCAATGATAGTCAACGGCAGCGCGTTCATGTGTTTGGGGCAAATCCATCCCAGAATGCACTCTGTTCCTACCCGGAAGGAGGAGTGAAATCGCCTCATGCGCTTTAGAGCAACTTAATGCAAGTGGATGGGAGGAGAACTTGTGTGCCGTCTCTATCCATATATACTAGGTAACCTCACATGCCGTTATGAAACAGGACGGTAAAAGGTCAATGCAGGTTTTAGTGGGGGAAGGGTGTGTGGTTGTGGTTTTGGACGTACTCTGCTTATTGTGACCCTGGCCATGTGCTGTAGAACAGTGGTTCTCCCCCCCCCCCAAGGACCTTGACCCCACTTTGACAACCACTGCTCTGGAGAGCTGGGGAGGTAAATTGTGGGGGTCAGGGGTGGCAGACTGGGGCGAGTGGGGGAAGGGTGGTGCTGCGGATCATATCAATCCTATATGCATGTTTGCGCATCTATCGACCTGCACACAAGATGGACACATAACGAATGCTACACTGAATCCACTAAGTCCTCTGATTTAAACTTGAGCTTCCATCTTACAAGCCGAGGTGCGGCATTGCAATGCAATCATTTTTCAGGGAGTACATATTCTTCTGCCATATCATGGCTGGCATCTCCGGTTCATTTTCTCTTTAGGTTATAATTCCAGTCAGTAAAGAAACAAAGCTGTGAGTTCAGTGGGTAAAATACAAACATATTAATATACTAAATTACATTTAGTATATTATAGCAATCTGCAGTCTGTACCTGTACAGTGACAGCAAAAAAATAAAAATCTACTATCAGGCAAAAAGAAGCTGTATGGTAGCACTCACCTGCCATCTGGTGGGCAGATGCTGTCATTGAGAATTCCCCATTCCTTTCTATTATTGAATAAATAAATCAAATGAAATTAATTGGAGTTTGTGAGCATTTCTTTATGTCTGCAATGGTATATTAATATATATTTGTGTATTGTGGCAGCATACAGTATTAAGCGTGCGCGCGCGCGTGTGTGTGTGTGTGTGTGTGTGTGTGTGTGTGTGTGTGTGTGTCCATCCGTCTGCAGGATGCCCATGGATGTGGGACAACCTGACGTGCTGGCAGCCTGCCAGGGTGGGAGAGGTGGTGGAGATGAACTGCCCTGAACTCTTCTCTGAGTTCATCAGTGAGGAAGACTTTGGTCAGTACTGTACCTGACAGCAGTGGGAGGCACATTGTACTACACTTTGCACATACTGTGTACACGCACGCACGCACACTTTGTGCTGTTGCTGACATGAACATTTCTAGTCAAATTCTTCAGAAACGTTGAGAGACAGCAATCTCCACCAAAATGTGGAACGCCCTACCACCTGCCAGTATGCATGCCTTTATGTCTTGTGGTACATTTGTGGGTGATTGACTACATTAAAGGACAGTTGATGAAACAGTTGCTTTAATCTTGACCTATCTCCTGTTTTCTCTCTCTCTCCCTTCGTGTGTGTGTGTGTGTGTGTGTGTGTGTGTGTGTGTGTGTGTGTTTATAGAACTGGGAACGGTGAGCCGTAATTGTACAGATGTGGGCTGGCATGATGAGACGTTCCCTCATTATGTAGACGCATGTCTCTTTGACGACAGCAACAGCAGCCATCCTGTAAGCCATCCTCCTCTCCTCTCCTCTCCTCTCCTCTCCTCTCCTCTCCTCTCCTCTCCTCTCCTCTCCTCTCCTCTCCTCTCCTCTCCTCTCCTCTCCTCTCCTCTCCTCTTCCCTTCCCTTCCCTTCCCTTCTCCTCACTTCACTTGAACATGTTTCCTATGTCCTCTAGGATCTGTACTATGTGTCAGTGAAGGCTCTCTACACTGTGGGCTACAGCACCTCTCTGATCTCTCTCACCATGGCCATGGTCATCCTCTGCAGGTTTAGGTGAGATGATTTGCCCTTGACAATAACACATGTATTATGTTGCTTCTGGCCCCCACTAGAACAAAATAATGACCACAGTATTATTTCATGGGTACTGGAACATAAAACCAAGAATCACATTTCTGATTAAATGTAACATACAGATAAGTTAATTTCCTCTGTAGAAACTAGCCATGTGGCCCAGGCGGTGGCGTAACCGTCTGGGCACCCGACTGGTAATCCAGTCGCAGTGTGCTGCGGGTTCGACTCCCGAGCCCGAGACGGCCTTTACTGCATGTCATCCCCCCATCTCTCTCCCGTTTCCTGTCAGCCTACTGTCTGTCCCTTCAAAAGCCAATAAAAGGCGTAAGCCGCAAAAAAAAATATCTTAAAAAAAAAAGAAGAAACTAGCCATGTCATAATAAAGGCAATTTTTTTCATTTTTTTTCCCTTCTTTTTTTCAATCTAACGCATATCTACATCTGCTTTCTGCAGAGGAAAGGAACTTAAACTGTGTTACAGTATGTGATTACCCTTTCAGAGCACCTGTGGTGTATTTTATAACCATACACTAACTACAACTTAGACAAAATAGACAAAAGAGGACGAAGAGTATTCGGCATCAAAGCCGGATGAAGAAACACGCAGGCAG
The DNA here is from genome assembly GCF_964188405.1 of Protomyctophum parallelum. NCBI lineage: Eukaryota > Metazoa > Chordata > Actinopteri > Myctophiformes > Myctophidae > Protomyctophum > Protomyctophum parallelum. The sequence continues at coordinate 24,716,804 of NC_139701.1, read as the reverse complement.
AGATGAGCTGGAGTGTAACGTTGTATTTATTGCAACAACCGAGACCAAAACACAGAGAGCTTCCCGCGGCCCGTGAGCTGTGGCCGCGGAGCACAGGGCCGACTGACCACCTCGGTCAGCCTCCCACACAAGACCTCCTAACATTGTATTTCCAGATGATTATATGCAGTCTCACATCAAACATTGGTGTCTCTGGGAGGGATTTGAAACTTTACATACAAATGGCATTGAGATGCATACGTGACGTCTGAGATTTAATCAATTGACCTCTTGGTTGAAACAATAGCATGCTAACAAAAGGCATGTAAAACAGGCCAACGACACCTTGACTTTGGATATCAAAGACAGCCCTCTGAGACTAACTGTCACAATGCAGAGTAGGCTACTCGACTGTGGCTGCTTTCAGACAGACATACAGACAATTGACTTTAGCCCAGACATGTAGTTTGATTATAATATGATTATAGTTATAGAATTATTGTCCAGATACGACACACCTGTTTCCAGTTGAGTGCAATCAGGGAAGGAACCGCACAGAGCTCATAATTCTCTATTGTCTGATTAGATATAGCCTGGGCTTGTGGCTGGAGGTAAAAGACAGACAGTGGCTACGTTTACATGAAGGGTGATCATTCCGAATAAATACTTCAGAATAAAATACATCCGATGTAATGTTTTTTGCCACGAGTTTACATGGGAAATGGTCATTCCGAATGAGTGTTTATATGGAGAAGTGATAGAAGACATGATACATGTTAATTCACGTGAAACTACGCCATCTGTTGGACACATAAAATATAGGCAGTTCAGAGAGAGAGAGTGTGAGAGAGAGACCGTTGAACACACACACACACACACACACACACACACACACACACACACACACAAAATGCACGAAATAACGCGCTCTATGTGCAAACTCCTCAGCGCGCCTTGGATATGAGGCTTATGAGCGCCTTGGAGTTGGAGCGCAATGGAAATGAGCATGCTCAGAAAGACCAGAATTAATTTACATCCGAAGCAGTGTATACATGAGTCCAATTTTCTTTCAATCGCATTGAACATCGGAGTAATCCGGCCAGTGACATCGGAATGGTTTTTAGATCGCATCGAGCGTTTTCATTCGGATGTAAGTTTTTGTAGGTGTTTACATAACAACGTTTAATACGATTTAACTTCTATTCGGAATGAAAAGGGGATTTAACTGCTCATGTAAACGTAGCCAAAGAGACTGTAATACAATTCTGACTCAGAGCACTGGTGTTCTGTTGTGTTCATGTTTTGTTTTGTTGTTGATCGACTGCAGGAAACTGCACTGCACCCGCAACTTCATTCACATGAACCTGTTTGTGTCCTTCATGCTGAGAGCCATCTCCGTCTTCATCAAGGATGGTGTGCTGTATGCTCAGGAGGACTCTGACCACTGCTTCATACATACTGTGAGTCACACAATATGTACACACACGTGCACTGACGACGAGGACGAATGCTTAGCGATGTTCCATGGGTCCTGGGGTGACATTGCCCTCCCAGGGCTCACTCACAAGTGTGCTTACCCATCCACTCCCATTCTATGGGAGAAAGGCGGCTGAGCGTCCCATCGCAGCGGGTTGTGGGCACTGCAGCACGGGAAGTCCTTTTGAAATGAATGTGTCTCATGTCAGTGTTCTGGCTTGCGTTTCAGAGGCACCCAGTAATTCAGTCATTCACAACGTGTTGCATAGATCAGATCTGCAATTTGTTTAAGTAGACATGTTGACACATGAGGGGACTATACCAATACCTCTCTGTAAATGTAATTTCCTCTCACATTTATCTTGGGGAAGGCAGAATTGTATATCCCCTTTCTTTGCCATCAAAGTCCTCCTCATCCTACACACAGACACCTGCACAGCCACTTCAGCAATGTTGATGAATTGATACCATGTTGTGTGCCAGACATTTCAGATCTACCAACTCATAACGTGTTACACGTGAGCTTGTAGATCAGCTATTTTCAGCATGTGACACCATCATACTGTGAAATTATAATTATAGATCCAATTTAAATGCACAGCGGGCCCAACCAGAGTTGTCCTGTCCCTGTGTAGGTGGAGTGTAAAGCGGTGATGGTGTTCTTCCACTACTGCGTGCTCTCCAACTACTTCTGGCTGTTCATCGAGGGTCTGTACCTCTTCACCCTGCTGGTGGAGACCTTCTTCCCAGAGAGGAGATACTTCTACTGGTACATCATCATTGGCTGGGGTGAGACGTCCAAAATGATGCCCTCACGTGGACCTCCAATTGATCTGATCAAATGATGTCTTGTTTTTGAGCGGTGCAGCCACTCCTATGCACAGCTTTGTGTGTATGTCCGTTTAAGCACGGAATGTGTTTGTATGCACGGAATGTGATGATTTGATTGGCTGATGTATGATGTCGTTCTCATTATCATACATCATTATCACCATGATAAACGGCAAAGTGGCGGCAGTGGCTCAGGGGTAGAGTGGCCGGTCTGTCTGTCTGTCGTGCGTAAACATGAAGGGCTGTCACTGTGTGTGGGGATCCGAGTGGAGACTTTCTTCATCTTGTTTAAATTTAAATACTTCAAAATTAAAACACATGTTTAGCTCAGCATGATTTATAAACTGTATAGCTAACATGGCATATGCATAATAATTGAAGGCTATATGGTGATCGGATCATCAATGGGACTCTGGGAGTAGCTATTGTAAACTTTGGATCATTTTGTGCTCCCGTCTCCGAAGTACCTCGTTCATGTGCCCAAAAGAACAGTGGCTGACACACACACACACACACACACACACACACACACACACACACACACACACACACACACACACAGTCCCCGACGACACACTACATCCGTTACCCTCACTTTACATCAAAAGTCCTAACTATTACTCTAAGTATATTTAACACCATAGCTTTCACTGTGTATTTTATGAATTGAACACATTGATAAAATTCCCTGCTTCGTTTCCTTGCTGCGCTTGACACAGCCAGTGTGAAGGCAAACCGCAGCAAATTAAATATGCAAGAATCGCAACTTCTCCGCCCATTCGCATTGAGTCTACCGAAGTATTAGGTGAGAATGAGCCCTTAGTGTCAAAGTGCCCTTGAGAAAGAAGCAGATTGGTGCTTTGCATGGTTTCCTCTGCCATCGGCGTATGCATGGGTGAATGTAATGCATAATCTATGTAAAGTGCCTTGGACATAGGCGCTATATAAATGCACCATTTACCAAGGCACCGCTCACTTCATACGAGTATTTGTATCACTTCGTTACTAATCTTTAATCCTTCCAGGAGGCCCGACACTGTGTGTGACCATGTGGGCGGTACTGAGGCTGCATTTTGATAACATAGGGTACGTTCTGGACACACACGTTTTCATCCCCAGGGCATAGTTGTGTTAATAAGTTCTAAAAATGCTAAATGAGTTTCGGCCAAAAGAGTCCTAATGCACTGTAATTCCTTACTGTATGTTAACACTTCGGCTGCCTCAGGTGTTGGGACATGAATGACCACTCTGCCATCTGGTGGGTGATAAAGGGACCTGTCCTGGCCTCTATTATGGTGAGTTATTTATTTTTATTAGCACGATTGCATGCTGTGTGGAGATGACAAAATATGTGGACAGTGTGGCCTAGAATTCCACCCTTTGTCATTCCACAGTGTGGACTCGTATTGTTATATTTAATTGAATTTAGTTAACGTTAGTTCACATTACTAAAATGTTTTGTCAATGCTTTGATAAAGCCAGTGACTTTGTCTCTGGTGGATGTTGTGGACTTGAATTGATATTTTGTATTGAATTTAGTTAACGCACATTGCTAAAACAGTTTTGTTATTGAGATAAAACCAGTGACTTTGTCTCTGGTGGACGTTGTGGACTGGAGTTTTACCCTACAGTCCTTCCATAGATCAATTTTGTCCTCTTCGTCGGCATCATCATCATCCTAGTCCAGAAACTGCAGTCGCCGGACATCGGTGGAAACGAATCCAGCATTTACCTGTGAGCTACCCTTTCTAAACTATTAAGGGACCAAGAAGTCACGAAGTGACTTTGGTCACTTATTATTTTTGTGTTTTTAAGGGACCAAGATTATTGTTTTTGTCAACTGACTGTGTCTGCATAGATCAGTTGGTAGAGCTTTTACCTTTGGAGCACAAGATCATGGTTTCAAATCCGGGTACTGACAACTCAGCCCATGATTCTTATTTGTGCGTATTGTCTTCTTTCTTGGTCCCGCCTTATCGCTCCTTGCAGCTATATCTTTTATTGAATTTAACTTACCGTACAAAAAGGAACAGCTGGTGACTTTGTGTCTTGCTGATGTTGTGGTGGTGTGTGTGCTGTTTGTCAGGAGGTTGGCCCGCTCCACTCTCCTGCTCATTCCTCTGTTTGGGATCCACTACACCGTGTTCGCCTTCTCCCCCGAGCACGTCAGCAAAAGAGAGCGTCTGGTGTTTGAACTGGGCCTGGGTTCCTTCCAGGTGACTGTCTTTTAATTTCAACACTCTGTCTACAGGAGCAGGATATTTATTATTATGTTCTATCTGCAGAGGGCACAGCACATCCATGCCCTCTCATTTCAATGGAATGTCTATTAAGCCATGACCTAATATTAGGTATAGTTCACAGAGTATTGTTTGCACTGTGCACATCCTGTACCTGTATTTAGGCCAGGTGCTGGACATCAAGGCAAGCATCCTCAAGGAGAAGGTAAAAACATCAGCACACTGGTTTAAATCTCCCAAAACGTGTTTTCTTAATGGTATAGGTCTTCATCATTCAAAAATAATATTAATAAATATATACTGGTATATACAATCCAATGGAGTTAGAAGGTTTTCGCCGAAGCACTTTAACACTTTCCATTGGTTCAATATTTTTTTAACCAAAACACAGACGGGGGTGTGAAATAGCACTGATTTATAATAAAAAAAAAGTAATTGAGTTAGTTGGTTTCTTCCAGACAGCAACGATATGTGTGTGCGTTCGTGGGCGTGTGTGTGTGTCTGTGTGTGTACAGTATGTATTATATTTGCCTGATATAAGGTCAAAATGTTGCGCCATTAATAAAACACGTTTTTTAGAGCTAGTGTTGGGAGCATTAAACCATTGTGTGGATGTTTTTACCTTCTCCTACTATACCATTAATGTGGTAAATACTGTCAGTAAAGGTCTCCACACACCGGGTGCGAATCGGATGCGAATTCGGATTTTTAGCTGCGTTTCTCCATCGGTTTTCCGAAAAACGCAGCTTTTATGTAGATAGAATAAATAGCTAGAGCTGGTAGATGGGACTAATACTTGTATCCTTTGTCTTTCTTCAGGGCTTTGTTGTTGCCGTCCTGTACTGCTTCCTGAATGGAGAGGTAAACCTCCTTTTACATAAAGAAAAACACCTCACTATTGCATTTGTCTGTCAGGAACCCATAGGAGTTGGACCCATATGCAGGAACTCAAAACTCTAGAATTGTAACATCATCAACCACAACACTACAATACAACTATAATTCTTGTTTGAGCACAGAAACTCTGACTAACTAACAACACAGGGAACCTGACACTCTAAACTAAGATACAGCACTGAACACAAAGACACAGTCTAAATATAGTCTGTCTTGATGACATGACTTTAGAAATAATGTGTACCGATTTGTGTTATGTTTGAACAAGTTCTGTAGGAGCAAAGAAAGATTGGCCTCCCGGTGGTGCTATTAAAGGGTGATGTGAGTGGCGTGCAAAGTTTCACCCGATTGGTCCAGTTGTAGGTAAAACATGCGAATAGGCCTGTTATTATAGCGCCACCATGAGGCAGATCCTTGGCCTAATGGGAATGAGCGTGCAAAGTTTCACAGCAAGCACAGATCTCTGCCAGGCCAGGTAGTAGAAGTACATTTTAGCCAATCAGGATGAAATATAAAAAATCGGAAAGGTCTGACTTGATGACATGACTATAGAGATAATGTGTACCGATTTGCGTGATGTTTGGACAAAATCTGTGTGAGTAGTAAAGCGTTCTTAAAAAGTTATATACCTTGAGTCAATGTCACTGTGGAAGGAGATATAAGGTGGCGAACTTAAAAGAGGGTCCAAGGCAGCTCTGTCCAGTTGAAGTAGAAAAAATCCTTTATTTCCTAAAGGATAAGGGTTTCCTTAAAAATAAGGGTTAAAAACACGACCAACGTGTTTCGGCCTGCATGGGCCTTCATCAGGGTCAACTAAAGATGACTGTTTGACACGTCATTAAGTAGTGCCAGTAATCAGCATCTCATTAGATCACATGACTTTACTTACAGGTACATGATCATTAGAATAATGCAGAAAATACAACAAACACCTGGGTGTGCTCACCTGACTATTACAGACCATTGGTAAACTGAAAATTACGTAAAAAAAATAATATATATAATCAAATGGAAATACAGTACCTGTATATAAATAGAGAAAAAAAGGACTCTACTCTGTGTGAGTAGTATCGTGGCAATTGGGAGCTGTGTTCAGGATTTGAGGCATTTAGTCCAAAACGGACCACACACCACTTTAGTCCAAAACGGACCAACTTTACATACCAATCAGGATCACATACCTCTAGGGAATACCAAAATATTCTACAGGTGGTGTCAACATGCGTGTCACGTGGTAGCGGCGGCCATATTTCTGGTAGACATGTCTGGCTCACGTCCTGGATTACGTGGATCACAGGGTTTGTGACGGAGCTTGTAAATAGTGACTCTTTCGTGTGCTATTACATTCTGACTTTCAATGGTGGAGACTTGCTCAGTTCATCAGTGTTGAGTCGCGTTGAGTGAATGTAGTAGAGGAGTTCGATTTTTCAGCTTTCCAGCATCGAGGCAACATCACAGACCTTCACATGGGAGTTTAATCGGATGGCTTGCTGTACGACGCAAAGAAATATCGTTCAACAACCTGTCCAAGTACGCATAGTTTTTGATTGATTGAATACTTATTAACAAGTTGCATAACTAAGTTGCATAACTAAACGGCAATGTTGTTTTTTCCCCAGGCAAACCAGATGGTAGAACAGACTGCAAGCTGCTGTACTGAGCAACACTGACATTGCAAGAGCACCAGATGTGGAGATGCATGGCACATTATTATCTTCTTAATAAATGTTTTGAATCTTTGAAACATTGTTATTCATTATGTAGCATACCATAAGTTGTCATAGGAAATTATAGAAAATTACTCTTAAAGGTTTCATGACATTCATTAATTTTTATTTTCCGTTTCTTCTTTCAGGTTTAATGACCTCAATTACATCAACAGAACCTGAACTTTGAGCATTCAATGGATTTTCTGTGGGTTGGGGTTTTCTCTGTGTGTTCTGAAGCCTTTTGAGCTGCAATGAAAACAGGCAAAATCCCTCAACAGTGACATCTGCTGGCAAATTGTTATATCATATATGGGATTTGTGGACTGTTACATCACAGTCCACAGGCACATCAGAGCACTTGTTTGAGCCAGAAAACCCCTGACTACAGAAAATATACTGACTGTTTAAAGATGGAGTGCCACAATTGTTTTCCACCCTAAAACATGATCATCAGGTCTTATTGTTATATAAGGAAGAAGTTTTTCAAAAAAGTGTACAGTATTTGTTAAAATGTCGTTTTTATGTGGACACCCCCACCAGTTCATTAAGTATACATGGTGGGTGGTGATGGGTGGTGATCCACCTGAACTTAAGCTGTACCCACAGCTGTAGTTGTATGATAAAGGGGGAGGGGCTAATAATGTGATGTCACTATACAGTATTACTGTCAAGGGTTCAGCCTCCAAGAAGAAACCCTAAATACAAAGGGAATACGGTACATCATTGCACATAAAAACGACTCCAGGGTGTCTAATGAAGTACTCAGTACTGTCACCTCATAGACACATGAAAAACTGGAAATAGTGGCACTCCATCTTTAAAGTTCAGGTTTGTTTGGGTGCAATTGAGCTCAGAAAACCTAAAATAAATTAAGAAAAAAAATGACAATGTAAAAACGGTACAAGCTGAATTACAAAAATACAATATATTTTCCACTTACATAAGCACAGCTATGTTATATTTGTGCATTTTTATGTCTGTTACATGGCATTTTGTGCATTCTAAGTTTCACGGCACTATATCACATCACTATGGAGATAATGTGGAAGTACGGATGGGCGGAGGTATGGACAGGGTATGCAAACCATAGGCTATTGAAGTCTCAACCACGCTTTTGGCTGGCGGAGACAACTAACAGGGAGGGGTGACACAGGGCAGGGACAGAGGCCATGATCGTGACACAAATAGTATGCAGGAATGCCTCAAGATAAAAGCTATAGGAGGCTTTCCATCATGATCAATGTCTCACTATAGAAATGTGCTAAACTGTATGCCTCCTCGGTTAACCTTGGTTTGATCAGAATAAGAAGCCTTTATTAGCCATACATGTAAACATGTACCGAACAACAATTTGTTTCGGTAGTACAGTTACAGATTGCAGTTACCAAAGCTGCCATGGACGGCGCTATATTGGATACATTTCATCTTTCTTATGGTGGACAGTAACTGGGTAAATGTACTTAAGTACTGTAAGTAAGGACTGTATTATTCATTGCATCAGTTCTTGGCATAGGCACTGTAAACGACCCATTGCAACATGTCTGGTATTATGTCTGTGTCTATCACTGAATGAATATTTTTGAGTGGTGCAACCACTCCAAGGAACAGCAATGTCCGTGTTCACCTATGTGACGTTAACCTATGTGACTATGAGTACCAGTATGACTATGAGTACCAGTAGGGGCGCTGGTGTGCCAGAAACAGAGAGAGGGATAGTGCTGCACTGTTGCCTGCTAATGAGAGAGAGAGTGGGGGGGGGGGGGAGAGGGGAGTTGCACCACTCAGTTCACACGGGTGTGATTTTTATAGCATTTAGTTTTTTTATTTAAACAAATGTTCCTATAAAGATCCAGCCAGACTAGCAGCTAATCTCTGCTCCACCAACAGCCATGACAGCTTCTGATGATTTAACAGTGTATTAGATCTAGTATTGCAGTTCAGTGCAATTAAGGCGAGCTGCCTTATTCTGGGCTATTTTCAATTTACGCAGGTCCTTTTTAGCTTCATTGGACCAGACAACCAGATGTTGTAGTTAAAAACTCAGCACATCTCCTAATCATGGACAAACCCCCTCCCATTTTCTTAGTTATGTTTTCAATATGAGTAGACCATGTTAGATGACTGTCTAATGTAACCCCAAGTAGTTTTGTTTCATCTACCTGCTCAATTGCTAAATCGCTCAGATTAAAATTCAGTTTGGGTTTTGACTTTGAGATGTTCAGGACCATCTTATTGTTCACTTGTTGATTAAATATTCCTGGCTGGAAATGAGTTGAGCTAATCATCACCTCCAAAATATGTGGGGACCGAACCACAGTTTGGGAACCACTGTTCTATTGTGAGGAAGACTCTGGTGTACAGTAACCTCCCCCCCCCCATCTTCTGGGTGTAAAAGTACTTCATCCAGCATCTCACACCTGTGTGAGATTCAATCTAAACATGAAACATACTGTAGCAATATTATATCATGATAGTCCAACTATCTGATTGTAGGCAGTATTTTTAGTACAAGAATGAATGGTATAATGGTTAGATTACATGGGACAGCTGAGAGATAATCCAAAGGGAAGCAGTGCACGCACATCTCCAAAAACAATTCTACAGGTGCTGAACAAAACATACGTACAGGGAAAAGGAAGGCAGTCCGCACACGTACTGTTCTTGAGCTCCCAGGATACTTTATTTAAAGGCAGAGCAGGGACACAACATTTCGACCCAAGCGGGTCTTCGTCAGGTATGGTTTCAACAACAAAAGTAGGCGTCAAGGCGTGTTATATACAACAGCATAGGGGCGAGTTGACAGTGAACAAGCCATTTTGCAATGAGGTTAATTAGACTGACACACCGACTGCATCTATAGAACAAGGCTGAGTGTCACATCAAGGACTCGTAGAGTAAATCTCTATTTGTGGCACTAAGGCCAACTGTTAAGAAACAAGAATTGATGAAATTGATTAATTACCAGCTGCATTATTATTATCCGCTATAACTGCCTCTGTTCAGCGCAGTAGTTTAGGTAGGAACCAACATTCTCTAACTATTGTGTTCTGAGTCGTTCGTTTCCGCCCAGACATATTTGTGGTGCGCACATACATCAGCCAATGAGAAAAGCAGAGTAATCTAGTAAGAGAGTGGCGACACGCTTTGATCTCGCGGCAAAGCGGGTGCTATGGGATATAGTTCCAAACATTGGAACTATCCCCATGAGACAGAATGAGCACTTTCGCATTCCATTGTTACAATGGGAGTCAACGCTAGTATCGCCACTCTTACAATTCCACTCGGTAGAGGACTAGCTTGCACATCGATGATAGACTCATGTAGGAGCCGTAATGTGTTTGCATTCTATGTGCCATTATGATTGACGTAATTTAACTTTAATGGGCACTGCACAGGTAGTGGGCGTGTCACCGGGGCTGGGGCGCTGCCACTCTATGTGGCAGAGTTGTCAATGTCAAAGGGGATCTTGTGAATATTAATATATTAAAATATTAAATATTAAAATAACCTATTTTAGGGGGGAAGGTTTTTTTTTTTTTTTTTTTTTTTTTAGATATTTTTTTGCGGCTTACGCCTTTTATTGATTTTTGAAGGGACAGACAGTAGGCTGACAGGAAACGGGAGAGAGATGGGGGGATGACATGCAGTAAAGGCCGTGTCGGGTCCGGGAGTCGAACCCGCGGCACACTGCGACTGGATTACCAGTCCGGTGCCCAGACCGTTACGCTACGGCCTGGGCCAAGGGGGGAAGGTTTTAAGAAATGCATGGGAGAAACTAAGCATAATGGGGAGAATACATTTAAAGTTGAATGTAATGTTTCATTAAATAGATATTGTATGAGAGGGAAGAACCCTGTTCTTCTGCATCTAAGGGCTAAGGTCAAGCCTATAGTGAGCCACAAGCATGGTTTGGATGGATCACAGGGAACAGACAGCATTTCAGTAATAAAGTGATAAAGTAAAAAGGTTCAGCCTGTTCAATACATTTATAAGCTTTAGTGATAGCGTGCTAGAGTGTGCCTTACAACCTGTGAGGCTGAGGGATGACGAGCTTGTGTCTTTTCCAGCGAGGTCCATTAATAATGACCGTGTGAAGTATATCCCTCAAGGTGCAATCGGAGATCAAGAGGAAATGGCGCAGCTGGACGGTGAACAGGTACTTTGCTGTGGACCTGAAGCACAGGCACCCTTCGTTAGCGAGCAGTGGGGTGAACGGGGGAACGCAGCTGTCCATCCTCAGCAAGAGCAGCTCTCAGATCCGCATGTCCAGCCTGCAGTGCGAAACGCCAGCCACCTGAACAGCAGCCGAGGAGAGGCCGCGTCCTGTACCGCCACCAACACCACCGCCACCAGTGCCACCACCCTCATTACCGAACCTGATGCCAACAACCTCACCACCACTACTAAAGCCACACCCACCATGCTGCCCATGACCAGCCTCTCCAACCCGTATCCCAACCCTTACCCCGACCCCAACCCCTACCCGGACACTGCCGTGATGGAAACCCAGTTCAACTCCAGCGACGCCGATCTGGCCGGTACCGAGAATCAGTCCAGCCCCACGCGGCCCTTAGTCTAACCTCGCTGACCATGAAGCATGACCAAAACCATGATCCTGACATAGTGTGTGTGTGTGTGTGTGTGTGTGTGTGTGTGTGTGTGTGTTTGTGTGTGTGTGTGCCATATCCAGAATCTCGAAACGTACCAACCTGCCTAACCCTGACACGGTCCAGGTGTGAACTGGAATGAAATTCCAAACTCAGTATTGTTGTTTTCAAGTGCAACTATATGGAGTGAAAGTAGACTATCTACCACGTGGGATGGTAACATGCGGGGGAGCATAGATAATGCTCTGTACATATCATTGCATTGCTGTGAAAATGCTTGCTGAAGGTGGATCACTTTATTGTTAGAGCTAGAGAGTAGACCACCTGCCTTCTGGGTCCAATCACAGGAATCATTCCATAGTGTCTGTGTAAAGGAAGTTGTTTACACAGTTCCTTTGCTCTTTTCTCAAAGACTTGATGCAAATTGTATCAAGCTGTGTCTATATATCTCTGTTTAAAGAATGGCTATCAGTTGTAATGCCGTAATGCAGAGAAGGTGATGTAAAAATAGCTAATTCACAAGAGAGGCATTAGAAAGGGCAACCTACTGTAAATACTTGAATACTGGGTACTGTATGTACTTCCTGGTTTCTGTGAATCTGTCAACATCAGCGGATGAGGGTTCACTCTCCTATGAATGTTCTAGATATGGAGCTAAGCATTGACTGAGACATTGGGCTTGATGCTGTGACTCATGCCTTTTCTCGTCAAACCAATGGCGAGAAATAATTATGGAAATATGCATAACCTTGAGTGCTGATGGAAAGCAGCAGGAAACGGTGCCGCTTTTGAACCATTATGCCTAATTTATGCTTCGTTGTACAATGGTGTAGCAGAGTGAGTATAGCCTATCTATAAGCATACAATGCAACGCATTGTAGATCATCAGATTTTATGGGTGTGACACCGTCGTACAACAAAGTATAAAGGGGGCCTTAGAGTGCTGTGTATATGTATGAAGTACAGTGGCGTTATCCTGCAGTATTACAGTATTACATGAACAAATGGCACTCATGTACAGTACAGTGTAATCTTTGATAGGTGGTGTAAACAAGTTTGCAATTCTGTTCATCCACATCGATGAGTGCGGAGGAAAGGTTTTGTCCAGGTCTGATGAGCAAAGATGTATTTATGTGAAAGACAGATACATTTTGTATATTTTCTAGAGTTTGTGAAATGCCAAAAAAAAGAGGCCTATCGTTTTAAACAGCCGTTAGTACAGAAAATGTCAATGAAAACTTGCTCATGATGTTTTATCATGAGTTCCTTTGCATGAAATGCATTTACTTTGCGCAGCTTTTTGTGAAAAAATTGTATTGGTTTGGATCTTGGAAATGTTCTTTCATGAAATGTCAGTATTTCATGTTCTTTATGTTGTGGACACAAATTCACAATTGCATTCTACTGCTCTTATACTCGTCACTTTCAAAGCAGAGCATCTTCAGTGAAGTGTTGCGTTGGTCTCAGTAATGACATAGACCAAAAGAAAATACTTCATATTCTTTAGATAAAAAAACAAAATATATATCCTCTGTGGTTTTGACAAACACAAAACTATTCTGGATAATAATCAATCTGAATTTATGATGCGAATGGATGTGGCTTGTTCCTTATCCCTCTTTGTACCTTGCAGTCTGTCTTTGTATGTCTGACTTTCTATATTCATTGATATTAATATTTGCCTATTTATGTTTGAACAGAAACATATTTGAAATGGATGTAACTTTTGGAGATGGACTTTTGACTTAGGTGGGTAATTCTCTCATTCCAAAGACGAATACGAATCGACTCACTCACAGAGTTAGTCAGTTTGCAAAGGCTCAATGAGCTTTGCAACCGATGTTCATGGTTTTTCCTTTGGTCTGACTACAGCTATCCTCTGAACCATACGTTCTATTCTATGTTGTGTCTCCAAAAGTGCCTTTACGCACAAGACTATTTTGTCTTTTGTTGATTATGAACATTTCTGTCTTTCCTTTCAAAACGAAACTGCAAAATGTATTTAAATTTTAAAACAAAAAAGGTTTAACAAAAGTGCTTTTAATGACGCTAGACTAAATCAACATTTGAAACCCGGAGGCCTTCAAAGTACTTTTAGCCTTTCGTTGTCTAAGATGGGCAACACAACCTATACGACCTTTTACCTTTTTTGAATAAACCAGTGCTATTTTGAATAAGATTGGTCCGTCAACAGTATATCACACAATGGGTGCTATGACTCAGTTCCCTTGTTGCAGGTGTTGATGTGACAATGTTTTGTACAGCAGAATAGACACTTGCATACTAATGACTCTCCAAGAACGCGGTTATATGACCGTCTCCATGATACCAGGTCCAGGAGGTCTTGAAGTGTGCAGAATGATAATGTGCCATTTAATTGAAGTAATTCTCTGAACATGACATGACTGGTATGGAAATAATTTGGCTTACTCTAAGCCATGCTCCTTTGTCTTGCAAGTGACAAACGACAACAAACTAGCAAATTAATTCCTTTAATTTGCATGATACACATATTGTGAATATTTTACTAATACATGATCAATGGTCATTCTCATGACTTATAAGATAAAAAGCACATCTCTATAGCAACACATTACAGTATATTTGAATGTTCTGTTTCTCAGGATATAAACGCTTAATGTAGAAAAAGCTTAATGAGGCAAAGACAATATTGAGTATGAATCATTGAATGAGTATTTAGTGTGGTGGAAAAGAAACAATATTAATCTGTAATCAAAAATAAATCAAAGATGCCAGCCAAAATCAATGAGTGTGTGTGTGAACAACATGAAGTTTCACATTTTTGGGGGAACCAATTAAAACCGTTAAAAATATTTCTGTTTTCCTTTATTGTTTTATTTCACAATCAGTTAAATTGTTTCCCACATTTATTGTTGCATATAAGAGGTCAATGGGACAATCCTCTTGTGCAATTATTTGGGTAATTCATTTTCCATCACAGTTATTACTCATAATCATATCACAAATACATGATTTTAATTCATGTATGCTAATGTCTCATTTAATCTATTTCCACATTAAGGGTCCATTATCCAGATATCCGTTATCAATTCAAGCCGTGCTAAAGGTGTACAATTGAAGGGAAGGGCTGACCGGAAACTGTATTGTTTAGTAGTTTTACTGTTATTTGGTAAAACATCGTTATACGGTACCAAGTTTGGCCTGTAAGTAATATCAGTCCAGACTTGACAACAGCCATAAGAGGGCCCTGTTTCACCTTTTTTCTCCCTGACCCCAGAGGAAAAGGGCTGGACAATCAATATCTGCCCTGGTTCAGGTGAATGTTCAGCTGCATACAACAGGATTTAAAGTCTGAATTATACTTACTGAAAATAGCAGAACTATTGTGGCTCTGCTATTTTAGGTGTGTGACACCAGTGCGCCACTAAGTATAAATACGGCTTAATTCTAAATTCATGAGACAATCTCACAAGGTCATGAGCCACTTTTAGTTGAAGAATTCATGGTTTATTGTTGTGTTGATATGGGAGTCGGAGCCTTATATAGCCGATACTATGTTGATGTCAAACTATAGTTGTTGCTATTATAAAGAGTAAACCTTATATTGTATTGAACCTGTAATTTTGAAAAAGATAGTTAGCTAAAGTGTTTGAAAAGATGTGTAGCCTACGCTTACCACCGTGGCTTAATATGGTCTCAATTTTAAATGTGTCTGGACAGAAATAAGCTGCCATATACTGTATCTTGTAAATGTGATCGTTCTCAATCTTGGTGATCGTGTTTGTCAAAGTGTAATTTGCCTCCTGTATTTCCTCTGTCGTAGACCGACGCATGAATACTAAATGGTTTTCATCTTACTTGACTGGCAGATATAATCAGGGAGCTGCAGGCTTTGTAGGCCATGAACAGAGATCTCAAGGGGAATTTGAACTGTGTCCTTGTTTACTATCCCTGACACGTTCATTTGAATCACTGGAAGACACCAATTCCAAAGGAGTTCAAAGACATGAACGTATAGCTATATACTGGGTTTCAACTGTGAATGATATTATTGTTCTCTCTCCTCAAGGACCCCACCCCCCAATTTACCATTCACAATTTTCCTTTGGGTGTTAATCATTTCAGGAGCTCGGGAAAGTGATATAATAACTGTAAAAACTGTCTTCTTTTTCTGTTATTAGACGAATAGCATTAGAGGAATGGATTTGAGACTGAGTGCAGTCACAAATCTTTAACTCTGCCAATGCAGACTGATTCTGCCAATGCTTCTGAATGCATGGGAACGTGGTGCTCCCATGTGAAAAGCAGTGGCAGAACACATTGAGATTGCTTTTTTCCCCACAATAATTTGAAGGTTGTACGTTTCTTACTGTATGGGCTACTACCTCACAGTAATGATCCGTGGTGGATAAAGTATTCAACCCCATGCAGTACTTGAGTAAAATACTCTGGTTAAGTTGCTCAGTCAAAATTCCACTTGAGTCAAAGTTAGTCAAAGTACTAGCTTTTAAAAATACTAAAGTATTCAAAACTACAAAAACACAAAAAATACAAAGTACATTTTCTTTTAAATATCAATGCATTGCTGCATTGGTTAATTTGTATGTACAGCATAAATACATGAATGTACTTTTTCCCCTTCCTAAAAATGTAGAGTTAAAAGTACAAATTGTCATTGAAATGTAGTGGAGTGACAAACAACTATTATAACTACTCAAGTCTACTTGGTTATTATCCACCACTGGTAATGATTACCTGTTTGAATCCATCACTGGTCTGCCATTCTGGAAACGTATCTGTGTTACCTGCCTCTGCCAGGTTATAAGCTCATCTTTTGTTTTTATTTAATTTTGTATTTCACTGCATAGTATGTTGTATTATCTTGTTGACAAAAAAATGTATTTTGTACATTATTGAATAATCCACATTAAATGTTTTTAACTCGTTGACTATTGTTATTGACCCACGGAAAATCTGATTCATTGTTTGTACAGGTATGCTTCTAATATCGAAACTAATATATGAACACTTATTTTAGTATAAGTATAACATAACTCCCCCAACACATGCAAATGCTTCTGACATGCAGAAGCACACACACGCCCACGCAGTCGCTGGAATTTTAACCACAAAAGTGGTCCCAAAAGTGGCCTAAGTAAGCTAAGCACACGCACGCACAGTCACACACACGCGTATATAGTATACTAACTACAACAAAAGATTCCTTTAAAAGACTCCTTTCATCTATGTCCCCTGCTCACGCATGCACGCACACACTCTCACTCTCTCACACACACACACACACACACACACTGTAGTGACTAGACCGTACTACGGCCTAGTCAAATTATAGGACAATGTCACATATTTTACAGGAATATTAACCACAACAAAAATCCCCTTTCATGTAGTGAACCTGCAGAAAGTGTTAGAAGGGGGAAAGATGTTCACTTTTGCTAGAAACAATGTACACGTTATTTGTACTGTTTTACACACTGTACTGTAAATGCATGTAACTAAGGAACTAGTGGTTTTAATGTCAGACTCAACTAAGGACACCCAGTTGAATATGTTTTGAATTCTGGAAAAGGGAGCCTTGGGCTCACAAAGATGTCATTATAATGCTCTTATCAGGACCTGCATGGGAAAGAAGGTGAATGCCTTTAATTCCGTGATTCTCAACCTGTGGGCCAAGGGACCACTGGTGGGCCAGCCATGACATGAGGGTATTCAAATTCAACACACTAAGATTTTAATGATACAATATAAAAATAAAATAAATATGCATAAAACATTTAAAAAAAAAACCTTTTCATTGTGATACCGATAAATAGGAATGTTGTGGTTCCACTGATCCAAGCAAGGACACCAGCAGGAGCGAGGTGAATTTACCGACCGACATTGTCCCGTATAATGTAATTTCAATACAGTGCCCAAAAACACCCCAAGGAGTGGGGACTATTCTAATCGATTGACTAATAATTAAAATAAACATGCTCTGACCATCTGACTATCTGACCACAGCAGCAGCTGAAAGACTGCCGTGTTATGTGGTCAGATGGGCTTTTGATAGTTGATAAGCGCGCCAGATCCAGAATAAGTTGAGAACCACAGATGTATTGGTCATATTCAGACCGCAGCCATCTGGCCAGCAAGGTGCTACCTATAGGTGATACTTCCCATTGACAACCCATTCATCCAAACAGAAAAGTCTGATTATATTAAACAACGTCAAAATCACCAACATCATTGCAGCTGTAGGGAAAGCTTGAATTATCCTCTTTCAATCTGTAAAAGTGTTTGTTTAATAAAAATCCACCGTAGACTTGTTATGAGCTACTTCCTTATGAGAAAGTGTTGGAGTTTGGAAGCGCTCGTTGAATATCACTCATTACTCAACGGCCCTGCGTACCACCTGTTTTGAATGTGCACATAAAGTAGTGCAGCAGGCAGCAGGAGGTTGCTTTACTCATAACGAGCGCTTCCAAAATCTGATACTTAGAAAATAATCATCTGCAAGGAATTTCTTGACAGGAAGTAGCTCATAACATGTCTACGGTTGATTTTTCTTAAACAAAAACTTTACAGATTGAAATAGGATCATTCAAGCTTTCCCTACAGCTGCAATGTTGGTGATTTTGACGTTGTTTAATATAATTAGAGAGGACTTTTCTGTTTGGATGAATGGGCTGTCTATGGGAAGTATAGGTATCACCTTGCTGGCAAGATGGCTACGGTCTGAATATGGCCAATTGGTGTTAATCTGGGTGCGGGTGGTGTGATAATATTTAGCACTGTTGCAAGAGCCATTGTTTTCACCACTGATATACATTTAAGTGTACAAAATACTACAAATGGAACCAGATGGATTCTACATTCTCTTTGCACTGGCATTTGACATGGGAATCATATCAAGCATTCATGTACTGTACACTGTGTTTCTGTATGAACCCCAATAGAATAGACATTTTTAACCTGCCTTTTTCTCTCCAATTTAGTCATGACTCATTATGCCAATTGATTCCTCCCACGACCCCACACACATTTCTGTGTTGTTACTGCAGAGTCCTACTGACTCACCTGCCTGTGAGGAGCCCTCACCCGGAGGACGTAGAGCTTTCGTCCTATACTCCTCCCAACTAGTACATGCAATGACAATTATCACCCTCCCCGCCCGGCGTCCCTCCCTCGAACACGGGCCAATTGTGTATTTTAACAGCTTAAAAACTATTATTGTGGTTTAAACATTTCTCTACGCCATAACACCCATACACCTGTATTTATTCAGCACTGTGTGTTTAATGTTAGACACACAAATATGGCATAGGAAATGTAATACTATAAAATACTTACTTATGTACTTAATGCTTGGGTAGGGCTGTCCCCGACTAAGGATTTGTATAGTCGACTGATAGATGAATAAATTAGCTGTTAGTCGACTAATAGTCGACTTTTTTTTTTTGCCCCAAAAAATTGTATATAAAAATACAATATTTACAAAAATATAAAAAAATATTGTATTATTCCACTAGGTCTGTGGGGGACATAAACACATTTGAACATTCTGACTGTTCAAATCTTTCTTTTTAACAACTGAGAGGCTTGTCATTAGCCAGATTGAGCACAGCAGGTGAGATTGAGATTCTGGAGTCTATCAGGCCAGCACACTGTGCGATTCAAGTCACAGGCAGTGGCACATTGCCACACAGGCAGACACACTTCAGATGCACATTGGAGATTTGAACAGTCAGAATGTTCAAATGTGTTTATGTCCCCCACAGACCTAGTGGAATAATACAATATTTGTGTATATTTTTGTAAATATTGTATTTTTATATACAATTTTTTTTTTTTTTTTTTTAGTCGACTATGAGGTGGTCAGTCGACTGAGACCCGTTCCGATCGATTAGTCGACTATTCGACTAATCGAGGTCAGCCCTAGGGGCTATATTTACAATACCACACAGAGACATAAAACATCCACCTGTTGAATAAATAATGTTTACAGTCTAGTGCTCCAGGTGTGCACTTTGCACTGTGCAATAAGACTGCGTACAGAGCATTGACAGAGAGAGTGGACAAGGTCTTTCTATTGGACTGTTGGAGACAATTAGTGGTAAACATCTAACATGATGTTAGCCTGGTGAAACCACTTCCCCTGCTGCACAACATTTTCAATGAAAATCTGGCGAGGGGGGAGGGGTTTACCCAGGCTAACGTAACATGGCCTGACACTGCATAGGATGTGTTTTAGAAATACCAGCAGCATTGTCCAGAATCCTCCATGAATGGCAGATTATGGCACTGCTTGCGTGGAATTACAATCCATATGGTATGGTTAGAAATAAACCCCACAACAAAACTGTTCACCTGTTCTGAAATCAACTGTTTAGGGCTGTCCCATAATAGCTGATCAATCAATATATCGGTTGGTTTGGTCCTCCAGGCTCCTAGTCGACCAATACTTGTTTAGTCCTTTTTTTTCCTTCTGCAAGTATATCTCATAATCTCTAGCTCTAAACTTAGTTTATAATTTGTAGCTGCCGGTAGCCATTTTGAAATCAACATTAGAATGTTCCGTTCTCAACCTTTTGTTCTGATGAATTGAAAATGGAGGACCCTGATATAAACAAGTCTTAGTGCTTTTCCTGGTTTCATCCTCGTAGTAGTTTTTGTGCTTTCGTTTGAAATGTACCCATTCTACATACTGTGAATAGCCAATTACAATGGAACATCACCCCTGTGAACATATGCAAGATGCAAGAAGGATTTATCGCCCCAATAATAATTTTTCTGCAACAAACGGTTACACTTTTTGCATTTGCGGCGCCCCCTATGGATGAAAATGGAATTGCTTTTAACTTTTGGTTGATTAAACCATCCGCAACATCTGATTCAAATTCGGGGTGGATTGGACGTTTGGTTCATGATTTGTGGCATTTTTTGTAAAATAGGCCCCTCCCACTATCTTCGGAAGCCGATTACGGCCGAACGATACGCATCAAAATTCTGCCTGTGGTGATTTAATCAGATATATCCGGAGATCATGTGTACCAATTTTTTAGAGATTTGGACAAAATCTGTAGGAGGAGCAGCAAAACGTGTGTTTGGAAGAAAATTCAAATTTGGTGGAAATTGGGCGTGGCATATAATGGGAAGACGTCATGACCCAAGGAATCCATGGAAAAATATTGATTTTAATTTTGATGGTTCAAGAGTTATAGGGAAAAAAAGTGAGCTGTTATAGCGTCACCATGATGCCGATTGATGTAATTCATTTTCATAATTATTATGAACCTCCCCCCAAGTCTTGTAAATATGGCGCTTACGGTCTCCGAGGGAAAGAAAACTTAAATTGGAGCCTTAATTAGTCTTTGATCTTCCCATTATAAGTCTATGGAGAACAAATTAATTTATATCAATTAAACTATACAACGGATCTGTTAGCAAAATACAAGCACACGATTCCCGATGAAGCCGGGCGATTTGACATATGGCTTGAGTGTGTGCGGCAAAAACTGTGGGAGGAGTAGCACGCTAAAGTATCGCTCATTTACAATAACAATAGTCTGGTAACCACACTAATAACACCCCACTCACTGAAAGTGAGTACTACTCACAGTGAGACGCCATAAATTCATGATTTATGATGTGGTCCTTGATGTGGTCAGCACGTCATCAAAATATCTAGATTGTAATTTAGGACGATGATGATGAACAACTAAAAAAGCAAGTGCTTGTTTCTCAGACAGAGGAGATGGCATTGAGTGGAACAGTGAGTGTTTGGGGGCCGGCCTGCTGATTGGGGCTGGACTTGTCCAGGACGGAGATCTGTGTGACAGTGCTGCTCTCTGTGAACAGCGTGCGTCGTCTCTTACTGTAACGCAGATAGTTCTGTGTCTGCCATTTCCACAGCCTCTTCTTCAGCTCTGCCTGCACCTAAGACACACACAAGACAATATACAGTATATACAGTATGTGTGCGTGCGCGAGCGTGTGTGTGTGTGTGTGTGTGTGTGTTTCTGTGTGCGCGCACGCACTGACCCTTTCACAGCCATGTAATATAAGGGTAAACACAGCTGCAGTCATACGCATGTTTGATTTTTTTTCCTGTACCACTTAGTTGGTACTGGCTAATGTCTGGTCTGGCTCGTTGGTACACCTAGGTACATAAATAGACTCATTATTAATTCACGTAATGAGCTGTAGCAGTCTTTATCCGTGAAAAGAGATTGAATGATGTGTTGGAGATAACCTATTTTAGCCTGACACTCAGCCTGAATTTTCATTTTGTTTCACTCCATTATTCAGTCTGAACGCCCTCCCTACTACAACCGTTTCTGGGATGGGCGTTGCCAAAGAGGCAGTCTTCGGTGATTGGTTCATACCAACCAATCAGAATAGTAGGACTAGGAAAGCAGATGACGTTGTTGTCAATCATGTGGCTATGGCTAACCCGTTTGCTAACCAAACAAACACAGCCAACGAGCGCTACTAGTATGTAAACAAAAGCGGTAAAATATGTCGGATGATGATGTTTATAAAACCTCTCATGTCTTCAAAGAAACTATTTATCATACGTCGATTTAATAGCCAGATTGATACGGCCGTGAGTTACCGCAGTGGGAGCAGCCATGTTTGTTTGTGTCTGGACGGCACTGTTGTTTGACGTCATCGAGTTGAAACGACGCTGATTCGTCGGTTGGATTTCCAACCGAGTCTGAGACCTCCTTCGGGAGCGTCACCAGACCCTAAATCGCCTGAACATCATTTTTTAATGTGCCTAGCGATTTAGGGGCTGGAGCCAGGCTAAACCTATTTATGGAGGAAGGACGTTTTTGTCTCGCCCCCTAGCGAGATGAAAACATAAGCAGCCATAGTGATATTTAACTTAGTGACCTGGATGCATGACAGCATGATCAGTTAATTCCTTGTGAAACGGTCCTCACTTACCTCTCCATTCAGGAAACAATAGAGCAAGGCCACCACAAATCCCTGAGAAACAAGACACAAGGCTGTTGACTACAACTTTAACCACAAACACTCATTCGCACACACCCATCTTTCCCAATCAGGTTTCACTTCCTCACAGCCAGCATGTGAACGATGGCATCTACTGTATATCCTTCCCCGGACCTCCTCTATATCCCTTTTATTGGAATCATGTTCTCTTTGCCTTGTCATGGTATAGGCCATTTATAATTTGGCCATTTTATTTTGCGTGTCTTAAGTACCAGGTCTTATTACCTAACTTGAGTAAACTAAAGACCTGGAGGCGTGATCAATGCTCTTTGGCCACTCAGAATATAGCCAAATGACTCTGTAATTGTTAGCCTTCTTGAAGATAATGAAGTCCAGCATGGGCCAGTTGTCGATGACTTCATATCCTGGTGTGACAAGTAATTTTTACAACTAAATGTGACCAAAACTAAAGACATGATCATCAGCTTTAGACGGACTCCTCCCAGTCCTGCTCCTACACTTATTAAGGGCACAGAAATTGAAGTCGTAGAGAGCTACAAATACTTGGGTGTCGTTCTGGACAACAAACTCTCCTTTGACTCTCATGTTGCCTCTACTTCAAAAAAAGTCCAGCAGCGTCTTTTGTTTGGAAAATGCGTTCTTTTAATGTCTCACCTGTAATGATGACTCTTTTTTATAGAAGTTTTACTGAATCTGTTCTTATGTTTTGTATGGTTGCCTGGTACGGAAATCTGACCCTAGCAAACAAGAACAGGCTCAGCAGCCTCGTCAAAGTGGCCAGTAAGATTTCTGGGAGAACCCAAGCCCAACTTATAGATCTGTACAAGAGGCAGATGCTTAAGAGAACCTCCACCCTCGAGGCTCCTGGAGGTATCGGATCACCCACTTTGGTCTGAGTTTGAACTGTTGCCCTCAGGTCGTCGGCTGAGGGTGAATGTTGTTGTTGTGTGTATTTTGTGTGTATTTTTACTATGATCTGGCTGCAAACCAATTTCCCGCAAGGGACAATAAAGATAACCTTGAACCTTGAACCCTTGACCAAATAGCCTATTTTCGTCCTACACAAAGTGTGTATGAATGGAGAATGATGATGTACGATGATAAGAGCGCCCCTTATTTCACACGGTGTGATTATTATTTTATATTTCTATTTTTTATTTAGAGTAGTAGCCAATTATTTTTTGTACTTCCTTTTCCTCCCAAATTAACTGATTCACAGAAATGTTTCATGGGGAGGAAACATCTAAAATTTCAGGTCAATATCATATTTTATTGGCTCACAAACATCACAATAAAAATATGCTTATGTGTTTCAGCAGAGAGCCTTGTGTGCTCTGATGTAGTTGTGCTGTTGAAAAACGCATTGCTTGAATCCCTGAACATTTTCACCCATCGAATACCGGGCCAATTGAGTGTAGGTTTGACCTTTTCTGGAGATCTCCTGCCGATATGACTGTCCAAAAGGTATCTCTCAGAAGCTATCTGACCTTTAGACCAGCTGTTCAAATTTAGACAATGGTGTGGGATGTGACTGTATATGATAATCAAGTAGATCTAGTCGCACATGCACAGTCGCACACGCATGCACGCACGCATGCACGCACACACACACACACACACACACACACACGCACACGCACACGCACACACACACACACACACACACACACACACACACACACACACACACACACTGTACAGTATACCTGAAAGGATCCCAGTCCCAGCTCTATGAAGATGCGTGCCTCTGCTCCAATTTGTTCTGGCAGGAAGGCGAACAGCATGTAATGCATCCCAAACAGAGGGATAAGAAACAGGGTGGACTTGCCCAGTCTCCTGCACACATCACAGGGAAAGAAAGATAAATATTATGTACAGTATGTGTATCAGAGGATGCCTGGATCTGGACAGTAACAAGGTAACCTTGTAAAGTGAGGACATTTTATGAGCTCTCACTTCAGTGTACGTAGAATAGGATTAGGTATGGGCGACATGGGCAGCCGTGCATACATGGCGGCATCGTGGGGGATGGAGTGGAAAGGCCTGCCTGCATAACATCACCTCAGGACAGGTCTCCCCACTGGAAGTCTGAGGTAGGGGGAATCTATCAAATTGTACCTCTAATTTTGTACAGCATTAGCTGCCGTCAGTAGGGCCGTTGGACCATAAGGTTCTGGCATGACAACTCAGTGTAGCAAAGTTGGGTAAATAAGTCAAGTGGTAACGGTAAAGTACTGGGAGTTGATACCAGCTCGGTGCACCTCAACAATATATCTTAGGAGTCTAGTAGCGCGATGAAACTACAACCTACTGAAAGATGTTAAGTGTTTTGTTTAGTTTAAAACAATGTGTTAAATAGCTCCATAGTAGGTGTTTCACCGTCTCTCTAGCTCTTTAGTTAAAAAAACCTAAAAAAAACAAACATTTTCCTGTGAGTTACCAATTTCATCCATTCAGGAGAGAGAACCCATTTATCAGCTTCGATTTTATAGTGTTCCATTCCTGCTCATTTGTCATCACTTTATCCTGTATTATTTCTGATTGGATACAATTGGTATCCCGACCTGATTTCACTAGTTCTGTTTCACTAAAGAGCTGGAGAGATGAGCACTAGCCTATATGCACTATCACCATGTTCTTATTGTGTTTGTGGTACTTACATGAAGTGACTGGTGTCATTGCCACCAACACCTGGAGACTTGAGTTTCTGCACCAGGATACGGATCACATTCATGAAGATGACAAAGTTCACCTGAAGCACACAAATATGGAAGTATCAAACAGACTGTAAGCCAAGCACCATGGGAACATGGATGTGTGTGTGCACTGTGCAGTGGTGTCATGGTGTTTTTTGTACTGGTACCACAGCGTTTAATGACGCCACATGCACGCGTGTGCAAGCACGTCCACGCGTGTGCATGTGCGCATCGCAGAACACACAGAACAGCTGATATAGCCTAAGCCTATTGTTAAATTGTGTGTGAGAGTCTTAGACACAAACACAAAAGTAGACTTAAAGATGGAGTGCCACGATTTTTTTCCACCCTAAAACATGATCATCAGGTATTATTATAAATATAAGGAGGAATAACTTTTTCCAAAAACAATTGGACACGCCAGTTCATTAAGTATGCCTGGTTTGCCTGGTGGGTGGTGATCCACCTGAACTGAAGCCGCACCCACAGCTGTAGTTGTATGATAATGGGGGAGGGGTTAGGGGATATGACTACATGAAAAGCAATTCTAGTGCCGTCTATGTAACATGCTATAAATCTGTATAAAATGCTATCTAAGTCTGCATGAAGTGCTATTTAAGGGGCCGGGTGCTATGGGCCATGATGGAGTCTAAAAAGGTGGGTTTTCACACTGCGGTGGAAGATAGGGAGTGAGGCTGCAATTATTTTCCCCCAGCCAATCCATGTGTTGATTGATTTGGATTCACCTGTGTCCTGTTAATCTTGTGCCTATTTAAGCCCTGTGTTTGGTTATTGTCTTGTATCCCGAGTTTCCAATTCTGTTCTCCACTTTATGTTACACCATGGTTACCCCTATAACAGATCATACAGAAGTCACGATTAAATGAAAGTGCACTTACTTGGTAAATACAATGATTTGGTGTTAGCATCATGTCTGCTTTAGCTATTGAAAAATAGATCTACAAGCTCATAGGGCGCCACCAAGTGGCGCGCTACGAGCTTGTAGGTCTGCTATTTTTTTTAAATCGAAGAACGACTGACGTAGAAGACATTTTTAGAATCTGATCTCAGGTCAGAATGGAAAACTGTCAGGATGTAGAAGACATTTTTTTAATCTGATCTCAGGTCAGAATGGGTTAAGGCTTATACTCACTAGTAGTGATGCAGTTATCGGACCCTCTATGAGCCACCATATGAAAGCCACATCTGTGTCATCATCCCAGCAGCTGGTGAGACAAACGAGAAGGTCAGAAGATTGTGCTAATACCTAAGGCTTGGGTAGGTGGGTGACTCACAATGAATCATCCTTGGGCCTAGATATTACTCATCCAAATTCCTCTAACAAAGTTTTCTTTTTTGTCAAGTAGGGATGTTTTGTTATATTTTTGGTTTCACGGCAACATCTTTGAGAAGTTGCAATGGTGATCTTAAGCCCAAACCACACCAAAGGGTTGGGTTGGGACAAAACGTTTTTTTTTAAGGTAGATCACACCAATGCAACTCATTGCAACTCAATGAGTTGTATTGGTGGTCTACCTTAAAAAACGTTTTGTCCCGACCCTTTGGTGTGGTTTGGCATTAGATAGACACAGAAACACAATGAGACAGATGGCACAATATCTTTCTCTGTACAGATCACACATCACACGCAACCCAGCCACACAACTATATGCCACATTACTGTATTTCACATGAACGCATCCTTCCATTCATCTTTTAATAGCATTCAAGCCGAGGTCAAGCTGAATCCTCACCCCCTGTTATAATAGACGTGTCGGGTTAGGACCCACACCATTATGATAGTTGTTGGGAGACCTGGAAGGGCACAGGTTGACATACATGGTAGTTAGACCATACTGTAGCTGTAGCATTATAGTCAGACCATGTTCAGATTGGGCAGCAAAGAGAAGAAACAGAACACAAATCAAGGCGGTAAGACCCACTTTGTTTTTGTTTGGTTAATGGCTTTTTTAATCTAAAATCTTCCTTGTGCTCTGTATATCTCCAAAGCATTAATATAGAATTTTACAGAAACGTTTCCTCCCTTACCACACGATGCATGGGCATTGCAGGACACACAATAGCAGGATACTCACCCCAGCCGATGAGAATGTACCACCAGAAGTATTTCTTCTGTGAGACAAAGGTGAGGGCCAGTAGGGTCTGCAGGTACATGCCCTCCACCAGCAGCCAGAAGTAGTTGGCCAGGATGCTGAACTGGAAGAAAGCCACGGCTGACTTGCAGGACATCTGCAGGACCAGACAAGAAGACCACAACAATATATTGTTCCAAAGAAAACAACAACAACAACAACAAGATACGCTATGATCAACAGCTCCAAAACACAACATTTGCAGAGAGACAGACACAGAGAGAGAGTGTGTGTGTGTGTGTGTGTGTGTGTGCAGCTTAATACTTTTTGTTTTGGGCCTGGAGCGGAAAATGTTTGAAATCCCCTGCTCTTGGTCCAAGTGTTTACTTTCTATAAATAGGGTTTCTTGTGGCTCTGACATGGCAAAGGTCTACTGTTGTGTGTGTGTGTGTGTGTGTGTGTGTGTGTGTGTGTGTGTGTGTGTGTGCTCCCTGCTATGTCCCAGTGATGAGCAGATGCTGGACCCTCGTGGCTACACAACGGGCATACTTATAGTGTGATTTCAAGTGGCGCTATCAGCACAAAAGGGGGAGTTGAGTTTGTCAATGGCTACGTTTACATGAGCAGTTAAATCCCCTTTTCATTCCGAATAGAAGTTCAATCCTATTAAACGTTGTTATGTAAACACCTACAAAAACTTACATCCGAATGAAAACGCTCGATGCGATCTAAAAACCATTCCGATTTCACTGGCCGGATTACTCCGATGTTCAATGCGATTGAAAGCAAATTGGACTCATGTATACACTGCTTCGGATGTAAATTCATTCTGGTCTTTCTGAGCATGCTCATTTCCATTGCGCTCCAACTCCAAGGCGCTCATAAGCCTCATATCCAAGGCGCGCCGAGGAGTTTGCACATAGAGTGCGTTATTTCGTGCATTTTGTGTGTGTGTGTGTGTGTGTGTGTGTGTGTGTGTGTGTGTGTGTGTGTGTGCATGTGTTCAACTGTCTCTCTCTCACTCTCTCTCTCTCTCTCTCTCTCTCTCTCAAAAATAACGAGCGACCCGATACAATAATAATCAGTGTGTTGCGTGCCCTGGCCGTGCTGTAGATAATAAAGTAGGCTACCCATAAAATCGAGATGATCACCTTCCCAGCGGAGAAGGGGAGCCGCAGCAGGTGGGGAAAAAAAGACGGTAAACATAATATGTATGTCTGTCCCTATCCAAGCAGCAGCCTCAAAACTACTGCGGAATGAAATGATGGGATTTCAAAGTGTCGTCTTTCGTCTGAAAGTCACAATGAATGAACTGCCTATATTTTATGTGTCCAACAGATGGCGTAGTTTCACGTGAATTAACATGTATCATGTCTTCTATCACTTCTCCATATAAACACTCATTCGGAATGACCATTTCCCATGTAAACTCGCGGCAAAAAACATTACATCGGATGTATTTTATTCGGAAGTATTTATTCGGAATGATCACCCTTCATGTAAACGTAGCCATTGGCTACGTTTACATGGACAGTTAAATCCCCTTTTCATTCAGAATAAAAGTTAAATCCTATTAAAAGTTCTCATGTAAACACCTACAAAAACTTAAATCGGAATGAAAATGGTCAATCTGATTTAAACTTAGATCTGATGTAACTGACCGGTTTATTCCATTTTTAAATCCTATTGAAACAATTGTGGACTCATGTAAACACTCATTCGGATTGAAGTTCATTCTGGTCTTTCTGTGCATGCTTGTTTCCATGTAATTGGTATGGCTATATTATGCTCTTGTTTTGCGATTAATTATATTAAGAAATTATATTAGAAACCTCTCATAGGCTACAGGATACATCAAATATAAAGTAATACGGCATAAAAGTGTTTTTCTATTATTATTATTTTGTTTTACTGAAATGTAGTGTAGTAAAAGTAAAACAATTGGAAAGTAAAGTAGAAATACCTCAAAATTGTACTTTAGTACTAAAGTAAATGTACTTTCCACCACTGGACGTAAACATATCCGCCCGCCCCCTATCCAATCAGAAGCCTTCCCAGCCCCAAACCTGATGTGGAATGAAATAATGGGATTTTAAAGTATTGTCCATGTAAACACTCATTCGGAATGACCATTTCCCATGTAAACACGCAGCAAAAAACTTACTTCTGAATTAATTAATTCTGAAGTTTTCATTCTGAATGAAAAAGCTCTCCCAACCGGAACCCCGGCTCATTCACGGCTGGAGCTTCAATCCCACTCGCTGCTCTCAACATTAATAAGCCCCGCGGCCATGTCCTACTGGATGCCGTGTCATTAGTTATGTGTTAAAGAGTGTTTACTTCGATGGCCTTAATTGTGTATTCATTTAAGTATGCACAAACTAAAAGCATAAGCACAAAGTGTAAGTGCACTGTAATTGCTTGTGTTGACACTGATTTGTTGTTCCCTTTCAGATTTACATCAAGTCCATTATTAAGTTATGCCATTATCTGTCCATTAAGCCCATTATGTGTACACTCACAATACCACTCCAAGGTCCGTATGACAAAAAAGCTAAGTGTTATGGCAGGGGTTACACGCACAAATGCACGCACGCATGCACGCACACACACACACACGCACACTGTATGGCGAGCCGTTTATTATTGTTGTTATTTCTGGTATTGTTGTTTATTTCATAGTTATGGTTCGATAAATATATATATATGTACTTTCCATATATATATATATATATATATATATATATATATACTAACGAACTACTGGTCATATACAGTTTTGGAGCTAAGGTTATTGTATTCATATATGTATATCGACTGCTGGTAGTCTTGTTTACGCTGCACTGGCCATGAGGCTCCACTATGGCCAGTGTTGCTGTTGTGTTTACTGTGCTTACTGCTTATCCCAGCTACAGACTAAGGCTTCACTCACACCTACACAACAGAATGTTGTATAGCTGATGCATGAGTCTTGTGCGTGTTGCAAGCTCGCAATAAATTTCCAATGGAGTCTGTGTTGTATGAGGGGGAGGGGGGCAGTCGAAACACAGCCGAAAGCTGTACAACCGCTTGTAGGCGCAACATCCACACAACATCCACACAACACAGAGGGTGGCGTTTAACCACCAACCAATAGGAGAGAAGAGCTGTTTTTGATCCCAATGGGCGGAGTTTCATTGTAGTCTCCTGAGTCTACCAGCACATTGAGCACAACTACACGCAGAGAAACGTGGGTCTGTTGTTTCCGCATTCCTCTCTAGCGCACCGCCCACTTCCCGCAAAGCCAAGTGTGAAATGGAGGCATCTAGTGAGGGGACGGCCATGACACTTGCAACTTGCTTACATCTTCCATGTAACATTGTTGTGTAGGTGTGAGTGAAGCCTAAATATGTCCCTTCTCGCTTGCCATCTCTCACGAGAACCGGTAGAAGCTGCGTGAGGGACTGGAGACCTTAGTGTCTAACAGTCTTTGCCTGGACTCCGACGAGATAACATTGCTTATTTAACTCCAGCTGTTCGTTACTATATCTTGTCAGTTGTCAACTTTTGCTTATTTTTGGTTAGGTGAAGTTATTGTTTTGTTCGTCTCCTTTTCTTTTGGGAACACCCCACCACTAAGTCCTTGACCGTTCTGCTTAATATCCTTCTCTATAACTAATACTGCCTATTAGTTATCTTTATTATAAATGATAGCCAATGTACTTGAAAGTCGATTAACTTCATGTATTATTTGAGCTATTTGTACTGAAAACAACACTTTTGTAACGTTGTAACATTTATCCTTAAGTGCAAGTAAAAGCATTTTTGAATTTGCAGTGGGTTTCCTGTCCATTTTATATGTTATGCGTACCTTTACCCCTAGACTAATTGGTCCGTAACAACACACACACACACACACACACACACACACACACACACACACACACACACACACACAGACCGTGGTGGACACTGCTAAGCACTGGTCCGTGTCCTCATCAGAGAAGAGGACACCATCTTTAATGAAGACGGCGCTGGCTCTCAGGGTGAAGGAGGAGAACAGGTTGATGTGGATGTAGTTCCTGGTGCAGTGGAACTTCCTGCAGGCACAAGAGGAGAAGAAGAAACGACGAGAATCATTTTATGAAAGGAGAGCTCCACGTCTTTACATTTTATTGAGTTATTCTGCGTGTGAATCGTCTATAGTCTTGTGTTTTAATTTATAACTTTACCTTGAATGGGGTCAGCAGGAGCTGTGGGGGGCAATTATTTTTGAGGAAGTAAACATGCATCTTTTAAATCGGTTGTATCACTTCCTGCTTGAATGCCATAACCACTTAAGAGTACCCATTTCAACCTATCTTCATCTAACTATAAATGCGCCACGTCTCTGTCTGCGTGTGTGTGTGTGTGTGTGTGTGTGTGTGTGTGTGTGTGTGTGTGTGTGTGTACGGAACTACGGATGTAATGCATTTAACTAGAGAACAGTTTGCCCCACCGACTTCAAATTCGACACACGCGTTCCACACCACCGCAGGGAGTGCAGTGCCTGGCCTCGAGTCTGTGGCATACACCGTTGTCCAGAAACACCACAAAAGGCTCTGGTCAGGCTCTGCCAGTGGGCCTAATGAGGCCAAGTCCCCTCACCTGTGCAATTTCCAGCCTCTGCCTCAGCCAATTGATTGCCACGGCAACCCCACACTTGCCAATTTATTACTTAACAATGCAATGCATTAGAGCTATGGTACGGGTATATATATATATATAAGTTATTTTAACTTCAATCATTTCTTAAGTTTTAAGTTAATTTGTTATTTACTTTTCTTATTTCATTTACTTATTTTCTTATTTTGAAGCTTCCTGTATTTCGGTTCACTTTACTTTGAAACTTCCTGTTAACGCACCACACTTAGCTGAGGCCTGCTAGCTTCACACATACCATTCTCACTCTGAGTCAGTGACAGAGGGGAAGAGACACACACCATCATTTGTTTGAACAGCGTGACTTTGTTACACTGCAGAGCAAGGTATGAACGAAATGTTTGACTCTTTATATGCATCATGCACTTTTGTACTCAAAGTAAGGTTGCCTGTAACTTGCAGTTAGTGAACAGTTGATTGAATGATTGAAGTTGTTTATATTGTTCTACAGCGCCTGTCACACTATGTTGTGACTGTTTGGTGTACCTGTGACTGTTTGATGATGTGCCCTGAGGTTCAACTGGTTCATGCAGCCCTTTAGCAGACTAAAGTGGAGTGAGGTACGGTATGATTGTTTATTTTGGTTTGGAGTCTCATTCATAATTTGTTTGGGACTTTATTAATTGTATTTGTTTATGGTATGTTTTTGTTTATGATATTTGGTTACTGTGCATTTTTCCTTTGGTATTTTATTGGTCATGTATTGAAGTGAACTGATTTATTGTATCACTTTATTATAAGTTTATTAGTGACATTTGTATTTGAGACTGGCTGGGTTTTACCAGATTGTTGGGCCATGTCATAATGGTGTTGAGGACATAGTTGTATACTGGGCCATTAACAAATAGTGCATATTTTGGATTTTGTTTGCTGTGATTACTTTAATTACTTTATTTGCTTTTGGTTTTGCATATTTGTATTGTTTTGATTTGATTGTTTTATTTGCTGTGTATTTTTAGTGTGGAGAGCCCAGTAGGCCCTGAAGACTTACTTCACCCATAGCTAAAGGGCATTTAGCCTCGGAGACCACAGGCATTACCTGCCCTTTCATTGGGCTCAGTCCCACTTTTAGGATCATGATTTCCCAGCTATAATAACCCCCCTCTTCTGTTCTGTATTTTAACTTGAATATATTTTCTATACTTGACACCTTTGTTACATCAGCTTCTGGTTCTGTTCATTCTGAACCCGTAACCTTACCTTGTTCTGTCACATTGTCCAGCATATATCTAGGTTTAATGCTATGGTTAATGTGTTTGAATGATCCCTCACTCCTATTTGTGAGGTTGGCCAATTATTCATTTCAAAATATAGCCCTGCTACATATAGGCCTACAAAGTTCTCTTGGAGAAGCAGGGGGTTTACTAGCCGCAATTTGCAACTCTAGATTTTTTTACAATCTGTTGAATCTAGAGTTGCAACACCCTCCATCCACTTCCTATTCATGATTTTCGGTTTCTGATCTGCTGGTCTTAAATGACGTTAAACTCACCAACATTGCAGCTGTAGTCCAAGCTTGAATTATCCTCTTTCAATCTGCCGAGCTTGTTTTTCATAAAAATCCCCCGTAGACATGTTATGAGTTACTTTCTGTCCAAAATATTCCAAGAGTGACATTTCCGAGCCGCCATTTGTATTTTTGCAACGTGCCGTAAAACAAGATGTGAGGGGGAGCGCTTGTTTAATAGAATCTTACCTGCGCAGGTAAGACACCCAAAGAAGAGGCAGACACAGTGCGACGCCCCATCACACACAGCCTTCTATTAAACAAGCGCTCCCCCTCACATCTTGTTTTACGGCACGTTGCAAAAATACAAATGGCGGCTCGGAAATGTCACTCTTGGAATATTTTGGACAGAAAGTAACTCATAACATGTCTACGGGGGATTTTTATGAAAAACAAGCTCGGCAGATTGAAAGAGGATAATTCAAGCTTGGACTACAGCTGCAATGTTGGTGAGTTTAACGTCATTTAAGACCAGCAGATCAGAAACCGAAAATCATGAATAGGAAGTGGATGGAGGGTGTTGCAACTCTAGATTCAACAGATTGTAAAAAAATCTAGAGTTGCAAATTGCGGCTAGGGGTTTACCTGAACACGGTGAACACAAAGATGGCAGAAATGAGAGAGATAAGGGAGGTGGCGTATCCAACGGTGTACAGCTGCTTGAAGTTGGAGCGGTAGGTTGTCTAAAATGGGGGACAAAAAGGAATAATAGATTCACACCAATGTAATGGCT
This sequence comes from Protomyctophum parallelum, assembly GCF_964188405.1. Lineage (NCBI taxonomy): Eukaryota > Metazoa > Chordata > Actinopteri > Myctophiformes > Myctophidae > Protomyctophum > Protomyctophum parallelum. The sequence goes on along the minus strand of NC_139701.1, from coordinate 24,682,391 downwards.
GATTTAATTGTTTTTTTAGTGCTCGGATCGCCGCCTTTTCTCATACATAAATGAATGTGCACCCCTGACCACATACAGTACAATGCTTCTACCTCTGATTCCACTTCTATGTACTCATGGTCCTCACAGGCCTCCACGTAGTTGGGATATTCGTCCGTCCAGCCGTCCTTGGTGCAGTTTCGGTAGATGAACCCTGGGAAACACAGATCCTTGATTATAAGAGAAGATAGGAGACAGAGTAGGGTGGAGGCCATTTACCCAAAGGACAGGACATGGGTTATAAAAAGTTCTGAAACCCACAAAATGAGAAGAGATATTTGGTATTTATTAAGTCAGCAAGAATGCTGGCTGTGGAACACAAACCAACACCAAATGAGGAAAGACAGCAATTTGAAATATAATGGGAAATATATGTAAATAGTACTAGGATTCACTGACCGTTACATGGATGGGTATCTTTGCTACACCAGATACCCATGTAGCCTACCTGTCAAAATACTTTCTTAATGTCAACGAAGTCCACAATCACAAATGCCAGAGGGAGTTCAACAAAACACGTGCAACCCAGATTCGGCTCAAAGAAGGGTTTAAAATAAATTTTGCTCCTATGCCACTAAAATGTGGAACGCCCTACCAACAGCCATTTAGAAATGTGAATCCCTAGACTCCTTCAAAACCGCTCTCAAAGAGCACCTACGGGTGTCTGCAATTCAAAACTGGCCCCTGTAAAAAGATTAAAGTCCCCCCCCCCCCCTATATTTCTTCTAACCTTCTTTTTGAGGGGCGCCCCTCCTATGTCCAGCTTTGAAGGTGTGTGTAAACACATTTGCCTGAAGAGCTAGACTGCTAGAGGGTCGAAACATTTTAATAAAGTAAGTCTTGTGGAGCTCTAGAAACAAATGTGCGGATGTTTCTTCCTCCGCTTTGATGTGTGTAAACTGTAAACACAAACATTGTCATAGCACAAACATTAAATGCCATTGATAATGAATGGCCAGCTTTGAGCATTTGTCCCGGCCAACACACACATTGAATGTCATTACAATTTACAATTTAGGCATTTGGCAAACGCTCTTAATCCAGAGTGACTTACAATAAGCTTAAGAACCTAACCGTGGAATATCTATTTAAGGAAACTATGTGTATACACTATAGAGTGCTATGTCTACACAAAGTGCTATTTAAGTTAGATAAGTTGAGCCTGTGCATGTAGGAGGTCGAGGCCAGGGCAAGTACTACGGCAAGTGCTATGGGCTAAGATGTAGTCTGAAGAGGTGCGTTTTCCGAGATGGAGGGCCCAGTGGAAGGCAGCAGAACCATCCGGGCTTCACCACTACATCGAGGATCCCACATGTGTTCCTGGCCAGCACCTGCCCCGCAAGGAGTGGACCGGTGTCGGACGTTTTGGTGCAGCCATGCAGAAATGGGGTCTCACAGACAGCGCCCACTGCAAATGTGGGGACCCATTACAGACTGTGGAACACGTGCTGACCAGCTGCCCCATATACCGGCCACCGAATGGTGATCGTGGGTTAATTGACCTAGACAATGACACACTGGACTGGCTTGCTGCAACGGAGCTGAAGGTCTAAGGACATACGACAGAAGAAAGTAATGATGGTTTCCATATGCAGAAAAGATAGTTTACGATTTCTAATAATTACGTCACTGCATAACTAATAAATGTTCAGACAAACATTTGTTACAATGTTATTTGTGATGATATAGTTATCAAGTCAATAGTATGGAAACATAATTATTTTTCTATACTTTGTTTTTGTTTATTTTTTTGTATTTTCTTATTTCCATACTTATCCAGACCTAGAAATTACAAATATCGAATTCCATACCTTTCCATACCTCCATGCTCAGAGGTTTAGCACTCATATTCAAACCAGTAGTTTTCAAGATGATGTTTTTTGGAACCAACGTGTTGGACGTACGGACCAACACCGCCATCCTCAGAACATCACTACCAGTGGGGCTAAAATTTAATTACATTGAATAAGTTGGGGGTCACAGCAGGTCAGTTTCAGAATGATGTGGTCATATTAAAAACCACAATTTTCACCTGGTGATGTTGCACCGCTTTTTGGCTCTAATTTCACATAATTTCCTGTAAACAGGATGCGGCGTGGCAGACAAGTTCAGTAGCATTTCCCTTCAAGTTACATCCTGCAAGAGTCAAGTGTAAATTGGCTTATTACTGATCATTCTGCAATGTTACAGACCTATGTAAATTGCTCGATCCATTAGGGAAGAGAATGAAGTGGTAACAAAATATATTGCCAAGTGCAAATTGACAAAGTTACTTTCCCACACACCGAAGGCAATGATTGCTGAGCAGAAATAACCCTGCTGCTCGATTCATTAGGATTTAATGGACCAACATACAATCATTCTGCTCCTTCATAATTAAGACTGGAGTTGTCAACTCAACTCTCACCTCCCCTCACATTGTCTACTCTAGACTCTCTAGAGTGCATGATATCACATAATGCAAAGCAGTGGTTCTCAAACCTTTTTCATGTCAAGGACCCTCAGTTGAATTACGGTATGCATTTGGCCTTGAACCGTGTGTGTGTGTAGAGCTCTATTTTCATCCAAGCTTTCTAAAGCCATGCATTCCACGTAAATTGCATGCTGCGTTCATGATTGGAGGCTTTTTGTTCAAGACGGGCAAATCCTGCAAACTTTGAAAGCCAATGTTAGCCAATTAGGATGGAATTTGTAATATCGGACAGTGTATAATTGTACGTCTCTAAATGTTGAATTGAAAATGGTGGACCCTGTTGTAAATAAGTGTAATGCTTTATCATGGATAGTGGACAACGTTTTTTTGTATTGACTTGTGCTTTGATTTGAAATGTACCCATTCATCATGTTTTTCCAAAATAAGTATCTGGACATTTTAATATACAATATTACACATATTTAAGTCTGGATCACTGGCAGAGCGCCATGGATGAGACACACATGCATCTCATATTTACCATTGGCCATTACCATGTTCCAGCACACATCTGCTAGGCCAACACCCAATCATACTGACCTACAGATGTGTGCATGTGCATACACACTCATGGAAATTCCCCTATAAGTAGTATGGTTGGACAGAGATAGACTCAGATAGACTGTAAGATAGAGATAGAGATGGAGTGGGACTCGGACTACAGATGGTGATGGACTGCAACTGAACTCGCGGACTGGCAGTGGACTCAGCTGTCCCTCGCACCAGACACACCATGTCAGACAGATTGATTTGTAACCTTTTCTAATAAACCATGTTTACTGAAGAGACGTTAATCTGAGTCTCCCTGTTTCTCATTCTGCAATATCACATCAAGATCCTACAGCACCAAATGACTGGGTGTGGGTGGCAATGAAAGTATGAAACATGGTCAGTAACTGTTTGTGGCTCTGGAAATGAATGCTGATGTGAATCTACAGTTTGTATGTTGTGTTGTATCTGCTGTTGAAGGTATGCGAGTGGAGTTATAACGGGGAACACTGCTATGAGTGAATTTGCTATTTTCTTTTGGTTGCATCCCTCCAGGCTATGGGTCCTATACGTCCATCTCATGCACAATGGTTTGTTTACAAAGTGACAGAGAGATGGCAGAAAAGCCAGGGGATGTTTTTCTAACCTGTTCACAACCTATATACATATTTTAGCATGATGATTCGGTTGAAAACGAGTAATACACCGTCTGGATGTCATCTTCAATTGGATTAAAAACGGAGGATTTCTGTAATCAGTAGCACCTGTGTTATGTTCTGACAGATGCGCAGATATGGGAATCAAACTGGTGAGCTTGAGTTTTCGTTTTCAGGAAGTAATAAAAAAATGTTTTATGGACTTTTGATAAAAACACAGAAAATGTGTTTTTCATTTCACCTCGCCTTTAATGTCCCTGTCTCCTTACATGTTAAGGTTAAGTGACAAGCAACTGAAGAGTTTCTCCTGAAGCTATTGAACATAATATGGCAGACAGTCAAGGATGTTAACTAAACTATCACACAAAAAACTGTAGGCCTATAGATTATTATTATTGATTGAATCAATCTTACTGTCCTGAATCAATCTTACACGCCTGCACAAATATATCTACATTCCAAAACATGTACATGTGCGATGTGCGTGCACGCACATACACAGTTCCCATACATTATGCACACAGCTGTTGTTGAGAACTATGAGGACCTTATATGTTATATCCTGTTCAGATAAAGCATGTGTGCATACATATACATGTAGACAACAATCTACATATCACATGCCTAATGCACAAACTGTATGTTTCACAATATGTTCACACCACGAGCACAACAAAACCTTATTTATTATCTGACTGTGAGAAATCCTTTAGCAAAGCTCTTACTCTGTCTCAGATGACTGGAGTTGACTACTGTAGGTGTTGAATATGAATGAGGGGGGGGGGGCATGTTCTCCCACAACATGGCCTGGAGTTAGATCGACGGAGCTCGCTCACAGTCCTCAGCAGCCATGACGCAGACAGGGTCACCCGGGCTCTTGGCAAGCGTTTGTGTGTCCCTGTATGTGTTTGGAAGGCTAAAAACTTGACAGTACGTGGTAATAATAGATACCAGCTTTGTGCTGCTCACAAACATGCCTGTCCGGCGCTCCTCAGCACCGGAGCGAAGCAGTCTGTGGGTGGTTGTCTGAAGTCATCTTGCTGCCAGAGATTTTCCTTGTACCGGCCTTAGCGTTGTGCAGCCGGTGCAGGAATCTAAATCCCTGCAAGCGATGACGAGGGCGCGTACAGCGGTTGGCTGTGCCAGATAGCCTTGCTCACTGAAGGTCCAAGGGTAAGGCTCTGGGGAGGGCTGTGCTGTACATTTCCTACCGCTGCTGTTAACAAGCAGCACCAACTCCTTCCCCCGTGCATGGCTCCACTGTGAACTGTTTGATTTTCCATTAATTCATTATTTTCTCAATCCGTGGCCTTTCTGTTAGTGAGGCCACGTCGAATCGCAGCTACTTATCTTAACCCGCTGCTTGAGGGAAGTGGAGTGTGAGCGCCTACCAACGTTTCAGTGAGCAATGCGTATGAGCTAAACTTTCACTGAGAACTCCACTGGGTGCTTTTCTCTACTATTCTATTTTGTTCTCTTTCAAACTTTCTGCCATTGAAAATAAGTCTGTCATATCATCATTCTTACATCCCACCTACACATGCACATCCACCACTCCTACGTAGGCTATGTGCTTTAAGCTTAAATCCACTTTTTCCTTAATTAATATTTTTACTAAATATGTTAATATGCAACACTAACACAAATGTGGTCGTTGGAGGTGTTCTCCCTGCATGCTCTTCATTTGAGAAATGCAGATTTTGTGGTTGGGTAGGACCACTACAAGACGTATTTGAAATATATTTCCCCTGTCCAAACAGGCTTTCTGTCATTTAATTGACAGTGACAGTCTTATAGCGGCATAAAACAAACATGAATTGCCACATTATATTCTATAAATAAGCACGAGCAGGATACCTTAAGAATGGTCGGAATGCAGCTTTAAGATGTGTATTGTTCTGTTCTCAATGTGTGTGGAGGATACACAGATAAACAGACAGCTTCGAGCCAACTGTTAGCTGTCTGTTTATCTGTGTATCCTCCACACACATTGAGAACAGAACATGTATGTTTGTGACATCATGGAGACTTGTCACTTGGGGCAACGCAAACAATTCACAAAGACCCCTTTACCCTCACCACACACATGCGCCCATGGATGCAAACGCAACGCCACTTGTAAGCCCTCAAGCTTATCCATAGTTCTCAGCCACGTCCTTTATCTAAAGGCATGTTTGTTTTCTTTAGGTGAGCCAGCTGGACATAGCAGTTGGCAGAAGGTGGGGTCTTGTAAATAGTCTAGAGATTGTGGATTTCTGAAAGCCAAGTTCGTGTCAAGAGACGAGAGGGACAGGACCCTCTGTCTATAAAACACTGTGAAATCATAACATTGTTCCTAAGAGATAGCTATAGCCTAATCCAGTGTTTAGCTAAACGACAGATGCAATATGGGCTTCCATTTATTGTACTGTAGCGTTTGTGCCTGCAAAACTTGCCACAGATTAATCTTCTTGATAGACAGAAAATGTACGTAGGCTACAGAAAAAAACACAGAATGCATAACTTCACAATTCCTTATTGTGGAGTTGAGGTATTGTTGGGGGGGTATTGTTATCATTACTCCAAGCTGCACAAATGGTTACAGTACAGTGTGGCCTGAGGACGCATCATTTACCTGGGTGATTAGCGAAAAGCAGTGAGATGTTGGCACAGGAGACGCTGACCACCTGGCCCACCTCGGCACGATGCCAGCAGCGAATGGTGTCCCAGAGCGTCCGACAGCCTAGGACAGGATGAGAGACGGTTAACACAGAGCCAGTCCGACAGCCTAGGACAAGATGAGAGACGGTTAACACAGAGCGTCCGACAGCCTAGGACAGGATGAGAGATGGTTAACACAGAGCCAATCATACTTCCATGTTACTATACCTCACACAGTCCAGACAAGCAGAAAGTAATCTAAGTACATTTACTTATGTACTGTACTTAAATGTGTCGGGGAAACGGAAATGGTGGGAATTTTATTTTGAAGTTTCAGACGGTTTCAACTTGAAACGCCGCTCTGAAGTTTATGAACCAATCAGAGCGTTGCATCCCTTCAGGTGATGGGACGGTAGCTATGCTATGCAGGAGCATGGTGTGTGTTTGTTTACAAGTCAGATAGTCGGCCAGCTGTACCAGTTTACTGTTACGTATGTGGCTCATTTCTACCCTATAATGTTTTCAGATACATATTTTAGCGTGATGATTAAGTTGAAACCGAGTAATACACTGTCTGGATGGTATCTTGAATGGGAATAAAAACAGAGGATTTCTGTAATCAGTAGCAGCTGTGTTGGACAGTGTTGGACGGATGCGCAGATATGGGGAATTAAACGGGAGATTTTTATTGGCTTTTATCGATGTGTATCTCTACACGTCATCACGCAGCATGTTTTCGTTTTCAGGAAGCAATTAAGTTAGTAATAAAAAACATTTGGCACCCATTGTTAGGTATGCCCATATGATGACCACGGATATGGTCTAAAAGTGTGAACAATTGAACAATTCAGCCCTATACATTTCGCCCATTTGAAAATAGCCGATCTACAAACAAGCTCAATGTGACACATTGTGAGCTTGTAGATCTGCTATTTTCAAAATATTTGTATACATTTGAAATCTTTAAATTGGACATTCTGCATAATGAGTATACTTTCTACTTTTGGTACTTTAAGTACATTTCGATGCCAATATGATGCCAATAGTACATTTTGCATTCCAGACTTTGTAACCAGGGGTCATCAATGTGTCCGTGTCAAGACTTGTCCATGTCCATACAGAACATGCATGCATGCCCAATGACTGGCCATGGGCCTTGAAAAATCTGCCTTAGCCCTGTTTATTTTTAAAAGCTAAGATTTTGTAATGACCGGTGGATGATGTCAATATGACAATCCTTTTCACTGTCTCTTATATTGTCTTTAATGCTTTGAAAAGTTCAAAGCATTAAAGCAATCAGTGAATCACTATAGAAACACTGCGTGAAATCCATTGTGTGTGGGACGGCATACCCCAAGCTGACCCCAGGGGTGGGTAATTATTTTTCATGTAAGTATTTTTTCCACCACTGCAGACGAGCTGCTTGTCTGACGAGTTCACTGTACAGTAAACGCAGAGGGCCATAAATCTCTTCCGAACTGAGGAAACGTTTCAAATTCGGATACATTCAGGTCCAAGTGAGGCAGATGGAAAGCAGGCGTCCTAATAATTCACCCAGTCATGAACTGAAAACAGAGCAGCATCTGTAAAATTTCCCGAATGTGCACACACACACATCCTGTTAAAAAGGGAACCCTTATTTCAAAATAATCTGGTCACCCATTTAGGCCGTGTTGGGACCATAGACTGTAAAAAATATGGACAAAGCGTTCCCCGGGTCTAACATGGACGTAAAATGAAGCCTGTTATTCCTGCACTGTAAGTCGCCATCTTTCTAGATCCGTTTGGGCCCAGCTGGCCATTGGCTGGCTCCGCTGGCTGCCCAGACAACGAGGCGGGACTTCCCCCCTTCTTCTCCGTTGGTTTTTATTTTGACTCGAGTGGGTGGGGACTCCCGATAATAGACTGTAACGGTAGCCACGCCCCTCAGAACATACGCCACTTCATGGTCATTTATTTTATAAATGGGACCATAATTTTCCAAAAAGAATATTATGACATTAGAAATGAGACTTTAAACTAGTGACTGGAAGCAGAAAGTATTCATGACCATGTTTATTAAGGTAATACAGTCTAGGTGAAGTTGGGCCCAAATACATGGACTTCTATGGGGCTATGGGTTTTTTTGGGTCCAGTGACAGCGCCACAACAGACCATTATATTAACCCTTTTACTGCTGCCATTTATTGAGAAATTAGGACCTAATTCATGCCAGCATTTTTTTAATTTGAGCTCTTATTTTGAAAAGCCACATTTTGCCTCAACCGGAAGTGAGCTTATCCCTGCCAGCTTTACGTTGCCAAGACAACCTTTGTTTACATGATCGAATAAATGCCGGTACATTTTAGCCATCCACAACGTCGGCTCGTGCCGTCAAAGAAACGCTGTTTTGACCAAAAATGCCATCTGGGACAAGGAATAGGAGATACAGGCGATTGAAAGAAACGGATAGAATGGATTCTTATGGTGACGGTGAATTAATATGAACGATCCAGTGCAGTGCTAACAACACTGCTAGCTAACCGGCTAACGTGAGTAGCATTATGGCTTGATCAATCATATGCACTATAAAAGTGCAATTGCCGAAGGGCTTCGGCAATGGCAGCAAGCGTTAATATCAAATTAATGCTTCAATTGCCGAAGGGCTTCGGCAATGGCAGGAAGACGGTTAACTTTCAGGAGTTTCAGGCTTCACAAAAGATCTGTCTGACTGCCCCCCTGGTTGGGACCCATGAAAAAGTGCTTAGAAAATGAGTTTCGTTCCCATGTCATGGGAACTACTCATTCAATGCATTTTTTCATAGATAATACCCTTCTAGACTTTGGGTTAAAAGTTCTACTCATAATATCCTGCAGTATTTTGTCACAAGCCATAAATGTATAAACGGTGTATAACCAAAAAACGAAAATCTTGGGCTGCTGTTTTTGCTTGTAAAATGTGTTTTTGGCAACACAAAGTCTTTCTCAAATGTCAAATGCATATACTTAACATCTGAAACAAGTATTGGTGCCTTTAGTTTACTCATATGTGAATTTAGATCATGAAATGTAGCATATTTGTTAAAGAATATGCTTCAACTTAAGTGTTTGCCACACAGTACAATGAATCCTACACAGTAAATTGTGCCAAAAGCTTATGTTTCATACATAGAAAATGTCTCAACCTACTGTGTAATGAAAGGTAGAAAAGAAAATCAGGGCACCTTGGACCAAAATGGCAGAAAATCTATCCAAATGTTACCACGCCCCCTAAATTGGAATAATGCAAAGAAATGGACAAGACTAAAAATGAAGTACTAGAGGTCAGAATTATTACAACATATGGTATGAAACATCTATTTATTTACAAGTTCCGCAAAGTGTCACAGCATCTGTCATTTGTACATCCAACCCCCCCCCCCCCCCCCCCCCCAAGGAAATATATGAAAATACAAAATAGCATACAAATGCATCACAATAAAACCTTCTGTTGGCTGTGTAAGTAGCCTGTGCTGTTTGCATTTATGCATTGCATTTAAATGGATGAAGGCAGTGTGGCAATTCTTTAACATCTTAATAATTGTTGAACAAAACAAGTAGTAGGCCATGGTAACATGTTGGGTTACTCATCCCTATCACTTTCATCAGAGTCATCATCCCATGTACCTCTTTCTTCTGTTTCTTTTGACACATTTTCACAGTCCTGGCCGTGACATAAATCAGTGCAAGACAGTTTTGCAGACATACATGAACATCTTTCAGTCTCACATTTGCTTTTTTTTACAATTACAGTGGACTACCTGCAACACACTATCAGGGGCAGGATTTCTAGTCATCCATGTTACTGTTAACTCCCCATCCTCCATGCCCCAGCCATTGCCAATGGGTGAAGGAGCACACATCCTACTAGTCAGAGAACGTCTCATCACTGCTGCTTGGTAGTTTGCCCTTTTGCAATATTATCAATGTTATCCCACACCAGTATGGTAGGTGCCTTCTTTGAGAACCCCTTAGGAATTTTGTCTCTGCCCTCTAGAAGTTGTAGTTGAGCTAGGCTAGTGTCTAGACTGACAACTGTGTTCCATGAAGCACAGTGTCCTAATCCTATTCAGTAGTGACAGAACATTGGATGAACCTGTTAAATGGCGAACAGTTAGACCAAGACACAGTGACTTAGGCGTCTGCTTCCGACCTTTAGATGCACAATGTATTGACAAACAGATAAAACTTTTAGGTTCACATCTTCAGGAATATCAACATAACAGTCTAGTGTTGGTTCCTCTGTTGCACCTATAATCCAGGAAATTACATTGAATAGTTCAACTGGCACAACAGATTTTGCTTCAGAAACATTCAAATCCTCTGCTGTGGGAGGCCAAGGGCGTTTCATACCGGGAGTTTCATTTACAAGTTCAATATCAGTCCTGCACTATACAGTGTCCTTCTGTGCTCTGTAGTTTGTCCAGATGTTTTTTCATTGTCACTTTCTGCTTTGCTTTCAGCTTGGCTTACCTCAGTTGACTCAGTTGTTGTCGTGTCTGATGGATAGCCTGTCTAACAGTGTATCTGCTGATAATGTTTCAACAAAAACCAGTTCGGAGATGTTGCGCGTTGCAGCTGGGGGAAATCACGGGCCAACCGCCTTTTCAGTTTATCCTGCCTGCAAAATGAAAATATAGAAAAAGACGAGCACAAATGTATAAATAAAGGGATTTTTTCACAATGAGAAACAAATTAATTTAAACATACTGTCATAGCCTTTCTTGTGAGCGAATAAATCAATAAAATTGAAACTTTTCAGTATGAAAGAGGTTCTTTTTTGTTTACTGAACTGTCAAGGACACAGTTACCTGTAGTCTGAAGCATCAATATCCTCATTCTTCTTAACGATGTCTATGAACTTCTTCCTTAGTTGGTTCATTTTCAGGATTTCTTGTTTATCGATAATCCTTTGACGGATGACTTGTTCGCAGAATATGTTGTAGCTGGCAGCAAAGGGTTGTTCATTTCTGAAAACACACACACACAGACAAAAAGATTTGCAAAGGTGTCTGCTGTCAACATTGTATCTAAAGACAGCCAAAATACAGAGTATATATAGTATCATATCACACATTTACGATGAAAAATGTGGGTGAAATTTGTTTTTGTATCTTCTATCCATTATTATTACAAGAGAAAAATAGGTGAAGGGGGGGAGGGCAAGGAGATCAAGGCAATAAAAGAAAATGCTCCCTCTCTCTCTGTATGTGTGTCAGTGTGTGTGTGTGCGCGCGCGCGTGTGTGTGTGTGTGTGTGTTGGGTGGGGGGCTATAAATAACAGTGACCTGCCCCCTTGACCTCCATGCATTCCTGGGTTAGGGTTAGCTAATAAAGTAGTAATTAAATCAGCAGTGTTTCAGACTCTGTTCTGTAGATGAACACTTTTTTTTATCAATGATAAGTAATATAATATAATAATATATAAATGCACTACATCACAAGACCACCGCCTTTCTATCTGCAAACTTCCTTACCCAAAAATACATGATTTTCAACATATTCAACAGAGTGATCCCACAAAGCCTTGGCCTCAAACACAGCACATCAAATACCTCTGATTTAATGGGAAAATGATAGGTCTATATGTAAATACCGGTAGCACAGTTATCGTCATAATATGACAAATCAATATTTCACAGTCCAAAACTGGCATGCATGTTTTCCAGTCCCATGTTAACGTGTGTGTGTGTGTGTGTGTGTGTGTGTGTGTGTGTGTGTGTGTGAGAGAGAGAGAGAGAGGGGGGTCGCTTACCTGACAGACACTGTTTCTGCTTGTGAAAGCTTCTTCCGTTTTCCACCAACAGTAATATATTTGTCCACAAATGATGCAGATGGCTGGAAGGACATGGCCAGCAGAAGGGACGGGCAAACCTGTCCGAGACCGAAGTTTCTTTCGGGGGGTTTCAGACGTGACTGTCCGAGGCAGCGACTGCATCTAGTTCTCCTTCTACACCGTCTGTGTGCAGCGTTTCTCGGCCAAACACAATCGTCTTTTACAAATAAAGCGACGGTAACACGTGGCGTGAAACACAGCGTCCTCGTTAGAGTCCTTTGATTCCCTTTTACGCACTTTCCCCCGCTGTTTTGGTTTATTTTTCCCCTCTTGGCTGCTTGAACTGGTGGCCGCCATTGCTCTAATATTATTATGGGAAGGGAATAAAGCTGCTACGCGATTGGTCCACGTGACCAAAACCACACCACTCCCCTTGCACATATTATTACGCCTTGTAAGAAATAGTCCCGTCTTTGACCACTGATTATAAAAATACTACAGGATGGCACGAGTAGAACTTTTTTATTTGGACTTTCTACCTATAAATCTCTTTTATGGAGAAAAAATTGTTTAGTCCCCCTTCCGTGGGAACGGAACTGAACGAAAAGGGACCTCACAATACGGCCTAATTGTTGAGATGCTTGTTATGTTGGACAATGCTTGATGCAGTATTTTATTTTGATATTTGATATTCATTTTAGCTTCCCCGCCCCCTTCCTATACAAACCCATTGTAACATCAAACTCCATTTTAACCATTTTAGATTCATTCATTCTTTTGAAAGTAGGCTACATGGGCAAGATTTCCTCTTTGATTAGGTAAATGCAGACCGTTTCCCACATGGGGAGAGCAGCACTTGTAGATTCTGTCTAGGCTTTGCTGCATGCGTAGGTGTACAGTATTGGAATCTCTCCGAGTGGCATTCTAGTTAGCTGACACACTTGGATGCCTCGATACATGAATGAGAATCACAATGTAGTGAACGCTAGTGTGTTTACAGTAGGCCCTATGCAAAAATGCTTGATGTTCCAGAAATATCTTAGGTTAGAACAGGAGACAGTGTATTCAGTTTCAGGCACCTCAGCTGTGGAACCTTCTCCCAGTTTCGACCCGTAAAGCAGACACATACGTAACATCAAAAACCTTTCTTTACGACAAAGCCTATAGCTAGATTTCTTGTTTTTCAGTACTCAGCAACCCTACAAAGTTAAAAGAGTAAGGGTAAAAGGCAAAATACCTTTCCCTCTCCTCCTCTCCCCCTCTCCACCTCCCCCTTCCCCTCCCCTCTTCCCTTCTTCCCCATCCTCTCTCTTCTCCTCGACTCCTCCTGTCTCCCCTCTTCCTCCCTTTGGTTGTGTGGGTTCATGTCCCATCAGTGAAAATGTAATTAACACTGTACAGACTCACGCTCCAGTAAGGTCTGCCATTAACTCAACATCCGGGGAGCTGCTCAAATCAATTCAGATCAATGGGCTATATGCACACAGAATAACTCTTTCTACTTCCGGGCTACTTCCCTACTTCCTTCAAAGGTGTTACGATGCTATAGGCTCTGTTCCATTTAGTGTGCAGTGGTTCTCAAACTTTTTAATTTCAAGCATATTATATATATATTATATATATATATATATATATATATATACACACACACACACACCGTATATCTAGGTGTGCCCCGAGATTTTTAGGCTATGAAAAGTGTGTCCTGGGACAAAAAAGGTTGGGAAATACTGCTCTAGAAAACGCCAATGTTCCAATCGCGATCACCGGATAATCAGAAATGACCTCCGAACATCGGCGATTAGTTCAAAACCACGGATAGCAGCGTAGTTTCTGAGAAAAGAGCGTGTAAAGGCCGTGGCTAAAACAGAAGCTATGGAGAAACAAACACGCCACTTTCACTCTGACACCCACGCATGCACGCACGCGCACACACACACACACACACACACACACACACACACACACACACACACACACTCTATACATTGAGGAAGGATCTCGACTCCATCTTAATTATTCCATATCCATGTCAGGGTTACATATCAACTACGTAGGCTGAAGGTTAATGAAGAAAAGCCATTAAATCCATCTGTTTGACTACGGTAAGTACAAAGAAGGACTATTTGCCCAGTAATCATCTAATTCTGATTAAGAAGGCGGGGAGGTGTCTGTGAGATCAACGTCTAGACATTCAATTCCAACTATAAATTAAACCAGGCGGTATATTTCCTTCCATTTAAATTACTTGCTTCTCTCGCTTTTGACTCGTTTTGTTTGAGTTACCATGCAACAAAGCCCCTCATACCATTTTGAAAGTCAAATGGCAAAAAAGTGGATATTTTGCATTAACAATATTTTCTCCTGAAGTTAAAAAACATAGAACAAAGTGGATATTACTCACAACCCATAAAAATGGTTGGTGTGACACTTTATTATTTTATTATACCACGTGCCACTAGCTGAAATTAATTATATTTAATAACTTCTACGTCTACCCGTTACTATAAAAATCACACCCGTGTGAAGTGAGGGGCGCTAATATATTAAGGTCTAACTCATGTTGATTATAGGTGATGTAATGGTGATGTAAAACAAACTGTGCCAACACAAACATTATATTCTCTTTATTGTTAATGGCATTTAATGTTTATGTTAGGGACAAGATGACGTAAATTTTCCCTTCATTGTCAATGGCATTTTTAAAACAAACATTGAACTAAAAATAGCCATTGCTATTCTGTCACACAATCATCCTACACTTCTCCAAAAACCCATTCAGTCCACAGCGCCCTCTAGAGGCAGAGGCACCTGGACCCCAGGAAGACTAGAGGCTCATTCATGTGTATCTAATGGGGATCCTTCAATAAACATAAACCTGTACAGTTATCACCCTAGCTGTTTGATTTAACAATGCAATAGCTGTATGAAATAAAAAATAATGACACTTAGTGTGCACCATCAAAATTATCGACTGCACCCATAGTAATTTCATCCTAGAGCCAGCCCTGTGCTCCCGTTCACCTCCATCCACCTCTCTGTACTCGTCAGCGCCACCAAAGAGTTCCACAGCACATTCTCCGCACACCTACCGACAGTTCCCAATCTCCTCACCTGCCCTGTGTCGGTAATCACCTCTAGGGGCTACAAAAGCCTGGCCTGCATGCAGCTCAGCGCTAGATCTTAACCAGTTTACAGTTGGTAAAGTATAACCAGCCAAGCCTCAGTTCAACTTAATGTTGCTGTGCACCGGCCATGTATGTTGGAGCCACGAGTGAGTCATAACCGGCCACCTCTGTCGAACTATTGATATGTCGGACTAACCATTGCCCCCGTGATTACCTTTGGGTTAATAAATACACCATGTGGGCTTTAACCCTCTTGTTTCCTCCTCCTTGCTGCATAAGCGCTCGGGTCACACCACACACACAAGTCCTAACGATAGGACCACATTGAAAACAAGTACCCTGGCTATTTTGCGTTATCCTTTTTGCCTTAATGTCTTACTTTACCACGTGATGTTTACATTCCTGACTAATAGTGTCCAATCAATCAAATTCTCAACAAAGTAAGTAGGCAGGCTACCTGCCTTATGATACAATAACGTCATGTCACGTCAATTGAAACTACAGCGTTGAACCACAGGCTCCTCACTTTTGCCCGCAAATTTGGACCATCCATATCACAACCATGTCCCTTGATCAGTATGGCTTTGAATATGACTTCTACATATTTGTCATTACTTCTGCTTACTTTACTTACTTAGAGCTCTCCAGACATCCCAGTCCTGGGCCATTTTCTCCAGCTGTCCCCATGTGTGGCCAGATCTCTTCACATCTGCATCCAGGTCACAGCGCCAGGTGTTTCGTGGTCTGCCCTCTTCCTTTTCCCTTGTGGGTTCCAGAACAGGGCATATCTTGTGATAGGATGCAGGCTTGCGAAGAGTGTGGCCAATCCACCGCCTTTGGATGATTTCTTCCTCCACCGGGTGTTGACCTGTTCGCTGCCACAGTTCCCGGTTACTGATTTGATTTGGCCAGCGTATTCGGAGGATTCTTCTGAGGCAGGTGTTAATGAATGTCTGGATTCTTGCCATGGTGTTTAAAGGTTTTTGCTCCGTACAGCAGGACCGGCCTCACCATAGAATTACTTTGTGTTCATGGGAAGATCTGAGGCTCCTCAGACATTCTTCAGCTGATGGAAAGCTGCTCTTGCCTTGCCAATTCTAACTTTTACGTCAGCATTGGAAAAGATGCTTCTGCTTACTGTTTGCACAATAATATTGTGGAGCTCATTATCGTTTCATGAACTGGATGGGTCCCATAATTAGCCTGTTACTCCAGATGGACACGTTGACAGCTCTCCAGCTAATTAAAAGCCACTCTATTAGAATACAGACTGTAGTGCTGAGAAAGTGCACCTTGCTGTCATTTGAAGTTGAGTGTTTGAATGCGGCTTTGTTGGGTGCCAACAGTTATTACCTTCATTACACTAATTGAAGCATTGTAGGCCTACAGTGGCAGGTTTGAAAGGAAGGCTGCATGCTAAACTTGAGCCCTCTGGTTTTCTATCTGGGCTTCTTCCGGCCTGATTTATACTTAGTTGCGTGGCTGTGTTGTGAAACCGTCATCAGGTCGTAATGTTCCTATCCGAGAGAGTGTCCCGTACTTATTGAACCTCAAGTGAAGGCTGTGTGTGTTTCACAGCCTACTTTTGCACGCTCAAGCTCTTGGATGTGTCTCATTTCCTTTATTTCCCAGTTGTCCCATCAATAAGTTCAAACACCTTCACTAATGGGTAAGCAAACTAAGCATCACATCCAGGGAGAGAATGAGGGCCAGGAGATATATGTGGGCCTATACACATACAACTAAATACACACAGGACCAGTTTCTCACATGCAATAAGCACGCACCTACACAGAGTGAGAGAGGCAGAGATACAAGGAGAAAGAGAGGGGGAGAGCACTTCAGCAACAACGTAAGTGTAGGATGTTCTTGATCTTGTGGGCTTGTAGATTGGCTATTTTCAGCGAAGATATCTGGTGTTGGTAGTAAAGTAAAGTAGAGGCAGGGGTGTGCCAATATATCAAAGATATCATGATATATTGCAATACTTCCTCCCGCGATATATTGTATCGTCCTCCCAGATTCTTGCCTTTTATGGTTATTTTTTTCATTTTCACTTACAGCTATCGTGATATATCGTTGATGAAATCTTTTGCAATATATGAGCATTTGCGCCTGTCGTAGACATGCGCAGAGCAAGTTCAGTCAGGGAACCTCAGTCAGCGCGCCGGCCGTCAATTGGGCCACCGCAGCATCAGGCTCTCATCCACATGATTCACTCAGCCAATCACACGCTCACCCAATCTCTCATACCGGCTACTTGAACCAGAGGTTTGCATTCCTCTGCCTTCTTGCTTGCTTACTGCTGTTGTATCAGCGTGCTGCTGTCATACAACCTGCGCTCAATTCTGCTTGCTTACTGCTGTTGTATCAGCGTGCTGCTGTCATACAACCTGCGGTCAATTCTGCTTGCTTACTGCTGTTGTATCAGCGTGCTGCTGTCATACATCCTGCGCTCAATTCTGCTGCTGCTGCCTTTTTGTATACTGCGTGCTGCTGTATACAAAGTGCTCACCCACCTCCACCCCAGCTACCACCTGTCGTTTTGGATCTACTGTTTAGGTACGGGGGATTCAGAGTCCCTATGGTCGGGACTGATGCGCTTGACCTGAGTACCTAAAAAGCAGATCCAATACATCGCCAAACCATAATAAATATATTGCATTGATTATCTTATATTCAATGAATATATATATTACATCCTCCTTGAGTTGTCTGACTGAAATTGAATATCGTAATATCGCAATATTATATATCAAATATCGTGATATTATCATTATCGAGGGCCTAATATTGCCACAGATATCATATCGTGAGGTACCCATATCGTCCCACCCGTAGTATAGAAGCCCTGGGGTCAACAGGCCTCATGACGGCGTGGTTTGTGAGAAACACTGCGTCCTGTGCTGAAGGGCAGAGGCGTTCCATCTCCGAGCTGCACATTTGATGTGTATCCGTGACAAAGGTGAATTAGATTGACCAGAGGTGGAGTGCATGTTCCATCGGTCCCATTTCCCGCCGCCCGTCAGTATATATCCTCCTCAGGCTTTAGTTTCTGTTGGCCGATTTGTCTTCCATCTTTTCATGTACGAAAGAGCAATAGGCTCTGTTCTTAACATTGTTAGCAACATTGCAGCTCAAATAAGCGCTCTACGGGGAAATATAATGTCCTCGCTCACCATAAGTGACATTATTAAGATTGAGAGGGACGATGCAGAGTGGGATGGAGAGATAGAGAGGGAGAGCTTTTGCAGTATTATTCAGTGTAATGATGATGTTCTTATGCCCATGAGGAAGAACATTGATAAGGGCAGAGCTTTGGTATACAGTACATGTCAGTATCAGACAAGTCAGACAACTGGCTTCTTAAAAGCATGCCGTGTCGTGGTTTAAACAGTGGATAATGATTATGGAAACCTAGAATTCTTTCAAATATTTAGACTGCATGTACACATCCCTCCCTGCATGGGTTCTCTCTATCTCTGTCTCTTTCTGCTCTCTCTGTCTTAACTTCTCTCCTCTCCTCTGTAGCTTCCCAACTCCAAAAGCAAAAGCAACACCCACCAGACCAACAAATGCACAAACTAGGTTTGCACCGACCAGAATTAGATTGATAAAAGCAATATCGTCAAGTGATGCATGCTGTCTCTCTGAAAGTTGACGTGTCTTGTCTTGCATCGCAATAAACCAGTGGAAACTTGGTGGGTGTCGAGGTGGACAGGGTCGATTCAGGCAGATACAAACAGACACAAACAATAAATAATGGGTACTATCGAGACACCACACACACACACACACACACACACACACACACAAGCGCACACTCCAGTTGTTCAGGCACACACTGTTAGCCTGGTGCCAACGGCTGATTCGGTCTGGTTTATTAACCAGGCTAACACACTGTGTTCTCTGCTATGTTATAATTGGATATGATAATGACAACGGTGGCCACATGGAGATGAGAGAGGGCAGGAGAGCCAATGGTGACCCATGATCCATGGAAATGCCAAACGAGGCTTTAAAGCCTTGCACGCACGCACGCACGCATACTCTCCCTCTCGAATGCAGTGACTGATATGGTAGCGTGATAGACGGACTGACTGACGGACTAACTGACTGACTGACAGGGTTTTGCAGGTTTTCATATAATCTGCAACCTATGGCATGCAATATAAATTTATTTAGTTTTGTATTAAAAAAAGACTAGAATCTAGTTCAGGATCTTGCAGACAGTCGAAGGATGATGCTAATAAAAAATTACACTTAATGCGAATTTTCTCATTCAATACCTTTGACTGTAATCAACATATCTCTGGCCCTACTCTAGATATAATGATTACTCATGTTTTTGTTCCGGTAAATCTCCATTAACATGCAAGCCTCTGACCCTGCTGCTATCCTCTTTAATATTCCCCTATCGGTCTCTACCATGAGAGGCGCATCACTCCACAGACATGGAGAACACCTATCAGGCTTCTCAGCAGCTTGATCTTCTATTCTTCATGTTCTGTGGAGTAGCTGACTATTACATTCATGCAACGGCGTTGCACTGCATCTTTAGATACTGTAGCCCCCTTAAATGAAACCACCACCATGGTTTAAAGATATATTCAGTGATTTCACTTAATTCAAATATCACTTCTTTTTTTGTTTTGTTGTGATAATCCTCCCTACTATAGAGTGTGCTGGCCATATAAGGAGTTCCTCCCTGTCCCCAGTTAACCCCTGGGGGTCAAAAAACCTTTTTTGAGTGAAATCACTGAATATACCTTTAATGATCCATATCCAGAGTGTAGGAAGGGCATGTAGACATGCTGAACTTAAGAGCCACCAAATTACTTTGTAATCACACTGCCAGCCTTGAAGGTGCTTTTAAAAGAGCTGCACAACTATAAACTAAGAGATCAAAATATGTCTCACATCTCATTGCTGCTAAATCTCATGACCCAATTAAATCCCCAAACTTCTTTTCAGCTTTTCACCAAGGTGAAATATCGCACCCAATGAAAATGTTTTGCATCTTCAGACTTAATTCATATCCTGTCTGACCTCTAACATGTTTGTCCTTCACAGACTAAGGAAGTGCAATGTCAGGGGAGGGGACCAAATGTTATTTTGTATTCTAGTCTTTGTCCCTAAACCTCTCACCCTCCAACTGTGGACAGCTGTGTGTAAACAAGTATGAATATTCATGTAAGCTGAATTCATTAGCGACAGCATTAAAACCATGGGAATTGTTTGAATGGAGTTATTTATTTTCTTTTTTCCATCAAGCCTACTTCTTCAGCCCTCCCTGGCCGAGCCTTTGTGTTTCAGGGTGTTTGTGCGTACGTGTTTGTGTCTAGTGTGTGTTTTCTTGTGTCTTATTATCTGCACGCAGAGTGTGCGCGTGCGTGCGTGTGCCTGCTTGTGTGCTCGGCATGGCATTTAGGATGCGTGCAACCAGCTGGACCAGCAGTCCCTCTTGACTGTCCCGTAGCCCGACACCCCTTAATTCCGCTGGGCCAGTTCAGGCTCCAGTGGGCTTGTACATGCGTCCTGATTCTGAATGGTACTGTTGTCACATCTTGCTTGGAATGATCACAGCAAATGGTGACAAATGATGCCATCAATTCAGAGTGATACACAGCTGTGGTGCTCATCATCTATCCCAGGGGCAAGAACTAAGACTGGATACCTTTCACTATGCACCTTCTCAGTGGCACCAGAGAGATGGGATGGGACTGGGGGAGGAGGGGGGTACACTTGCCTGGAATGAACCGCACTGAATGCTCCACCTTGTGGAGTTTAGGCCAGGCACAAATGCAGAGAGACGTTTTCCTACACGATCGCTGTGATTGTACAGCGCCCCCTTCTGTGACGCATGCGGAACTGCCTCTCACATGAGCAGATCATCTTAACTCCCAAACTCCCAAACTGTATGGTATAACGTTAAGCATTAGACTTCCAATCCCAGCACATCGGGATCAAATCCCTCTCCCGGTGCTGTTTATTTATCTTATCTAAAATGCGTTGCAAATTATGGATAAAGGATATAGGCATAGTTTTTGTCTCCCCCAGCTAAGCTGACCACTTGGCCCACTTGGTGAGAACAGACTGCAGCATAAAGAGAGAAGAAACAGGAATATCCAGGTGCTCACCGGAGATTACAGCAGTAGTTAGGCAAAATAAAATTAAAACGGAGGTGCGCCACCTCTAGCAGACACCCGGCGCGATCACGTTTTAGGCATTCTGACTGAAGTAAACCGGAAGCGCTGCAGGTAGTATTAACTAGCAAACATGTCTAAAATATCGAAATTATTAGGCTGTGACTACTCAAAGAAGCGCAAATTGAAAGAGCAAAGACTTGAAAAACAGAGACCGGGAGGAGGAGGAGACGTCTCAAACCGCTGTTCCGTCAGACATGCAATCACAACATCTGCCTCCACAAGAAGTAGGCTTTGCTTAATTATTTGCTGCTTGTTGTGTTGTCGAGTTGCTGTCTGTGTGTGTGTGAGAGAGATGAGATGAGATATACTTTGTCCCACGAGGGGAAATTTGTCTTGGGCAAAAGTGCAGTAGTACATCAACGTTTTTAAAACAGACAATACACAATAGCAGAAATGTACAAGTATAGTATCACAAGAGTTCAGTGCAAAATTGCAATCAGAGAAGGTATATGAATATAAAAGTACTAGAGTATATATTCACAGTTTATAGTATCACAGATATAAGTGCAATAAATAACAGATGAAGGTCAAGAAATCCCTTCCCCACTAAGAACTATGAACTATGTGGCGGTTGTTTAGTAGAACAATTGAAGTGGGAAGAAAATAAAGTTTGCTCTTGCAACGACACGCTCTAGCATCTACCAGAGGGTAACAGCTCATACTCTGAAGATAATATATGTGAAGGATCAGACAACACTCTATTTGACAGACTGAGCACCGTTTTCTCAAAGATTGTCTGAAGAGATGGAGAATCTTTCCTACCAATTACCTTCATGGCTGTTTTTTTCCATTTTAGCTATTCTAGATTTGAGCTGGACAGTGTCCCAAACCAAGCTGACATGCCTTATCTAATAACAGTACCTAGATCTGATCATAGGTTGACATGACTCCTGTGTGTGTGTGTGTGTGTGTGTGTGTGTGTGTGTGTGTGTGTGTGTGTGTGTGCGCGTGCGCTTTACGGTGTTCATTTCATTACTCACAGCTGTGCTGACTGCCTGACTTTTCCATGGCCTTTGTGTGTTTACCACTGTGTGTAGAGACTGAAGTCTTTTATTTCATTTGAGGAGCTGGAATTATTGATTAAGATAGCCTAATATTGTATGGATCTATATGTATGGACAACATCATTGCTGGTTCGTTTTGTCTCCTGTTCTGTGAAAAGAAAATTGCGCGAGTCGGGAAGGGCGGATCCGTGGGATGTGGCCTAGGACCGCAATTCCCTAAGGGTCGCTGCCTGGGACGTATCCTCAGTGATGTATCCCAAGGTCCTCGGAGTTTCGGGTCTGCAGACAACATCATACCCCTCACTCGGGTGATCCAGCCAGGGTGATCAAGTCCCAACTTACGTCCCAGTAGCTACCCTCGATCAGTCCCATTAGGGAAAAACCAGGGACACACAATCCGCTGCTCCAGAACTACTCTGCCGGTACTGGGCGGGCCATCTGGTACTGGGTGGGTACTGGGCACCTGGGACGTATCCTCAGTGATGTATTCCAAGGTCCTCTGGGTTTTGGGTCTGACAACATCATACCTCATAGGAAAAATCATGTCTATGGGATTTTCTCTTGGCAATATCGGCAGAGGGCGCAGTGGAGTAAGTAAAAACAAAATCATTTTCTGGCATGTGGTGGGGGGCTCAGAGTGGGCAAGAAGCGACCTCGTCCTAGAGGGTGAGGTCGCGTGCACGCATCCGCCTGGGTGGCGGCTGGGCTGGCGCTTTGGCATGGGGGGGTCAGATCAACATATGGAATGAATTCTGTACTGGCCATATACTGTATGGAGTGTGTCTTGAGTGTACAGCGTTCGATGATCAATGATCAATCAACATATGGAATGTCAGAACAGGTCAACTCCATATATGGATATCTAAGGGTGGCAGCGTCTTGAGTGTACAGGGTTTGATGAGGGCCCAAGTAGGGCCGGGCCTTAATTTTTGGGCCTGTTGAATGGACAGGTATCAGTCAAAAGGGAGACATCGAAGAGGAAGGACGGGTGGGGAAGGATCAACATATGGAATGTCAGAACAGGCTAGATTAATGTCGCAGGAGGCGGCAGGATCCGTGCGTAGCGGCATTGCGTGTGAGAATACAATGGATGACTGCAAAGGGTAAGTCAGTGACGTGTGAGGTCCGGACTGCAGGGTGTGTTGTTGAGGGCTCGCGACACTAGTGTTTGACTTGGGGTTATGAACTCTATGTGAGCTCTAACTTTTCTCTTAACTATGAGCTGAAGTAGATGAAAATGCACTAAACTGAGTACACGCATGTGCACACATGCACGCACTGACCTGTTGGACTGTCGGAGTTGTTGCGTGCCTCCTGTCTTTGTATCTGCAGACATGCCTCATGAGCCATCATGTGCTGCTGATGAACCAGACCACAGTCTGGATGAATGGCCTCTGCCTGAGGGAGAAAGACAATGTATAATGACAATTGGCCATATTCAGACCGCAGCCATCTTGCCAGCAAGGTGATACCTAGGTGATACTTCCCATAGACAGCACATTCATCCAAACAGAAAAGTCCTCTCTAATTATATTAAACAACGTCAAAATCACCAACATTGCAGCTGTAGGGAAAGCTTGAATTATCCTCTTTCAATCTGTAAAAGTTTTTGTTTAATAAAATCACACCTGTGTGAAGTGAGTGGTGCAACTTCGTGTGTGTGTGTGTGTGTGTGGGGGGGGTTGCGACAGGGGGTGAGATCCACAGGATCGCACCCAGGGTGCCGGCCCGATTCCGGCGAGCCGCCCCGCGTCCGAACGGTTGAGATAGAGTTACCGTGTGGGGGTCCCTCTACTGTGTACCCTCTACTGTACTGTCACTGTACTGTACTGGCACACCCGAAATCATATACATATAATATGTGTGTGTGTGTGTGTGTGTGTGTGTGTGTGTGTGTGTGTGTGTGTTTGTGTGTGTGTTAGGTTGTGCACAGGTGGTGAAAAACAACCATGCTGTTTTCGTGCTCAGAGTCAGACACACCCACCCAGCCACCCAGCCAGCCACACACATAGCTCCGTAAGGGAGTCAAAAATCCACCGTAGACATGTTAGGAGCTACTTCCTGTCAAGAAATTCCTTGCAAATGATTATTTTTTAAGTATCAGAGTATGGAAGCACTCGTCCTGGCTTTGCCTACTCTTGCTATGACATCACTGAATCAGGGTGATAATCATCTCTGGGATACCGTAATGCCTCAGCAGCTTCCACAGAATCTCTCTATCCAAACTATCAAAGGCTTTTTCATAGTCTATAAAGTTTATAAATAATGGAGAGTTCCATTCGATGGATTGCTCTACAATGATGCGGAGGGTGGCGATTTGGTCCGTACAGGACCAAAGTTTCACTACAATCGGACGCTGCATTCTAATTTGCAGAATTTTCTTCTAAATGGGCCAGTCGTGCAAACTTTAGTTTATGTTAATCATAGCCAATCATGGATTTTTCATATTCCACGAAACAGATCCTGTTGATCACCAGTGTTGGGGAAGTTACTTTTAAAAAGTAAGGAATTATAGTTATCGTTACTTATCTAAAAAAGTAATTTGTTACTTTACTTTACATTAAATTATGAAAGTAACTAGTTTACTTTACTTTACTTTACTTCTGTCGCACAGTAGCCTAAGAGAAAAGACAACTCCCTCTTAACATTATGAAATGTAGTGGAACAATAAAACATGTTCAGGAATTTTGACAAGCATCTTTATAGAGATATTCTAATTCATCAAATGTATTTTTGAGCTCATCTTCCATTTTAGAATATTCACTGTTCAGGTATTTGGAAAATGTATTTCTGCACATTGGCCCTGCTTTCACTGGTATTTTGCTGACCAAGGAACAGACTCCACCGGCGTTGAGAAGGGAAGCATTTCCTCAACAACATAGGCTACCTAGCAATCATTTTGTCGAGTTGACTCTTGGTGACATGCTACTGTGGCGATTTAAAATCGATATTTCCAACCCCCAAAGCAACCGATCTCGCTGTCATGATCCGCATTTCTGTCTGTGTAGTGTCTATGTATGCGTTACAAGGGTTTCTGTGTCTGTGACTACATTTTTTACTGTTTAAGTCAGCCAATAAGCCCGCCCACCCTGTAGACTGTCTCTGATTGGCTTACCCTGAAATCTGGCCCTACGTTAGCCAATCAATGACCTCTTCTGCGACGTGCTTTTATCAAGTTAGGTTGTATCAAGCCATGTGGCCTCAGAGGCTAGTATGACTACACAAAGGAAACTGTCAACACAGAGAGCGCTCTCTCTCTCTGCACTGCAGTCAGCAGCACAGAGACGACTGCATGATAGACTCACGGAGCTGCGAGACTTTTCACTGATCACATAAGTTGACATAACGCCATAACGCGGGTAACGCTCGCACAATAACTATAAGGCTGTTATGGAATGGGAAATATAAAGCGTTAGGTTACAAGTTACTGCAAATAGTAGTTACGTTATGTAACGTAACGCGATGTAAGGGCGTTGGGCGTTAGTCACAACACTGTTGATCACATGACTATAGAGATCCTGTGTATCAATTTGCGTGAAATTTGGATCAAATCTAAATTTCGAAGGAGTAGTATAAAAAATATGTTATACTAATATACTGTAATTGGTAAAATCAAGGTACTTGATAGAGATGTTGGCATGTGTTTGCCCAGTTCTAGATTATGGTGCAGGAGTCTGGGGTCATGGGAGATTCCCTAAGAGTGTAGCTGTACATAACCGAGCCCTCCGATACTTCCTGTACCTATCCCGTTTAGAATAGGAACAAGTGCCCAGGCGGTGGCGTAACCGTCTGGGCACCCGACTGGTAATCCAGTCGCAGTGTGCCGCGGGTTCGACTCCCGAGCCCGACACGGCCTTTACTGCATGTCTTCCCCCATCTCTCTCCCGTTTCCTGTCAGCCTACTGTCTGTCCCTTCAAAAAGCCAAAAAAAAAAAAAAAGGCGTAAGCCGCAAAAAATATATATATAAAAAGAAAAAAAAAAAAAGAATAGGAACAAGTAGCACCTATAGGTGCTACCTAGAATAGACAATTACCCCGTGTGAGGTCAAAAGGAAGGTGATTGTGTCAGAGTGGCTCACAACCTCAGCCTGATGACCTGAAAGTCTAATATCTCCCCCGAGTCACAGGGAATTCCCTGTGGCTTAGTGGTTAAAACAGTTTCCGTGCTTTGAATGGATTACTCCAGTTTAATGTCGCTGCCATATCGGACATACGCGACTTTTGTTTTATGTGTTTAATCCGCCGTAATGTAATAAATAAAAATAAAATCCTTCTTCGCCGCGGAGAAAGAGAGTAGATGCATTTGTGTTGACGGTGAAACCGGAAATCGTCACATGCTGTGGGCTGCTAGGGCTTCTGGGAAATTGAGGCCAATGCAAACGAATGGGGTTCAACGCCTCATGGAGGAGGGTCCTGTGCTGCGTCTTCCGGGTGTACCAAGATGGCGGGTGGTGCTGCCGTTCATAACAAACGGGGGGAGCTTTTTTCGCTCGATTTTCGCGGATTAAAAGCCCACATAATTCAGCGTATGCTCTAAAGGTAATACAACAATCTCGACAGTGAAGGGGGGTTGATTAAAAGTCTGGTAAATCGTTTTCAGCAGTCAAACTGTTAAGATGTTGGCTTTCCACATGGGAGACTGGGGTTCAAGTCCTGGTTTAATATGTTCAGGATCAGGAGTCATTTCCTCTCTCTATGGGGCAGCCTATGCATTGTGTGACAGACAGCTGTCAATCTGGCAGTTGCCACTATGTTTAAAGATACCCCTGTACTTGTATAACTATGAACCATATCCTGCTACTCTCTCCTTTTCACGACCAAGAAAGGACGTGTTAGTATGACCACCTGTTACAGACTGTCTATGCTATTGAGTGTGGAACTGGGAGGATATAAATGGGGGGTGATTGCATTGATGAGTGAGGAACGGGGACGCAGTGATGCTGTCTATTTGCTGTAACTGACTGAGAACTTGTGAATAAAGATGACTATGCCTGAATCTTGAGCCGGAGTCCTGGGTCTGATGCTTCCTCCTGCTTGCTACTTTTGGGACACTATGGCTGCGCACACAGTTGCTGCGGCTCAGTGCTCTCCCGGTCGGTGCTTTGTATGGCTTGTTGTGTATTTGTTGTTTGTTCTATGTACTTTTTGTGAAGCGTACAACACCTACAGCCGGCAGGATCTCCTTAGGATAGGAGTTTGCCACAAGCGGAATGTTACAGCCGAGTTTCACCGCTTGCACAACACACCGGCGGACATCGCAAGGAGCCCCGGCTCGGTATGGTTTACTATCCCCGCCGGGAGGAGGCGAAGGCGGCGCGGAGAGAGGAGGCAGAAGCGGGGCTGCAGAGCTGGCGCGCTAGTCAGGCTACGGAGGCAGCCGCTCAAACCACCGCTTCCCAGCCTTTTTATCACAAACGCCAGATCCCTCGCTAACAAGATGGATGAATTGAGGCTACAGACTTCAGCGAATAAAACCGTGAAGGACTGTTGCATCATGTTGATCACGGAAACTTGGCTTCACTCACTCATACCGGACTCTGCTATCGAGCTGACAGGCTACACCGCACAGCGTCATGACAGGACGGAGAACTCGGGTAAGAGCAAAGGAGGGGGGCTCTGTATGTACGTCAATAACAACTGGTGTACAAATACAGTGATTGTAGATAGTCACTGCTGCCCGAACCTGGAGTATGTGACTGTGAAATGCAGACCCTTTTACTTGCCGAGAGAGTTTACCGTTGTCATGACGACGGCTGTTTACATTCCACCGGATGCTAATGCTAGCTTGGCTATCGGACAGTTACATGGCAGCATTAGCAGCCAGATGAGCAGACATCCTGACGCTGTACACATCGTAGCGGGGGACTTTAACCAGGCGGATTTGAAAGCAGCACTCCCCAAATTCCACCAGCATGTTAAATGTGCTACGAGAGGAGCTAACACTCTGGACAAGGTCTACTCTAACATCAAACTTGGCTACAGGGCAAAACAACTACCGCACCTGGGCAAGTCTGACCATATGTCCCTGCTTTTAATTCCTGCATATGCCCCCCTAAGGAAAACTGCCCCCACCATCACAAAAACTGTCAAAACTTGGCCTGAGGATGCCTCTGAGCAGCTGCAGGACTGCTTCGACAGGACCAACTGGGAGGTTTTTGAACACCAGGACCTGAATGTGTTCACAGACAGTGTTCTGTGCTATATAAAAAATTGCACAGACAATGTCACAGTGGACAAACGCATCCGGGTCTACCCCAACCAGAAGCCCTGGATGACCCGGGAGGTCCAGCGGCTGCTGAAGGAGAGGAACACCGCCTTCAGGTCTGAGGGTAGGGCTAACTACAGCGCAGCCCGAACGAACCTGAGGAGAGGCATCAGAGAGGCCAAGGCTGACTACAGGAGGAAGATCGAGGACCATCTGGACAGCAACAACAGCAGGCAGGTGTGGCAGGGAGTCCAGCAGCTTACCAACTACAGGACTACCGTCGGAGCTGTCGAGGGTGACGTCTCGTTGGCAGAGGAGCTAAACATCTTCTTTGCCCGCTTCGAGGCAGAGCCACCGGAGGCAGCAACGTCACACCCCACGGTCCACAGCAGCTTCACCTTCACAGTGGAGGAGCACGAGGTGAGGCGCACGCTGCGGGCCATCAACCCGAGGAAGGCTGCAGGTCCTGACGGCGTCACTGGACGTGTACTGAAGGACTGCGCGGACCAGCTGGCTGGGGTCTTCACCAAGATCTTCAACCAGTCCCTCGCCCAGTCCACTGTCCCACTCTGTCTGAAATCCTCCACCATAGTCCCCCTGCCCAAGAAGCGCAACATCTCCAGTCTGAATGACTACCGGCCAGTCGCACTCACACCAGTGGTGATGAAGTGCTTTGAGAAGCTGGTCCGGGGTCACATCACGTCACTCCTGCCCCGTGGCTTTGACCCCCACCAGTTCGCTTACAGGGCAAATAGATCCACAGAGGACGCCGTGGCCACAGCCCTCCATGCTGCACTGTCCCACCTGGAGCAGCAGGGGAGCTACGCGCGGATGCTCTTTGTGGACTTTAGCTCTGCTTTCAACACCATCCTCCCCCACAGACTGGTGGATGTTCTGGGGGAACTGGGTTTTCCACACAACACCTGCATGTGGATTAAAAGCTTCCTGTCTGGTCGCAGTCAGAGGGTGAGAGTGGGACAGCACATGTCTACGTCCCTCAGCCTCAGTACCGGCTCCCCACAGGGCTGTGTGCTGAGTCCGCTGCTCTACACCCTCTACACACACCAATGCACCCCCGCCCACCGCAGCAACACCATGGTGAAGTTCGCGGATGACACCACAGTAGTAGGGCTCATCTCCAAGGGAGATGAGTCAGCCTACAGGGATGAGGTGGTGCAGCTGACGGACTGGTGCAGAGAGAACAACCTGCTCTTGAACACATCCAAGACCCAGGAGCTGGTCATAGACTACAGGAGGAAGAAAACAGTCATTCCACCCCTGTTCATTAATGGGGACTGTGTGGAGAGGGTGTCCTCTTGCCGGTTTCTGGGAGTCCACATGGAGGAGGGCTTGACCTGGAGCACGAACACCTCTGAGCTGCTGAAGAAGGCCCAGCAGAGACTCTACTTCCTGAGGGTGCTCAGGGGGAACAACATCACACAGAGACTGCTGGTGTCCTTCTATCGGTGCTCCATAGAGAGCATACTAACGTACTGCATATGTGTGTGGTACACCAGCTGTACAGTGGCGCAGAGGAAAAAGCTCCAGGGGGTCATAAATACGGCACAGAAGATCGTTGGCTGCCCTCTCCCTACACTGGAAGAACTACACAGAGACCGCTGTCATAAAAAAACTCTGAACATTATAAAAGACACTTCCCACCCCGCTCACTCACTGTTTGAACTGTTGCCATCAGGCAGACGGTACAGAGTGATCAAGTCCAAGACCAACAGCTTCAGTAACAGTTTCTATCCCACAGCGGTAGTTGCACTAAATGCTGCTAAAAAATGATCTGTTGCTGCGACACTTTTTAGTTTCTATTATCTATTATCTATTACCTTCTATTACTATTTATTATCTTAAGTACAATAAGGGTTTGTTTGTTGTACAAAGCTACACAGCTGTACACAGCTGAAAATGACATGCTTGTGCATTAGGGCTGCTGGGGTTGTGCAATAACAAGAAGTCATGTGTTTTTGTTTTATCTTGTACAGTATGTTTTGTGATATGATGCACTGATTGGTTTGCACTTTTAATTTCGTTGTACACGTTGCAATGACAAATAAAGATCTATCTATCTATCTATCTATTTCACGCCACTACATTAGGCTCATGTGATGTGGGTTATGTGGGGTTCATGTTTGACCGGTAATATGGTAGAGTCTGCACTGATTGTTTCAGCTGCCTATAAAAGGCTGCCAGGAAGCACACACCCACTCAGTGTTAGATCAGTGAGAGAGGGCATGGTGGAGCTGCACACCAACATGCCCTATTTGTTTGCTGCGTGCACGTGTCATGCCATTTCCCATGCTGTAACCTTCTTTTGGGAATAAACCGTGGCTGCATTTTACCTCCTGACTCTGTGCTCATATTGGGCCAACACTACAGAATGATAATAGACTAACAAAAAAAGTATTTAACTGAGACAAACAACAGAATGGACCATGGATAGAGGACATGCGTAATATGTTCTGTGAATATGGAATTGAGGATGTTTCTTGGATTGGAGCAGGTTAATATTGTGGGGCTAAGGGAGATACTTTTTGATAAGGTCAAACGTACTTGGACAGAAGAGATCTGGAGCAAACCAAAATTACATACATATAGGGAAATCAAATGACTATAATACTGACAACTATGTTTTATTTAATCTGCCAAAGAAAAAAAGATCACTTTGTGCGCAGATTAGAGGAGGTATACTGCCACTTTATATTGAAATGCATCCTTATGTTGGATTAGATGAAGAAGATCGAATCTGCCAAATATCTGATCTCAATTAATCATTTTGTGTTGTAGGCCTACTGTCCTTTTTATGGTGAGGTAAGTGTTGTTTAAAAATATAAACTATGTTAACCCATTTAGGCCTTACGTCGAAATAAAAAAAAGTCTTCTCCATAGAATATATATTCTGGCCCAGGCCGTAGCGTAACGGTCTGGGCACCGGACTGGTGATCCAGTCGCGGTGTGCCGCGGGTTCGACTCCCGGACCCGACACGGCCTTTACCGCATGTCATCCCCCCATCTCTCTCCCGTTTCCTGTCAGCCTACTTACTATCCCTTAAAAAAATCAATAAAGGCGTAAGCCGCAAAAAAATATCTTAAAAAAAAAATATATATATATATATTCAAAGATTTGTGCCACCTTTTCACGATTTTTCAAAAATAGCAGACCTACAATAATAATAATAATAATAAAACTTATAGCACCTTTCATGACATGAAATGCAGCTCAAAGTGCTTTACAGAACAATGGAGAATAAAAGAAAAGCAAGAAAAGCAAGGCAACGACATTAAAAAACAAGCAGTAATGCAATACAGTGAGGACATGAATAACAAAAAAATAAAAGATCAATTAAAAGCAATGTTGTAGAAGTGGGTCTTGAGCTGAGCTTTAAAAATGTCTACAGAGGCTGCCTGACGAAGGTACAGTGGGAGCTTGTTCCATACCGACGGCCCGTAGAAGCAAAACGCTATGAGCTTGTAGATCTGCTATTTTTCAATAGCTAAAGTATAACATAACGCTTAGTTAAAACACCAAAAGGGGTTCCCGCGGGGGCGCTAACGAGCAGGAAATGGAGTAGGTTGTGTGTTTGACGAGTGTGGGGTTGTTTGTCTACAAAAATTGAAAATCTTATAAATAAAGTTATAAAAAAAGAAAAAGAAAAAGGTGTTCCCGCCCAAAATGGGTTAATATGATGGATATGATGCACAACTTATTAATTGTTTATTTGAAAAATACTTTATATTGGCAAATTATCTAGAGAAAGCCTGGGACCTGAGGAAAAAGGCCAAAAAGTAATAAAGTAATAAAGTTACACTACTTATTACTCCCTGAGAAAAGTAACTAGTTACTTATTACTTTACTTATTACTTTTTTCTCTCGCCCCCAGTAATTGCATATTTTGTCCCCAAAAGTCTTACTTTGCATTTTCAACATTAGCAGTGTTTATTTAACTCATGATGATGAATGATGGATCCATTTGTACACATTGATTAGAAGTAGATATCGACGTGGAATATAGCTTCTTCCGTATGCACAACTTGCAGCGGACAAAAATGTTCATCTCGTCTTGATCGCGGACATATACTCAAAATAATGCGAATACTTCCAAATATTGAATGTTATAACACTTTGTTGTGCCGGTGTCTCTGTCTCCTCCACCTCCTCCATTGTTAGTTTATTTACATCTCTTCTCTCTAACAGTGCAGTCTAACGAGTTACACACACTAGTTTAGGTTGTTGTTCCGTGTTCCGGACGGTTTAAGGCCCGCCCTTCTGCATCCGATACTTCACACATATGTACCGACGAGTGTGCATCGTTTCCGTATCCGCTCTAGAGTCTAGATCTAGAGCGGATCAGCAGTCTGCAAAGCAACTTGACCTTAACCCAGTCTACCATTATAAATAAACACTCAAACCCACAGTTCCACCAAGGCTCGTGAAAATAGTAATAATATTACTTTTGAAAAAAAGTAAATGTAATATTACTCAAAATGTGAAAGCGTGCCAATGCTGGACAAAGCCAGAGTGTCCATGCGGTCCAGACATCCGGAGGTTGTAGCTGCACGCAGCAGGGTGGAGGAAGCACGGATCAACTTTGAGCGCGAACCAACCGTGGAGAGACGTGTTGTACTGAATGAAGCCAAGCAGTTTCTCTTCAGCACATACGACACCATAAAAGGAGAGGAACTGATGGAGAGCGTACAAAGAGTGCAGGCAGCGCATGGTGAACGGCAATATGGGGAGGCCTGGAAAGTCATCAATGAGATGACTGGGCGGAAAAGAGCTAAGGAGGGACAGGTGGAGGGACACAGCCCAGAGGACAGGGTGACTACATGGTTCGGCCACTTCCAGGGGCTCCTGGGTACAGCAGAGGATGGAGTTGAGGAGGATGTGGCGGCAATCCTCCAGGGCCTGGACATCGAAGATGGTCCCTTTACGACCAGTGAGCTTTCCAAGGCCAAATCCACAGTGAGGGAGGGCAAGAGTGCTGGGCCAGATGGCATACCCCCAGAGGTCCTAAAGAACTGTGACCTTGATGACCTCACCCTGGAGTTTTGCAACATGTCACTAATGAACAACAAACAGCCTGAAATATGGTCTCTGTCCAACATCATTCCAGTGCCTAAGGCTGGGGACCTCTCAAAGCCAGACAACTACCGAGGCATCAGCCTGACTTGTATCACTGCAAAGATTTACAACAGAATGATACTAAACAGGATACGGCATGCCATCGACCCTCTCCTGAGAGAGAACCAAAATGGCTTCAGAGAGGGGAGAACTACCGTAGCACAGATCTTGGCAGTGAGGAGAATGATTGAGGAGGTGAAGAAGGATAACTTGACTGCTGTACTCTGCTTCATCGACTTCAAAAGGGCGTTTGACTCGATTCACAGAGGCACAATGGTGAAGATCCTTAAGGCCTACGGTGTCCCCCCCAACTTGCTCCGGGCAATAGAGTCCATGTATGCAAGAACAAGGGCCAAGGTGGTGACCCCAGACGGTAACAGCGAGGAGTTTGATATCCGGGCCGGGGTAATGCAGGGGGATACCCTAGCCCCTTTCCTCTTCATCATAGTCCTGGACTATGCACTCAGGAAAGCCATCAGTGGGCGAGAGCAGGATCTTGGCTTCACCCTACAACCAAGGAGGTCAAGACGACATCCCAAGGTAGTCCTGACAGATCTGGACTATGCGGATGACATCGGCCTGCTCTCCGACAGCGTGGAACAAGCTCAGGAACTCCTGAACAGAGTGGAGCTGGAGTGTGCCAAAGTTGGCCTTAGGCTAAATGCCAAAAAAACTGAGGTTATCACCTACAACATCTCACCAGAACATCCACCTCTCACAACAACAGGAGGCACGGTGCTGAAGGAAGTCAAGGACTTCAAGTACCTGGGCTCATGGGTCAACTCAACCGAGCAAGATCTGAAAGTGAGGAAGGCACTTGCATGGAGGGCCCTGAATGGCATGACCAGTGTATGGAACTCCAATCTCCCCCGACAAATCAAACTCAGCTTCTTCTACGCAACAGTGGAGTCTGTTCTCCTATACGGCAGTGAATGCTGGACCCTGAAGCCAACCCTGCAGAAGTCCCTTGACGGGTGCTACACCAGAATGCTGCGTGCAGTGCTTAACATCAGCATGACTGTACATGTCACTAACAAGACTCTGTATGAGGGATTACCAAGAGTGCGCCAGAAAATAGCAGCCAGGAGAATGAGACTAGCAGGACACTGCCAAAGGCATCAAGAACTGCCAGCCAGTAAACTGGTGCTCTGGGAACCAACACACGGGCATCGATCACGAGGACGCCCCACGCTAACATACGTGGATGTACTCAAGAGCGATGCAGGAGTGCAAAGTACCAACGAACTGGCCGGATGTATGGAGAATCGAGATGACTGGAAACGACGATGGAGGGCTCGTCTGAGGACGACCTAGAGAGAAAGTAACTAGTTAAGTTACATATTACTGGAAAAAAGTAATAATATTACTGAAAGTAGTATATTACTTAAGTTACTTGCCAACACTGACTATAAGTGTATAACTGTTTATTGTAACTTGTGTGAAAAGGTGTCATATAATCCCATGAGGGATGGGCCACAAGGTGGCATGACACATTTTTTGTATTTTTCCAGTTTTTCATGTGTCTATGAGGTGACAGTACTTCATTAGACACCCTGGAGTAATGTTTATGTGCAATGATGTATTAACTTTGTATTTAGGGTTTCTTCCTGGAGAATGAACCCTTGACAGTCAAACGGGCCAATGAAATAAACAGTAATATTATATAGTGACACCACACTATCAGCCCCTCCCCTAACCCCTGCCCCTTTATCATACAACTACAGCTGTGGGTGCGGCTTCAGTTCAGGTGGATCACCACCCATCACCACCCACCAAGCAAACCAGGCATACTTAATGAACTGGTGGGCGTGTCCACATAAAAACAACATTTTAACAAATACTGTACATTTTTTTGAAAAAATTATACCTCCTTAACAATAAGACCTGATGATCATGTATTGGGGAGGAAAAACATCACGGCACTCCATCTTAAAATAAATAAATATATATATATATATATTTTTCTGTATTATAGTCTGTAAACCACACTTTCTTGGTATTACTTGATGCTCTTTTCTGGAGGTTGAGCACTGAAAGCTAAGAGATGTAACTGTGTGGGCT
Source organism: Protomyctophum parallelum (assembly GCF_964188405.1). NCBI lineage: Eukaryota > Metazoa > Chordata > Actinopteri > Myctophiformes > Myctophidae > Protomyctophum > Protomyctophum parallelum. The sequence continues at coordinate 24,646,562 of NC_139701.1, read as the reverse complement.
GCTACCTTAAGGCTAGGAGCAGCTAATACTTCACAAACTCCTGAAATCAGATTGATTATGTGCTGCCTGCTCTTTTTCCAAATCAAAGCTGTCAAAAAGTAGGAGAAAGCCTCTATAGTTTGATGTTCCTATACCTTGAAAGGATGCAAGCTGAAAATTCTATCCCCCACTGTACATTCTGCTTATCATCATAACCATCCTAGTGGCTTAGGCTTACTGTACATACTGTACAGTTTGGATTTTGGCACTGGTCATTCATTTTTATGTCTAGTGGGATCAGACTGAATTAAACATATTTCTGTTTGGGAAATTTAGACTGTCTGATATTGATATATGTTTAATAATATGAATATGAATATCTCAGAGGTTTCGAACGGATCCCTCTCTCTCCCTCCTTCGTCCGTGCGTTATGCGGTTAAACGCTATCTCTCCTCGGAACTCACGACTCCTCCTCCCTCCCCCCCTCGCGACGACACTCCCCCCTGACGACATCCATATTTGGGCAAAGGAAAAATACAAAAAAAAAAATGCTAACTTAGTGAAGATAGCAGATCTACAAGCTCACAAGAGGTTGGGTTCACTAACAGGACGGCCTCGATAGAGTTAAAGGGATAAACCCATTGTAACTTCAAACTCCATGTTAACCATGTTAGATTCATCGAAAACACCCATCCTTTTACTGATAGTGTCCTTCTAATACATGAGGTGCCCATGTTTTTTACCTTACTATTTTGAGGGTCTGTGTAAACACAAACATTGAATACAAAAGTGTGTGAACACAAACATTGAACACAAAAGTGAGGACGCAAATTGTGATTGGCCAGAATGATGTATGATAACGTACATACATTATGATGGTAAGAGCACCATTCTCTTCACACAGGTGTGATTCTTTATTTATTTTTGAGGGGCGCTAGCCCCTCCTATACACAGCTTTATTGTTTGGCTTTCAACGATGCTTGTTTAAGAAAACGCCATAGACTTTGAGGACTAAAACAAACATTAGCACCCGTTGCTTAAACATACATTATGTTGTAATTAATGTTGTAAGATGATAAGAGCGCCCCTCACTCATAGTTTATTTTGGAAAATGAAAAACATCAGGGATAGAAGGCTCCATTAAAATAAATTATTAAGAATAAATGAAAAGATCACACACATGTGAAGTGAGGGGCGCTCTTATCATCGTACATCATCATGACGTAACATGTCTATTTGCTCAGACACTATATGACGTAAAATTGTCCATTCATTGTCAATGGAATTTTATGTTTGTGTAGGACGAAAATCTACACTAATAGCTGAATATAACGTAATTAGAAAACATGGGCACCTCACGTATTAGTATAGGGCAGTATCAGTCACCAGAAAAAAGTATGTTTTCGATGAATGGTTAACATGGTTAAAATGGAATTTTGAAGTTACAATGGGTTTGTATAGAAAAGGGGTGAGCAAGCTAAAATTAATATCAAGTATCTAAATACTGAATAGAGCAACTAAAAAACGGTCTTGGGTGTTCACATAAGCCTGGGTAGATGATAAAATTATGAAAAGTTTACCAAAAGTGAAATGTCGCTTTAATAGGTTTCTCAAGAAACCCTGTTGTCTCTACAGGCAACAGGTTTACCTCCTCTTGCTTTCTGACATGTGGCACACAATGTTTTATAACACGTGAGTGCACCTGACACCTCCTTTTTGTGTTTTATCTGAGCCTCAAACGTGTAATGAACATTTGACAGTGTATATGCCAGACATAACATATGATACGACGGCACCGTGAAATTCTGCTTCATGTTTGACATTTATTTTTTTAAGAAATGCTGCCAAGTGTAAAGTAGGGGATGCTGCAACATTTAAAGAACACAATGAATGTGTCATTTCTAGTGGCCGATGTGCGGAATATCTGGTTTATAATGATACGAATGAGTAGAGAAGTTGGCGGCATCTCATCGTGTCTTATCCCAAGATGACAGCCTCAGATAGACCCTGCATAATACACTATAGAGCCAAAAGAGGGAAGGAGGTGTGTGTGTGTGTGTGTGTGTGTGTGTGTGTGTGTGAGAAAGAGAGAGCTAATTGTAAACCTTCCAAGGGGAAAGATGCTAGATTCTAATGACATTTGTTTGACCTTTTCTCTTAACATGTTTTCCTCTGATTTGCAATAGGAAAGGGCTTAAGCTGCAGCAGTTTAATTTGAATCAATAGTTGTCTTAACCATGTCATTATCATAGGTCAGTGGTGGCCCCGAGCAAAAACATTTTCACTACACGTTTACATGGATGGACAGGTAAATGCCCCCTTTAAGAGTCCATCTTTTCCAAGTTAAATGATCACTTGGGATTTACTGTGAAAAGCATAAGAAAGACTGTCTGAGCTGTATTCACTCAGATGTAATTGGAATCACAGGTCAGTGTCATCATTAGACGACCATTTTACCAACATAGCGGGAATCGATAATGAGAGAGGATGGTGAGACATGCGGATATGAGGAATCCTGATACCAATCAGACACAGCGGCAGAGTCCCAAGAGGAAGTGGCTAATTAGGGAAGGCACCACCGCAAGATCATTAGCATCTGACCTCCTGATTCTTCTAGGTTGGAGGTAAAGCGAGGGCTTTACGCCTTATTGCTTGTTCTGTGCTTGGATTAATGACTCTTGGATTACATTACTCTGGCATATCTGCACAAAGAAAGGACTTGGACTCTAACAGTAAGAGACACCTGCTTGTATCTTGCAGGGCAGCCATAGCTGAGTGAGAGGCTGTCTGGGAACTTTCCTATGGACTCATTACTGTTGATAGACTGTGAATACACTGTCTATACCAATGATGTAGGGTGGCTGACATATATTACATATATTAGTATACATTAGTCTCATAGAGTATATATTATATATATTTAGTATATTATGCTCATATTACTGGTTATAAATTGTATATTAAACTTAAAGGACCACTTCACCACTTTTCAACCTATCTTCATATAATAGGTCCTCACTAATAATCATGATAAAATGGCACGATATTTTTCTACTCAGTCCGTGTCTCATAGGAGGGCTGTGGGCAGTTTAGAAACCGTCTTCCAGTGACATCATCATTAGGCAGATTATTTTTTAAACAAGATTTTTTTACAAAAATGTTTAGATTTTCATTATCGTGAGAACGATGGCTTCCATTTTCGCATTGCAACTTTTCAGTACTAGAAAGCCTGCAGTTTTTATTAGCTTGTATTCCCCATCGATGATGGTTTCTGAACTGCCCACAGCACTCCTATGAGACACAGACAGAGTAGAAGAAAATTGCGCCATTTTTTCAAGATTATTAGTGAGGACCTATTATATGAAGATAGGTTGAAAAGTGGTGAAGTGGTCCTTTAACTTAAATCACAGTATTCAATACATACATCTCTCAATGGGTTAGGGCCAGCCTACATCACAGTCAGATTGTTGTTTTATGACAAATGGAGATGCAGCTTTCTTTAATCACGCTCTAAATGTATTGTCTGTCTGTCCGTCAGCTATAATCTCAACTACTACGAGGATCAGCATCATATTTCTTGTGCAAAACTGACAACAGTTCAATTTGTTTCAACGGCTCAATTCCTGAATATTGGTCATTTTTTATCAATCAATTTCCAACTTTGCCGTTTGTAAAAGCACAATTTTTCACAGTTTGAGATGCAATGGATTATTTTTCAAGACCACTGTCGTGTTCTCACATGATTACGCGTCAACACATTTTATTAATGCAAGTTAATAGTGCATAAAACTCATTATTTTACCATATAGTAAAGTTAAGTGGACGTATACATGCTGAGAAAAGTGCAATAATGACTGCACTGCATTCGGGGACACCCAGGGGTCCTTGAGGGCTTCCAGCGGTCCCCAGCAATGTTCACTTCAACCCTATTTTTAAACCTTTTCGGGATCCTTGACATGCAAAATGTTTGAGAACGACAATTTTGGTCCACGGGGGGAACCCAAGCAGGGACTCCAGCGGATACCGGTCTATGGATGCTATGACTGGATTATATGAATTGGCCTTTAGGCCATAACATTGTAATGTCATGTTTGTCGTAGTGATGACAACATGCCACACTACTTTGACATGTGATGTTCACTGTCCAAAGACTCTGGCTTCATCATAAAGATAAAGTCCTTTATTATCCCTGAATCCCATTGCCCTGCAACACAGCCCAACAACAACGTTGTCATCATGCCCCATGCAGGCATGGAGGTGTATAGACCGATTCCGTAGCGGTTTCATGGTCGCAGCCTACGTATTTCCTGTAGGCGGACTCAACGTAGCTGCGCGGATAAAACCCTCACCAGGCGCACCTCTTCCACTACAGTGAACGGCAGAGTGACTGATGTTAGTTTGCCTCAAACTTTACTCCTTTACCTGCTTTTTTACTAACACTAACATTACAATGATGCCCAGAACATCAAGATGAACCTGTGTAGTTTATGGCTGCTCCAACAGTAGTGGCAACATAACAAATAAAATAAAACGGAATGTCTAATATCCACCGCGGTGGCTGAGACCAGAGCCATTGAGTAATGGTTGAGACGAAGCAGGGAAAGATACATATCGCCAGTCTTACCCAATACCAAATCTTTCTGTTTTATGAACACAAGGCTGCTGTATTTTATACCTCATACTAAGCATTTAAAGTATGAGGTATAAAGTACACTGGCGTTATGTATCTTTCTCTGCTTCGTCTCAACCATTACTCAATGGCTCTGGTCTCAGCCACCGCGGTGGATATTAGACATTCCGTTTTATTTTATTTTTTATGTTGCCACTACTGTTGGAGCAGCCATAAACTACACAGGTTCATCTCGATGTTCTGGGCATTTTTGTAATGTTAGTGTTAGTAAAAAAGCAGGTAAAGGAGTAAAGTTTGAAGCAAACTAACATCAGTCACTCTGCCGTTCACTGTAGTGGAAGAGGTGCGCCTGGTGAGGGTTTTATCCCCGCAGCTACGTCGAGTCCGCCTACAGGAAATACGTAGGCTGCGACCATGAGACCAGCTACGGAATCGGTCTATAGGACATGCCTCCTTTGTGTGAGCTCTACTGCAGGGGGTCCCAAGCCTTTCAGCTCCAGACCCAAGAGATACATTTGATTGAAAAATAAATAAATAAATAATAATAATAATAAAAACAACTAGAAAAAATCACTGCAAGCAGCGATAACGTAGGACCAGCGTTCTTGAAGACTCGCTGTGTTTTCTGTACTCGGATTTGAACCATGACCTTGTATTCCGAAGGCGAGAGCCCTACCTATACTGAGCTAGAGCTATCCGGACACAATCAGTTGTTGTATTGTTAACCGCATCATTCAAGAAGGCAATAAGCAAATATACTTTGAGTACCAACGCATAAGTAATGGACATGTCTTCACCCACACATGGACCCTTAGAATGGACATGTCTTCACACCCACACATGGACCCTTAGAATGGACATGTCTTCACACTCACACATGGACCCTTAGAATGGACATGTCTTCACTCTCACACATGGACCCTTAGAATGGACATGTCTTCACTCTCTCACATGGACCCTTAGAATGGACATGTCTTCACTCTCTCACATGGACCCTTAGAATGGACATGTCTTCACACTCACACATGGACCCTTAGAATGGACATGTCTTCACTCTCTCACATGGACCCTTAGAATGGACATGTCTTCACACCCACACATGGACCCTTAGAATGGACATGTCTTCACCCACACATGGACCCTTAGAATGGACATGTCTTCACCCACACATGGACCCTTAGAATGGACATGTCTTCACACTCACACATGGACCCTTAGAATGGACATGTCTTCACACTCTCACATGGACCCTTAGAATGGACATGTCTTCACCCACACATGGACCCTTAGAATGGACATGTCTTCACACCCACACATGGACCCTTAGAATGTGTGTCTGCATCAGACCAGATGACTCATGGTCTGGACGGATCCAGGATTTTACAGCACAGAATTAACATTACAGTAATATGGATAGGACTCTAAAGCCGCACGCACACGTACACACACGTACACACACACACACACACACACACACACACACACACACACACACACACCCTACCCTATACACACTCACATCTTTCTTTCTCCCCTTGCTTAAATACATCGATCCCCACGCACAGACAAACGCAAAATATAGGTGGCTACATCAAATTTGTGTTGCTTAATTACCTTGGCCGCATGCAATCTTCCTATCCCTGGATTAGATCATAAACATGTAGCCTAAATAAAATACTGAATAGGTTAGCTTGGGGATATCAATTACCCAATGGCACGTTACACAACTTGGATTAAAATTGCACCATTAGTCTAAGCGTTTCCATTTGCAAGCAAATGAAGGAACTTGTTAAGAGAGCAAGTCATGAAGGTCAAACAAAATATAACCTGGTTATGTTTCTCGTTCACGTTTTACATATCTGTGTGTGAAAGCCTCCTTCATCAACACAATCTGTTAATTTATACTTTTAGTTCACGTCAAATTAAGATATAAAGTGCACTGTCTGTGTATGGCAATTTCACTCACCGTCTCCCATCTCGTCAACTGCGTCCACAAATAAAAGTGAAACAGCGCAGCAGTCCATTTTAGCGACAAAGTTTTAGAGATTGACATTTTGTTAAATTTATAATTTTACTAATATGTATGTTGTTCTTCTTCTCGAAATCATTAATTTCCTAGTTAAAGTCCGGTGTATCATGCATTAGGCTACGCACGAACGACAAACGGCACTCAACACATAAGGTGTGCTCAGCGCGCTTCCCTTAAAAGACAGAGCTCAATGACGCACAGGCGCACACGGAACATCAGTGGTAAATGGTCATTATTACCAAAACGAAACAGGCAATGTACTACATTTTTTTCTTTTTTAAGAATGAAACCAGTTGTTGCCCGTTAATCGCTCTTCTTTCTTATTGGTGTATAGCCTACTTTATAATCCATTGATTTCAAAACATGTTCAGGCGTGAATTCAATTGTCATTATTTTGTAGCACTATATCAATTAGCAGGTTTCTGCGCACATGTTTCACTCTTCAGCTAAGTTGTTGGAGGCAACAACAGGTCGAGTGCATAGGTCAATAGCCTAAAGAAATGTGTCGTTCTCAAAGCGGACTATAAAATGAAAAGATGTGGCAGAAGCTAAACTCAGTGAGAAATAAATCTGTCAGTTTTAATTAGTTAATTGAAATAATCAATTGCAAGCAGTTGTTGCATTATGTTAGCAACACACAGTCTCCTTTATACTCCTAAGTATACAAAACATTATCTTTATCAAAACTATTGGATCTTTAGATGGCTAAGAATAACTGGAACTATACTGAACATGTTTAAGACTTTAAGACCACTCTCTTGAACTGTATAGTGGACTAGAATGTGCTTTGTTCCTTAGGATTGTTTATCTTGACCACACATAAGAGTTTAATTTAGATAGCATATTGTTTAGGCAGATGCTATAGGTTCATGGTTTAGCATCTGGTAATACCAGCTGCTAAACCATGAACCTATAGCATCTGGTATCCTATAGCCTGGTATCCTAGTTTCACGAGGCACTATACTCTGTCTCTCTGCATTCTATGTGATGATGATTACCGTGCTTATTGTAAGAGCGCCTGCTAAATGCCTAAATTGTAATTGCAGTATGTCAAGACATTTTGTCACACTCTGCTCTACTGTGATTCCCAGACATTAGCATGTCTTGAGACATCTTAGACACATCTCAAAATGTCTCAATAATATAGTCAAGACACTATTTTGAAGATGTCTTTAAGTAGTGTACAGTATAGGCTGGTTACAGATATGCAGTGAGTCAACAGATGCACCTGGCATGTGGTCAAGACCGCCTGCAGCCACATCAGACCGTACAACTGATATTTTCTCTGTTTCCCCCCAAATTATTTGTTCATTTTCGTCTCAGACAGTGCAGGACTGCAAATACTTAAATAGCATTCCTGTTATCTGTGTGCATGCGTGTGTGCGCGTGTGCATGATGTTGTCCTTGTTGGATGCCCGGCCCCCACACGGCTCACAGGAAAAGACACAGAAGTGATGAGGGTCACTGATCAGCGCTGGATAGATGTGAACCATATTGTGCCTTCCAAGTTAACACCCAACCATGTCTGCTGGTATCAAAATTGTGTGCACGCACTACGTCTATTCATATGACTTATTCTCAGCCAGCATGATGTGACCCATTCTCTTCAGCACTGAGAATCCCTCACGGACAATCACATTGAATTGTCTTGCTTAAGTTATATAAATCTTGATACATCTGGGAAACGTTCAGAGTGTTGATTGCTTATATGATTGCAACATCTTAGTCTTAGTTTTACTACTTGGTTAGAGTTTAGATCTTCAGGTTAGAGTTAGCTGAGGGCCCTCCGTTGTTTGTTGATTATGTTAAATTTAGGTCAAAAAGATGATTAAAAAACCCCAGAAAAAACACGCGCTATGGGGGACCCAAAACAATAGGGGCCCTCGCGGGGGTTAATCCGTCCCTGGGGAATGTACGTGTGTATATTCTATCAACAGTGATTATATACACGGCCTAAATGAATGGAGGGTTAATTCTAAGTAGAAAAGCGATGTAATGGCCCCTGTGAATGTACTTTTCTCTAATAGGAATTATGATACGTGATTATGCATGGGCAACAACGTTTAGCACAGTCTGTAGTTTCTGCAAATAGGACTGACAAAGCTATTTGAAGGTCAAACATGATTGTGACATTCAACTTAAAGGTGTAGTGAAATGGCCTTTTGGCATTTTATTTTGAAGTTTCAGCCTCAGACGGCAGGATCTAAGTTTCTGAACCAATCAGAGCGTCGCATCCCTCCAGGCTATGGGACGTGGGTCCACGCGTATGCAGAGTGGTTTGTTTTGTTTACAAAGTGACAGAGAGACGGCAGAAAAGCCAGGGGATTTTTCTCTAACCTGTACACAACCTATATATATATATACATATTTTAGCGTGATGATTACGTTGAAAACAATAATACACTGTCTGGATGTCATCTTGAATTGGATTAAAAACAGAGGATTTCTGTAATCAGTAGCAGCTGTGTATGGAGGACGTGCAGCAATGGGAATCAAATTGGTGAGCTTCATTTTCATTGGCTTTTATTGATGTATAGCTCAGTCTACACGTCATCACGCAGCACGTTTTTTTTTTTTTTTTTTTAAGATATTTCTTTTGCGGCTTGCGCCTTTTATTGGTTTTTGAAGGGACAGACAGTAGGCTGACAGGAAACGGGAGAGAGATGGGGGAAGACATGCAGTAAAGGCCGTGTCGGGCTCGGGAGTCGATCCCGCGGCACACTGCGACTGGATTACCAGTCGGGTGCCCAGACGGTTACTCCACCGCCTGGGCCACGTTTTCGTTTTAAGGAAGTAATACATTTTTTTATTTGATGGACTTTTGATATAAAAAACACAAAAACGAGAATTTACCCATATTTTGGCATCCATTGTTAGGTATGCCCATATGACCACAGATATGGTCTAAACGTGTGAAAAACATATTTTTCATTTAACTACACCTTTAAAGATGCTATAGGTCTTCAGGTTGGTGCAACTTTCTGAATAACGCATGTTCAATTTCAATTCACACAATCACTCCAAGTTTTGCATCCCATCTAAAGCATCATAACAACCTCTGTTAAATGTAACCTCTTAGCAGACCACTATTTCCCAGAATGGCATATGAGTAAACGGGTAGTTTCACGGAGACCAATTTACAAGTAGAAAGGTGCACAAATCTCCACCAGGAGGCATGCCCTAGGTTTAAAAGGTTGGGGATTGCATTCAATCTTTATTTACACTGATTGGTGTAGTTGGTATTGATTTTGATTTTCCACAGACAGAAACGGAACACACAGCCCTGCCTTCGGCCTGGCGGAGATATCAGGTATCCAGATCAGTTGTTGTTACTGTCTATTACAGTAATCTGTCAGTAGTACCTTTGTTCTTCTTCAAAGAGGAAATTCAGTCATCATGTAAGAAAAAGCTTGGCTTCTAAAGCAGCATGGGGGATGGGAGACAAGGTCATTAGGACATACAGTATAATACCACCTTAAGAATACAGCACAGATTAAAGGATTTCTGTCTTCACCGTTCATTCATCTTTTGACTACTGTAATGGTGTCTTTTAGTACAGGACTCCCTAAAACATTGATCAGAGTGCTGCTGCTCAAGTCCTTTTATCACTCCAGTTCTCTCTCACACACACACACACACACACACACACACACACACACACACACACACACACACACACACACACACACACACACACACACACACACACACACACACACACACACATCACTCCCAGTTTTGCATCAGCATCTAAAGCATCATAACGGGGGCCGAAGCAGCAGCTGTGGTCATCAGACGCTTGCCCGATCTGGTTTGGCGTTGATGCAGCTGGCCCGATGGGGGGGGAGCTCACCCACAGCCTCTCCCACCTGTGCCAGCCTGGCCAGCCTCACCTCCTGCGGCATGATGGTGCAGTTCATGCACGGGTTATCACCGAGAGCCTCCCTCAGATGTTGGGGACCAAGGCACTCGGGGCAGAGGTCATGCCCATCCTCTGGCCGGAGAGGAGCCTGGCAGGAGGTGCAAAGCTGGTGGTGGGATTCGTCCAATGGTAACCCACACCAGTCGGATTAGCCCAGAGTGCGGACGCTACTGGTTGCTACTTGCTTGGTGTGAATCCGTACGCTGGAGGGAGGGAGCGCGGACGCTGCCTGTGCCAGCGGAGGCTACTGTTGGCTGTGCTGTAGGCCGCTTAAGCTGGAGGGAGAGGCCGCGCACATCGCCTATACCAGCTAAAGGGTGCTCTAGCAGAGACTAGTACTCTATAAATGCACTATACAAAACTCTTGCTAGAAGGTTGTAGAAAAATAACCAGTAAGAAAGCAACAGCTATATAGAAAATAAAGTGCACTATTGAAAAACAAGTTAGGTTTATAATAACCGGGGTTACTGAAAAAAGTAACGTAAAGCACTTTGAGCTGCATTTCTTGTCATGAAAGGTGCTATACAAATATTATTATTATTATTATTGAAGTAACCTCGAGTTACGCCGTAAATGAGAAAACAAAACAGCTATAGTCCGACGATAACAGTCGGCACTGCTGCGGACAGCGTAAACTCATTAAAAGAGGGGGGAAAGCTTCCCTATGTATACCTTGCAGTAGCAGAGGCTTAATAATATAGAAAATAAAGTACACTATACGAAACAAGTATCAACTGAATTACACCGTGCTGGAGCGTGCAGCGTCGCAGACACGGGCTAATAATAAACAGAAAAGTTAACAATAGCGTCGACTGACGAGAATGCTGGGAGCGAGCAGCGCTAACTCTTGCCGTCACTAGCACTGTAGTGCAGAATGAATAGTCTAGGACCTGGCTAAGATATGTTTGCACTTCATATGGGAAACAAAAACGGCGTAAGCTAAACAAAGAGGAACGAAACTATCCGTTCAACTTTAACCAGTGCTGAACGGAACGCACAGGATACCGTTCGTAACACGCAACCATATGTAGCAGGGAAGCGGCGCGCACGAGGTTGTTTATCAAGCTTACCTTCACAAAATATTGTGATATAGTGATTAGGGGCCCTAAAGATGAATACAAAATCAATATCAACATCTTAATACTGTCCAATTATTAGATACATAATTATGACAGGCAGTTACTGCCGTCAAAATATGACCCACAAATAAACTTGCCTTGCCTATATGCTCTTAGCAAATGAAAACCAGTTGGCGTGATATAGGAATAGCTATAGCACTACACAATTACACATGCTCTGCTTAATAACCACATCTGGGATCACTCCCACAGCAATAGCATCATTAAAAAAAGAAAGCATGCTTCTCCGTCTTTACAAGGACCCAATGGGAGCAAGAGCCCAAGAGACTTGCCCACATGAGGAGAGTGCAAGTACTTGCAGAATGTTAAATCTCTGCTCCTGTACCTGTAATCTGTATCCAAGATGGACAGACGGATGGTGGTTATAGGTGGTTACTAGACCGATAGGTTGTGTGCCAGTAGAATAGATGAACAAAAGGACACATGGAGTGGAACAGAGTCCTATTCATATATAGGGCCATTTCACTGTGATCCTTTTACCTCATTATTCCAGTGTGTTTAAATACACTATGTTTTCGCTTTGGGTCAGATCTGTCAGCTTTAATGAGTATATCAGCTGGAGTCACACAGTTTGACTTTTCTGACAGATTCACTGATCCCCTCTCGCCTGTTGACTCAAATATGTTCCCCCACACATGCTTTTTCTCTATATGGTTGCCAAATAGTTACGTATAAGTCTGAATAAACTGGAGTATGTATGAGCCTTTACTGTCTGCACTTCCCCTCTATTGATGCCTTGTAATTGAACAATGCCAGCCTTGCATTAATCAGCATTATCGCTGGACTGCAAAATGTATTCACAAACAGGCTATTCATTACGTTCATTACGCTACTTTTCTCGATCAGCTCATTGCAATATTATATTCAAGTGCAGGGTTCATGCATAATGTGACTGTAATATCAATTTATGATCCAGCATAACCAAATACTATACATGAACATACATGTTTTGTGGTTTGGATGTTACACAGTAAAATCCTCAGTGTTTATTTAAAGGTAGGCAATAGGGCAGGGGTGCCCACACTTTATTTGACTCAAGAGACACTTTTAAAATGACCAGCTCAACAAGATCTACCCACCAGAAAAATTTGTTTAAAAATGTACCTGAGGGGGCTTTGGAATAGTGGCGCTATAGCGTTACATACAGTACAGTATATAAAAATTACTTAAAATTTGTACTTTATTGAATTTTCCATTTTTCATAGAAAGGTACGTCAATTAAGGTATTAAAATTATTTGTTTCACTGCCTTTAAAGGTAGAGTAGTGATTTATTTTTGTTTAAATATGTTATAATTACATGCAGCTCTAGTCCTCTACATTGAGTGTGAAGTGAGGGTGTAAACCTTTCCAGCTCTTATGTAAACGGAAAATACATTTTCAGGTCGGGATACCAAATTGATCCAATCAGGAGATAAAGAACTCACACAGAATTCAAGATAAACAAATGAAACTGGAAGTAATGATGATGCAAATTGGAACTGTAAGACTATAAATTTGAAGCTGATCTCTCTCCTGATTGTCTGAAATTGGCCAATTGGAGAGACAGGGAATCCCCTTTATTGAACAAACTCTAGCAGGGGGGCCCAAAAGGTAGATCACGATCAACAAGTAGATCACAGAGGGTGTTCAAGTAGACCACATGCATGCTCCTAAAAATATTCAATTTAAAAGGAAAAAAGAAGAAAGATTGATATCAAAAACAGCTTGTCAACTCAACTTTGAAGGAAAAACGTTTTTGTTTTAACCAAGAATATCACTTACCCTACCTTTTAATGAGAGTGTACATTTGGTACAGTACCAAAATGAATGGATTTTTATTAAGGGTACTTTTGTTTCCATTTGTATTACACTCAAAGTGAAATGGACACACAGGATTCTCTATACACTACACTACCTAGCCTACGTAATACAACTTCAAAGAGCATGAACATGAGCATCGAACATGAGAAAGGTGCATTTGGACTGCTGTTATTTTAAATGACATAATCCAATGGTTCTCAACCTGTGGGCCGGGGCCCACTGGTAGGCTGTGAAGATATTGCAAGCGGGCCCCTAAATAATTGACAAAACAATTAACAATAATATTAAAACTATATGTATGCATATCAATCAATGGGTGGGCCGCAAACATTTTCAAGATTCTCAAGTGGGCCCTGATCCAGAACGACTGCTGTAACCTGACCGCTCTAGTTCTTTGGCGGAACCAGTCTGTTTGGGATCATTGGATGATTGCTTAGCGGGAACAAAGCTATGGATTTCAGCAATCCCCCACCATCCTTCTGAGCAAGCTCAACTTTCCAGTTATTGTGATGAGTAAATCAGCGATAGACCCATGGGAGAGTTTTGTGTTGAAATGGATGACAGCAGCCAAGCTGGTTCTGTCAGACATCACAGGCCGGCTAGGGTAGATCTTTTGTAATTCAGTTACGCGTGGGTAGCATTCAATTGCATGTGTTATACGCAAAGTAATGTGAGCAATAAACAATTCACAGAAAGATTAAGCTGAGGGACATCTGTCACGCCTCAGCCCTCTTGGGGGTAATATTGAATGGACAAAAGATGGCAAGAACCTGCTGTCACTGTCATGCAGTTGTTTGCGGCACAATCTCAGCTCATATTGTGCAGTATAGACCAGTGGATTTCAACCCTTTTCATATCAAGGCCCATTATTTATTCGGCATTGAGCCACGGGGGTCCATCATTCGATGAGATTTAGCCTCTTAGACCCAAAACTAAAGAATATTTTGTTGTCGTTGGATAAGACTTTGTCCACAATTCCATGCTCAGAATCAGAATCATTTTCCCAAGGTCATTTATCACGGTGAGCGGCTTAGGAGTACCATCGACATTCGAAATGCTGTAAAATGAAACCAAATGGACCCGTAAGGTATGATCTGGAACCACCTGAAACCCCCTCAGGACCACTGGTTGCACAATGTGAGCTGATGTAGCAGTGGCTCAGAGCCTCTGCCTGATGGCGTCAAAAGTCTAATATCTCCCATGGTCCAGAGGGATATCCCATTTTGTGGTTGCCACAGATAGAAAACCCATACATTTTTCCAATGGAGATTTTCGAAAATATTTATATAAAGTATTTTAAGCCTGGAACCAAGCCATCCAGGCTCCTGGTGAATCATGACCATAAAACATTTGATTATGTGTCAAACTATATATGAAAACCACAAAAAGGTATTTATTGAATAGTATATAATATTTAAATATTTTTTTAGATTGGCCTGCCGCTTCACATGGGTTCCACGAGCAGGGGGAAAGATGTTCTCTCTCTAATGGGCATACTGTATAGATGCCATTCCCACAGTTGGCCTATACCATATGTCCTCATGGAGATATGAAAGCTACGTACCCCACTGTGTTGCAAATTAATTTATGACCCATGAGATGTAAAAGACATGCATACTCCCATACAGAACTCTCTATTCAGGCAGCGCGTGTGCTATAATGACACATGAGTGGTGGTGATGATAAATTATTAAAAGAGCATATGGCAATTGAAAGTCTTAAATCTCACGGGTGCATCCAATAAAGCACCCCTGTCTCACAGGAGAAGACGACCTTTGCAAATGGAGATTGAGCAATGATGAAATGTGGACATTCATCAGTATTGTTTTGTTTAAATGTATTGTACCTTATTACAGGTGTGACAATTAATCAATTTTGGGCGGGAACCCCTTTTGGTGTTAGCATTATGTTATGCTTTAGCTATTGAAAAATAGCAGATCTACAAGCTCATAGCAAGTTTGTAGGTCTGCTATTTTTGAAAAATCGAAGAACGACTGACATAGAACCATAGCTTTTTCAGAAAACTGTCAGGATGTAGAAGACATTTTTAGAATCTGATCTCAGGTCAGAATGGGTTAATAACAAAGCAATCAATTAAGTACACGAAGCAAGTTCTGCGGTTGCCAATCTATCAGTAGAACAGCAGACCTCCAATGGGAAATATCCCAGTCTAAAGACAACAAAGTCCTGTTCAAATAACCATGGCCATACAATGGCTTCTGCTCCACTGAAAACAGGTGAAACAGTAGTGGGGGCAGCCCATGAAAGATGAGGGCCCTATCTTTAATCTTGCACACCCTAAACCTTTATAGGAATGTTTTACTATTTTGCAAAACATGTTAAAATTTGTTGTACAAACTCACAAAGTGTTGATGTAGATCGGCTATTTGAACTATTTACAGATATATTTCAAAATAGTAAAAAATGCCTAAAAGGGTTTAGGGATATAATAAGGTGGCGTGCAAGGGCCCTTAGATCCATACTATGATCTCAACACAAATTAAAACAAAACAATTACAATCTAAGAATACTACTTACAATTGCATGACATTCCACCCTTTTAATTTAATTCTGTGGCTTCCATAGTGAATTGCTGAGTAGTCTATATTAATGTCCAGTGCCTGTCACACACACACACACACACACACACACACACACACACACACACACACACACACACACACACACACACACACACACACATACACACACACACACACACACACACACACATACACAACACACACACACACACACACACACACACACACACACACACACACACACACACACACACACACACACACACACATACACATACACATACACACACACACACACACACACACACACACACACACACACACACACACACACACACACACACACACACAGCTATAGCTTCTATGAGCCTTGTTGGTCTTGACACTTCAGTGAGTGAATCCTTTGAAGGTATTCAGATCATGTGAACCTTTGACAAAGTGGACGTGAGCCAGGAAAATGACCCACATCAAAGCAGACCTGATACGCTTTGTTTGTTTGTGTGATAGACATTACAAAAGACTAGAAAATTGGTCAAGACTATGATCATGTTACAGCAAACCTTTCATATGCAGGAAGCAGATGTGAATTGTAGTACTGTAGGTCTATGGGCCAGTGTTGGACATGTTTGATGTTCACAAGGCCTGCGTGGCCGTGGTAATATTACTGTATAGCAGAGTTGATGCATGGCTAAAACACTTGAAGGGGCAGTCATGGCTTACTATTTCATATACAGGGTCCCCCATAGTTCTATACACTGCCTTTTCCCTCTACACCGAATCTCTTCGCCAACAATAGCCAAGTTTGTATATATATTACTTTTCATATGGATGCTGCGGTCCATGTGCTTTTTTAACACTGTTCAGTATAGTGAGCTGAGATGGACAGGCCTTGGAGTCCTTCTCACATGAGAAGTTCATGTGAGGGTAAAACGTGTGTTCGACCAGATTGTTTAGACACTACAGATTACAAACTTCACTTCACACGTAATGTCCACTGTTTTACGCAGGTCCAGTCAGTTAATGATGGTCCCATTTTGTAGGGAAACATGGCTTTATTTAATCCATGAAATATTCCACATTATGTTCGATTTTTTAAATGTAAAACAGAACTAGAAAAAGTGCTCCTCGGAACCCAGTCAGGTAGGTTTTTGTAGACCAGCAATGTTTGAAATTCGCGAATCAGGATGGAATATTGAAAATTGGACAAATCCGTCTTGAGACATATAAAGACAATGTGTACTGATTTGCGTGATGTTTGGACAAAATCTGTTGTAGTAACTAGAAAAAGTGCTCCTCAGAGCCAGGTCAGGTCAGGTTATTGTGGCCTCCTGGTGGTGCTAATTTATAATAGACCAATGTGGAAAGGGTGCCATTTCTTTCGTGATATCAAAAAAAGTTTTTTTTCCAAAAGTTGGCCTCCTGCAGTGTCGCTATAAATGGCAGATGTGAAAGAATAACGTCAAAGGTGCAGTTATAGGCAAAAATGCAAATTGCTGTTTGTTACAGTATATAGCTCCACCACGAGGCTGATTTGAAAATGTGGCATTTCGTCCTCGGCATAGTGGGAATGTGCATGCAAAAACTTTGGAAGCCAATCTTAGCCAATCGGGATGGAATATGGAAAATCGGACAGATCTGTGTTGATCACATGACTATAGAGATAGTGTGTACCGATTTGCGTGATGTGATAAAATCTGCCTATAGGAGTAATAAATTATGGAAAGAATGTGTTTAGCAAAGATCTGCCTCATGGTGGCACTATAACAGGCCACTATAACATGTGTAAAAGAGTGGTTCAGAATTGGAATCGTGACCGGGGCAACGGTTCCGGAGATTAGCTGTACGCAGATGGACTAGGCAGACGGGGTGCAAAACATACTCTCTCTCATGACTTCTGCCTGGTGGAGACAAAAATGTGTTTAGCAGAAATCGGCCTCCTGGTGGCGGCCGACAGGACACTGTGAAAAGGGTGACATGTGTTCCTCGGCCTAGTGAATATGTGTGCAAAGTTTCATGGAAATCGGACGCTGCGTTTATGATTTGAGACATTTTGTTCAAAACAAGCCACTACTGCAGTGCAAACTTTATGCCAATTATTGTAGATCACTGATTATGTTTGTCGACATGAAGCCTCTGTACAGGATTAATTCATTCAGTATTATACCTGTTGTTGATGTTGACTACTGCATCTGCCTATTCTCTCTGTGTTGGCATGCACCTGAGTAAACCAGCAGTTTACTACACGCTATATTTGAGATTAGCTGTTCGCGGACGGACACACAAACGGATGGGTGGATGTACAGGGTGCAAAACATAGTCTCGGCCATGCCTTCGGACTAGCCGAGACAATGAAGTGTAAATTTAAACCAACAGATTGTGATCTGTGTGCTCAGAAAAGAAAATCACACGCACACGCGCACACACCACACATCACACACACGCACACGCACACGCGCACACGCACACACACACACACACACACACACACACACACACACACACACACACACACACACACACACACACACACACACACACACACACACACACACGAAACATGTGTGAATCTGACCCTGAGTGCCCAGTGAAACCTTTCTCTGCTATTGAATCAAGTTGACATTTACCTGTCTTGCAAACTTCACGCCTCATGGATCTTTTATGCATTGGCATTATACTCAGGCTTTTCAAACCACTCTGAAAGGCCTCGCTGTTTCAGTGTTTCAAGTCCCCATCACTTTAGACAACACATTCCATCCCATGTATTGTCTTTTCATCCTTCTTTCATTTGATTGGAGGGGAAGAACTGGATGTTTGGCTAGAAATATTAAAATGCATGTCCACCTTTGTGTGTCCAGTCTTATAATCCTCATACCAGAATTGCTTCATGTATTAGGCCCAGGAATATCAAAATATGACACTGAAAGCTTGCTTGCTTGTTTGATTTTTGGTGAGAAAGGACATATGGGCATATGGATTATGGACATATGATATGGGCATTTAGGTGCTTGATTCTGTGGAATGGTTTAATACAGAACTTAAACCCTGTATACTTAGACGCCCAAGGCTAAATACTATAGGTCTGCTCCTTCTTTCCCTGTCTAGTCTACATGAAACCAAATCTCTATTTTTGTCAAATGTTGCCCCACAATAAGTATGCCTGGGTTCATTTGAAGCCCACAGCACAGACTATGCCCCCTGACAGTTTTGTACGTGTTCAAATCATTAGGAAAAAGGCATCAACTCATATACTTCTTACTTTTACCTCAGTTTAATGTATATTGGCTAAAATAAAATCACACTCGTGCAAAGTGATTTCAAAGGTTTATTTGCTGTTTAGTTCGGAGGACCCAGTAGGCCCTGAAGCCTTCACTCCAGTGACGTAGAGTCTGTGGGGGCCACGGCCCCCATGAGGAATTAGACCTTATATATTTGCCTCGGTTCGTCCCGTTTGTACTACGCCAGGTTGCGCCGTGCCCGTTCGCACAATTCTCGTCTTTGCATTGATATGTAATCGCGCCGCTCTAACCATCGAAGTCTGAAAGCACCTTTAACACCTCTTCTGTGCGGGCCTGGCAAACATTTTGTCTCTGCTTCACTCTATATCACCTGCCCTTGGGCTGAGTCTCACTTTTAGCATCATGAATAATGAAAAATAAATGGAAGGAGGTAGGGCACACCATTCTTTTGGTAAAGGGTTACTTTATTGAAAAAACAACGTTTCGATCCTAGTGGATCTTCATCAGGTCAGTATGGATCGAAACGTTGTTTTTTCAATAAAGTAATCCTTTACCAAAAGAATGGTGTGCGGGCCCTACCTCCTTCCATAATATATAAAACTGACAGTAAAAAAAAGCGATGGCGAAAAAAGCGATGGCGAAAAAAGCGATGGCCAAAAAAAGCGATGGCGAAAAAAGCGATGGCGAAAAAAGCGATGGCCAAAAAAAGCGATGGCCAAAAAAGCGATGGCCAAAAAAGCGATGGCCAAAAAAGCGATGGCAAAAAAAGCGATGGCCAAAAAAGCGATGGCCAAAAAAGCGATGGCCAAAAAAAGCGATGGAGAAAAGCGATGGCGAAAAAAAAGCGATGGAAAAAAGCGATGGCGAAAAAAGCGATGGCAAAAAAAGCGATGGCGAAAAAAGCGATGGCGAAAAAAGCGATGGCCAAAAAAGCGATGGCCAAAAAAAGCGATGGCCAAAAAAGCGATGGCGAAAAAAGCGATGGAAAAAAGCGGAAAAAAGCGATGGCGAAAAAAGCGATGGCGAAAAAAGCGATGGCGAAAAAAGCGATGGCCAAAAAAGCGATGGCCAAAAAAGCGATGGCCAAAAAAAACGATGGCAAAAAAAGCGATGGCGAAAAAAGCGATGGAAAAAAGCGATGGAAAAAAGCGGAAAAAAGCGGAAAAAAGCGATGGCAAAAAAAGCGATGGCCAAAAAAGCGATGGCGAAAAAAGCGATGGCGAAAAAAAGCGATGGCCAAAAAAGCGATGGCCAAAAAAGCGATGGCCAAAAAAGCGATGGCCAAAAAAGCGATGGCCAAAAAAGCGATGGCCAAAAAAAGCGATGGCGAAAAAAGCGATGGCAAAAAAAGCGATGGCAAAAAAAGCGATGGCGAAAAAAGCGATGGCCAAAAAAGCGATGGCCAAAAAAGCGATGGCCAAAAAAAGCGATGGAAAAAAGCGATGGAAAAAAGCGATGGCGAAAAAAGCGATGGCGAAAAAAGCGATGGCGAAAAAAGCGATGGCCAAAAAAGCGATGGCCAAAAAAGCGATGGCCAAAAAAAGCGATGGAAAAAAGCGATGGCCAAAAAAGCGATGGCCAAAAAAGCGATGGCCAAAAAAAGCGATGGAAAAAAGCGATGGCGAAAAAAGCGATGGCCAAAAAAAGCGATGGAAAAAAGCGATGGAAAAAAGCGATGGCCAAAAAAAGCGATGGCCAAAAAAGCGATGGCCAAAAAAGAGATGGCGAAAAAAGCGATGGGCGAAAAAAGCGATGGCGAATAAAGCGATGGCGAAAAAAGCGATTGCCAAAAAAAGCGATGGCCAAAAAAAAGCGATGGCCAAAAAAGCGATGGCGAAAAAAGCGATGGCGAAAAAAGCGATGGGTGAAAAAAGCGATGGCGAAAAAAGCGATGGCGAAAAAAGCGATGGCAAAAAAAAACCGATGGCGAAAAAAGCGATGGCGAAAAAAGCGATGGCGAAAAAAGCGATGGCGAAAAAAGCGATGGCCAAAAAAGCGATGGCCAAAAAAAGCGATGGCGAAAAAAGCGATGGCCAAAAAAAGCGATGGCGAAAAAAGCGATGGCGAAAAAAGCGATGGCGAAAAAAGCGATGGCGAAAAAAGCGATGGCCAAAAAAGCGATGGCCAAAAAAGCGATGGCCAAAAAAGCGATGGCCAAAAAAAGCGATGGCGAAAAAAGCGATGGCAAAAAAAAGCGATGGCAAAAAAAGCGATGGCGAAAAAAGCGATGGCCAAAAAAGCGATGGCCAAAAAAGCGATGGCCAAAAAAAGCGATGGAAAAAAGCGATGGCGAAAAAAGCGATGGCAAAAAAAGCGATGGCCAAAAAAGCGATGGCCAAAAAAGCGATGGCCAAAAAAGCGATGGCCAAAAAAGCGATGGCGAAAAAAGCGATGGCCAAAAAAGCGATGGCCAAAAAAAGCGATGGAGAAAAGCGATGGCCAAAAAAAAGCGATGGAAAAAAGCGATGGAAAAAAGCGATGGCAAAAAAAGCGATGGCGAAAAAAGCGATGGCGAAAAAAGCGATGGCCAAAAAAGCGATGGCCAAAAAAAGCGATGGCCAAAAAAGCGATGGCGAAAAAAGCGATGGAAAAAAGCGGAAAAAAGCGATGGCCAAAAAAGCGATGGCCAAAAAAAGCGATGGCGAAAAAAGCGATGGCGAAAAAAGCGATGGCCAAAAAAGCGATGGCCAAAAAAAGCGATGGCCAAAAAAGCGATGGCGAAAAAAGCGATGGAAAAAAGCGGAAAAAAGCGATGGCGAAAAAAGCGATGGCGAAAAAAGCGATGGCCAAAAAAGCGATGGCCAAAAAAGCGATGGCCAAAAAAAACGATGGCAAAAAAAGCGATAGCGAAAAAAGCGATGGAAAAAAGCGATGGAAAAAAGCGGAAAAAAGCGATGGCAAAAAAAGCGATGGCCAAAAAAGCGATGGCCAAAAAAGCGATGGCCAAAAAAAGCGATGGCGAAAAAAGCGATGGCCAAAAAAGCGATGGCCAAAAAAGCGATGGCCAAAAAAGCGATGGCCAAAAAAGCGATGGCCAAAAAAGCGATGGCGAAAAAAGCGATGGAAAAAAGCGATGGCGAAAAAAGCGATGGCAAAAAAAAGCGATGGCGAAAAAAGCGATGGCCAAAAAAGCGATGGCCAAAAAAGCGATGGCCAAAAAAGCGATGGCCAAAAAAAGCGATGGCGAAAAAAGCGATGGCGAAAAAAGCGATGGCGAAAAAAGCGATGGCAAAAAAAAGCGATGGCAAAAAAAGCGATGGCGAAAAAAGCGATGGCCAAAAAAGCGATGGCCAAAAAAGCGATGGAAAAAAGCGATGGCGAAAAAAGCGATGGCGAAAAAAGCGATGGCCAAAAAAGCGATGGCCAAAAAAGCGATGGCCAAAAAAGCGATGGCCAAAAAAAGCGATGGAAAAAAGCGATGGCCAAAAAAGCGATGGCCAAAAAAAGCGATGGAAAAAAGCGATGGCGAAAAAAGCGATGGCCAAAAAAAGCGATGGAAAAAAGCGATGGCGAAAAAAGCGATGGCCAAAAAAAGCGATGGCCAAAAAAGCGATGGCAAAAAAAGCGATGGCGAAAAAAGCGATGGCCAAAAAAGCGATGGCCAAAAAAAGCGATGGAGAAAAGCGATGGCCAAAAAAAAGCGATGGAAAAAAGCGATGGCGAAAAAAGCGATGGCAAAAAAAGCGATGGCGAAAAAAGCGATGGCGAAAAAAGCGATGGCCAAAAAAGCGATGGCCAAAAAAAGCGATGGCCAAAAAAGCGATGGCGAAAAAAGCGATGGAAAAAAGCGGAAAAAAGCGATGGCGAAAAAAGCGATGGCGAAAAAAGCGATGGCCAAAAAAGCGATGGCCAAAAAAGCGATGGCCAAAAAAACGATGGCAAAAAAAGCGATAGCGAAAAAAGCGATGGAAAAAAGCGGAAAAAAGCGGAAAAAAGCGATGGCAAAAAAAGCGATGGCCAAAAAAGCGATGGCCAAAAAAGCGATGGCCAAAAAAAGCGATGGCGAAAAAAGCGATGGCCAAAAAAGCGATGGCCAAAAAAGCGATGGCCAAAAAAGCGATGGCCAAAAAAGCGATGGCGAAAAAAGCGATGGAAAAAAGCGATGGAAAAAAGCGATGGCGAAAAAAGCGATGGCAAAAAAAAGCGATGGCGAAAAAAGCGATGGCGAAAAAAGCGATGGCCAAAAAAGCGATGGCCAAAAAAGCGATGGCCAAAAAAAGCGATGGCGAAAAAAGCGATGGCGAAAAAAGCGATGGCAAAAAAAGCGATGGCAAAAAAAGCGATGGCGAAAAAAGCGATGGCGAAAAAAGCGATGGCCAAAAAAGCGATGGCCAAAAAAAGCGATGGAAAAAAGCGATGGCGAAAAAAGCGATGGCGAAAAAAGCGATGGCGAAAAAAGCGATGGCCAAAAAAGCGATGGCCAAAAAAAGCGATGGAAAAAAGCGATGGCCAAAAAAGCGATGGCCAAAAAAAGCGATGGAAAAAAGCGATGGCGAAAAAAGCGATGGCCAAAAAAAGCGATGGAAAAAAGCGATGGCGAAAAAAGCGATGGCCAAAAAAAGCGATGGCCAAAAAAGCGATGGCGAAAAAAGCGATGGCGAAAAAAGCGATGGGCGAAAAAAGCGATGGGCGAAAAAAGCGATGGCGAAAAAAGCGATGGCGAAAAAAGCGATGGCCAAAAAAAGCGATGGCCAAAAAAAAGCGATGGCCAAAAAAGCGATGCTGTGGAAAATGTGTAACAATGCCTTGGGTAGGTGTTCTAATAGGGCTTCCTCCTTCATTGAAGTTCATGGGGCTTTTATTACTAAGCAATATGACATATAGCTCAGTACTTATTCACTTCACTTAATCACCAGTAAAAGGTTAAGAAAGGATTTGTCTTGTAATTGCGACCGAAGATCGTAGTTAACTATGGAATTGTGCATTTCCAGTCAGTGTATTGGTTGGTCGGGCACGTGACATCATCAGGGATGAAGATGTCATCAATAGTGGCCAGCAACTCTACATCTGACCTCAAACCCTTAGATCTCCATATGGAGCTGACCTGTTCTGACATTCCATATGTTGATCCTTTCCCATCCATCCTTCCTCTTCGATGTCTCCCTTTTGACTGATACCTGTCCATTTAAACTCTAGACGGGCCTGTCCCAAAGTTATTAGTGCAGCCACGCCCGGAAGCCGGCAGTTCTCAACAGGCCCGAAAATTAAGATCTTACCCCCCATGCCAAGGCACCAGCGCTCTCTCAGCAGTCTGCTGTCACCCAGGCGGATATGTTGATCTGACCCCCCATTCCAAAGCACCAGCGCTCGCCGAGCAGTCTGCTGTCACCCAGGCCGATGTGTGCACGCTTCTCGCCCTCAGGCGTCTTACTGGTGATATACAATGTGTTCTTTCCTTTCAATCATACTTATAGAGATGGGCTTTCAACATGTACAGTAAGTACAGCACTGACAGTTAATAGATGCCTGGAGGACTGTGTAATGGAAGTAGATAATAGAGACTAGTGGGGTCTGTATTCTTGGATTTCAGCCCCATGTTCTTTCCTTTGTCTGCAGTAGTCGATAAAAAGCTATTTTAATCATGCTCGCTATGGGTCCTTTGTTGTTCACCATGCACAAATGACATACCACTGGTCTTAGACATGCAGGGCCAATATAGCCATGTATTCTGACATCACTTTGTATATGTCTGCTACTAATGTGACCTGTCTGTAGCTCTTATTCATGTCCTCACTGTATTGCTGCTATTTTAATGTTTTATGCCTTGTTTTTCTTTCTTTTTTCTCCATTGCTCCATTGCTCTTGAGCTGCATTTCATGTCATGAAAGGTGCTATACAAATAAAGTGTTTATTATTATTATTATTAATAACAAGTTACTACAATACATATCCGAGCGGTTGGGAACAATAGGATGGTCCTGAACATCTCAGAAAAAAAATCCTTTGCCTTTGGATCAAGGTAAATGTTAAAGTCAACCCTCAAACTATTTAACTTTGAGGGATTTAGGAATTGAGCAGGTAAACAAAACTCATTTGTGTTATATCAGACATCAAACATTACATAACTAAGGAGATGGGAGGGTCTAGGTTCCAGTTGTGTGGTCCAATGCAGATAAAAAGGACCTGCATAAATTACAAATAGCTTAGAATAAGGCAGCTCGTCTTGCCCTTAAGTGCAATATTAGATCTAATACACCATTAAGCAATATTAAACGTCTAGCTAATAAGGTAACTAGGCTATATAAAGGCTGCCTAGAAGGAAGAAAGCAACATTGTAGGAGGAATCACCCCAAACAATTCAGTGATCGTATCAGGCTCAATTAGGTACACAGTATTCTAGACAGAAGATTGGAGAACAGGACAAGACATTACATATGGCTCGCCAGTGCTTGTCACAGGTTGGATCCACATAATTAGATTTGAGGCAGTCAAGCCTTTGTGAAATGATCACGATGATAGATCTCCAATTCTGATTGTGAAAGATGTCACAATTGCCCCGGGTCACTCACTCACAGAAACAGAATCGTATTACAAACAAAGGTATGACATTTTCTGAGCATTAGTTTTTATAATTTTGAAACTTATGACATTAAACAAAGTAAAATAAATGGAGAATGCTTTTCCCTGAGACAAATTGGAACAAATATTCCACATTCAATCTTAATTTAGATTACAATGGTGTCAGGTATGAGCAAGCCATTGACAAAATAATCAGTTGGAGACAACTAGTCACACCATCATCACTGTTGGGCGCTATAATCGTCCAGAACCGTTGCTTTTCAAACAATTTACAAATACAATAACCTGTGTTCCAAATGGGTCTAATGCAGGTATTAGTCACAAGGGCTTGTTGATATTTTTAATTAATTCACAACCCCACATACTTAAACCACTTTCAACCAGCCGTTCTGATTTTGGGCATGCCATTATAGTAGATTTTGAAAATGTTTCAAGCTTACGTGTCACAGCACGACAAGCACTCAGATCAGCTAATTTAGCTACTTTTGTTTGACTGTCATACAATCACTGAAATAAGAATAAATATGGAGATGTACAGTTTCTGCCCAACAGCGACAAGAATTCACAACACACTACAGAAAATTAAGGTTCTTATGTGCAAATGTCTTATTTATCTTTGTCCTTATATACATTTTGAATTCAGATTTCTTTAAGGAAGACGACACGTAAAAATGGATAAGAAATTGACATGTAACCCTTTAGCTTACAATCCTTCCAGGATCTTACAAACAGCATTTTGTCCACATTTCCATACATCCATATAATCTCTGCACTCATGCACTATTGTCGTGTGATATTACTGCTACGTCGTCCAAGGTTTTGGATAGTGTAATTATGTATACCATTATTTACCGCGTGATTGTGTTGGGCTGATCGGCTGTGTTTGTCTAGCTGTACCAAATGTCACCACTTGCTGTGTGGTTAATTAAACTACACTGGACCAGATAAAATGATGGTGGTCAATGAGGCACTTGCCTGAGTAAAAAAAAAAGGTCATAGTTGGATGATGGATATATTCATAAAGCCAGCGTGACATTCTCTTTACCCACATCCATCAAATGTGTTCAATAGTGCAAGGCAGCAGGTTCCTTCCCCTGTTGGATCTTGTTTTGTATCCCATTTACTACTAAAGTACATAATTGTATTTGGTAAAGAGATGATGTTCATCTTGCATCCAACAGCTGGTTAACCACAATATCCTGCATCATGCTAGCAATGTATGACATTAAACAAAGCTAAATAGTACGATAGTTCAATGAACATCTTTATTGCTTGCAGGTTTCAGCTGATGCTTGCACTAATAAGTGATGGTTTTACCAAAGTCGTATCGTCAAGTTTCCATGGTGGTGAGGTCAGCGGTAGAGGCACATGGTTGTGCTCTGGTATAGGTACATGTAGGCGTCGCAGAAGAGACGCTTGGCCACGCCTTTCATGTCCCGGGGCGCATGACTGGCCAGCTCCGCTGGGGACATTTCCAGGTACGCGCCCACCTCGGGACAAGCCTGCACCTGAGGAATGTTGAAGCCGTCTATTCCTCCTGAGGAAACCCACACAACAACGGATGAGCATCACTTGGACCGTATATATACAATACTTAGTTGACTAGGCCCACCTCCTTTTTCCCTCTAGACCAAATCTATTCACAAACAAAACCTGATGTACAAGCTTGTGGATTCTTTGCCAAATGCTCGCCGCCAATATAATATAGTGCAAGGTGGAGCAGTAATACTGGATCATCATGCTATTCACAGTTAATGGTTCATACAAGGAATACAATTACTTTACTGTAGAGACACAACATGATTAACACAGATGAACTGATCACATACAGTACATGGATAGGCTTGGGCGATCCTTGCTAATTTGATCCGTGACCATTACAATCACTGATATAAATCGGATATAGGTTATACTCAGTATACTTCAACAAAATAGAGGACCTCCACACATATAGTCCTCCTCAACTCGATCAACTTGTTGATAGTGTCACATGCTCATTTCAAAATACGCTAGACTCTGTTGCTCCCCTGAAAAGGAAGGTAATAAAGCAACAAAGGCTAGCCCCATGGTACAACTCGGAAACTAGAAACCTCAAGCGAATGTCTCGCAAACTTGAAAAAAAATGGCGCTCAACCAAACAGAAAGAATCATGTATAGTCTGGCAGAATAGCCTCAAAATATACAAAAAGGCTCTCGACACGGCCAGAGCCACCTATTATTCATCCCTAATAGAGGAAAACAAAAGTAACCCAAAGTTTCTTTTTGATACTTTGGCAAAACTGACAAAAAGCCGCGATTCCACTGATCCACGTATTCCTACAACTCTCAATAGTAGCGATTTCATGAGGTTCTTCAGTGGCAAAATAGAAACTATCAGAGATCAAATTGATCTACAACTACTCTCGGCTCCCACTGGACTGCCTCCAAATATGGTGGTCTCAGAGATGGCCGCACACCCAAATATATATATGGATAGTTTCTCTCCAATTGAGCTCTCTGATTTCACTTCAATGATATCTTGCTCAAAATCAACGACATGTACCCTGGATCCAGTTCCGACTAGATTACTCAAAGAGGTCCTGCCTCCGGTTGGTACATGCCTACTCAATATGATCAATATGTCCTTGGTGACAGGCTACGTGCCACAATCTTTTAAGGTAGCGGTAATCAAACCTCTACTCAAAAAGCCTACTCTTGATGCAGGCATTCTAGCTAACTATAGACCTATATCGAACCTACCATTTCTCTCCAAAATTCTCGAGAAAGCAGTCGCCAAACAGTTATGTGACTTTCTACATAACAACAATTTATTAGAAGGCTTTCAGTCAGGCTTCAGAGCTAACCATAGCACTGAGACGGCACTGCTGAGAGTTACAAATGACCTCCTGACTGCAGCAGATAATAAACTCCTCTCCGTACTGGTGTTGCTGGACCTTAGTGCTGCATTTGACACTATTGACCACCACATTCTGCTACAGAGACTGGAGCATCTGGTTGGCATCAGGGGTGCCGCACTGAAATGGTTCGAGTCCTATCTGTCTGATCGATTTCAGTTTGTAGATGTCAATGATGGCTCCTCAACACGTGAAAAGGTCAAATACGGAGTCCCACAAGGCTCTGTGCTTGGACCAATACTTTTCTCCTTATATATGCTCCCTCTGGGCAACATCATCAGGGAACACTCTATACATTTCCATTGTTACGCGGACGACACTCAATTATATCTATCGATGAAACCGAACGAAACGGACCAACTAGTCAAACTTCAAGCATGTCTTAAAGACATAAAGAGTTGGATGACCCGTAATTACCTACTCCTCAACTCTGACAAAACGGAAATTATCGTGATCGGCCCTAAGCCCCTAAGAGACAAGCTAGCCGATGAGAACTTTTCTCTAGATGGCATTACCTTGGCCTCTAAGGCCACTGTAAAGAATCTGGGAGTTACCTTTGATCAAGATATGTCTTTCAAATCGCACATCAAACAAATCTCAAAGACTGCCTTTTTTCACCTGCGAAATATTGCAAAGGTTAGGCACATCCTATCCAAAATAGACGCAGAAAAACTAGTCCACGCATTTGTTACCTCAAGGCTGGACTACTGCAACTCGCTATTATCAGGCTGCCCAGGTAAGTCTCTGAAAAGCCTACAGCTAGTTCAAAATGCTGCGGCGCGTGTGCTGACAGGTACCAGAAGAAGAGACCATATCACTCCTTCACTGGCCTCTCTACACTGGCTCCCTGTCAAACACAGAATAGAGTTCAAAATTCTTCTTCTTACCTACAAAGCTCTCAATGGTCAGGCACCACAATATCTCAAAGATCTCATTGATCCTTACAAACCAAATAGAACACCAGTGCGTCTACAGTATGCAAAAATGCTTACTGTTCCAAAAATATCAAAAGTTACAATAGGAGGCAGGGCGTTTAGGTCCCAGGCACCTCAGCTGTGGAACCTTCTCCCGGCTTCGGTCCGTGGGGCTAACACGCTCTGCACATTCAAGACTAGGTTGAAAACCTTTCTCTACGACAAAGCCTATAGCTAGGGTTGTCTCCAAGTCTGGCTGGATACCATGGTCGTACATTGTTGTGTGGGTCTGTCTCCCAGCAGTATTTGTAATATACACTATATAGGCTCCAGTAAGGCCTGCCACTAATCCAACATCCGGGGAATCTCTCCCCGGAGTCTCTTTTCGTCCTCCCCGTCGCAGTTCTGTGGACCTCTAATACTAACCCCCAACTGACTGAATGAGCGTGACCGTGGATCAGGCCTCTTCATGGAGCCCACCAGAAGTGTGACCTGGACCCGGCCTCACAGAGCTCGACCAGATGTGGACCAGATGTGGACCAGACCCCTCCACGGAGCCCACCTGTCTATTTCTGTCTATTTCTCTCTGTCTATCTCTCTCTCTCTCCCTCTACCGCCCCCCCCCCCCCCCCCCCCCCCCCGACACGGTCGAGGCAGATGGCCGTCCACCCCAGAGTCGGGTTCTGCCTGACGTTCTTTTCTCCTCTCCTAAAAGGGGAGTTTTTCGTTGCCACTGTCGCAAATTCGCAATATTGCTTGCTCTGGGTGGATCTTTGTTGGTTGTAAAGTGTCTTGAGACAACTCGTTGTGATTTGACACTATAATAAAATTGAATTGAATTGAATTGAATTGAATTACCACAGAGCGGCGGAGTAGGAGGGCTGGCGTGTGTCATATAGAGTATACGGTTAAGATTTACAATTAGAGATCTGCAGAGAGATTTATTTGAGACTTGGAGTTGATCTGTTATTGAGAGAGTTTAATTAAAGACCATTATTGGAGTAAATAAGCCTCTGTCGTCTTTCACAGGGGGAGTCACAGCACGGAGCTCAGTGAAATCAATACCAGCTTGGATGGTCTTTAAGTGTCAAAGAAAGACATAAACACCTGTATTTGCGAATATTATGGGTTGTACCCTGATGGCAAAGGTGAAATATTATAATAATTAATTTAATAAAATGGTAAACTGGTGCATTTATATAGTGCTTTTATCCAAAGCGCTATATAAATGCACTTCGCACTCTACCCCTGGGCCACTGCCGCCGCCTGAGGATATAAATGTCGAGGATATAATAGGCATATAAATGTATCCTCTATTCAAACAGCTCAATTTTTTAAAGTCTGTGTATGTGCATGGTGCAACAATATCACAGCATGAGGTTGCACTTAATCTAGCAATCCAAATCATGCAATAATGCCTATGGCGTGCAGAGCAACGCTTTGGTGGGGAGAATGGAGAGGAGTGGTGTCGGATCCAAAGGAGACGGCAAACTCAACATATTCTATTGTTCTTGAGCAACATCTCTAAATGCCCACTAGGGTGCAGATTCTAGAGCTTTTAATAACATCTTAGTTATGATATTTAGTTAAAAGAAGTTAGTTGGATCATTCTTTACCAGGTATTAACAAGTTGACTGCCACCTGGTGGAAGCAAGGGCCAGCGCTACACTGTCGACCCGGATGTACTTCGTTTAGTGTGTTGCACGCCGGATACATGTCCGGCTTGAATGCTAAATACCAAAACGCTCACCATGCCTGTCAGCCATGCTGTCAAAGAAAATCCAGTCATGGTTGTTGGGTCCGTGTTTAATGAAGGAGACATAATGGCTGGTCTCGATGCAGAGCACGGCAAACAGCTCCAGCTTGTCTCTGACCAGGACTTGAGGCCCGTTGTGTCCCGGGAAGCCCTTTGGAATGTCCAGGCGGGTGGGGCGATGGGCACGCCGCTGGGGGTGAGCGTGCACCTGGAGAGTTTACATCAGTAGTTCTCAAACTTTTTCATGCCAAGGACCCCCAAATGCATATTTGGTTGCAACAACCGGTATCTGAAAATATTTCATGCCAGGGTCCCCCCCATACAAGATCTTTCCAAATTCATTCTAGATTTTTTGAAATCCTCAAACTCACAACATGCTACAGTGTTACACGTTGCAAGCTTGTGGGTCAGCTATTTTCAAATAGCCAATGTATGTACGGTTAAAATGTTTTTTATGATATATTAATTCTGCTAGGCCCCCAGGAACCCCACATTGACCCCATTTTGTGTTTAGGGTGATCAGTTCACATAGTCACTGGCAGGGACTTCGCACTGAACTACAGGCAAAGTCTCAAACTGAGATGATAGCAAACGTGTCATTTTGTGTCATTCTACAATGATGCAAGTGTTGCGCTTGACAACACATGGATATTTGGACACTATACGGTACTGTATATGATCTCACACTTAAAACAATGGGAAAAATGGGACTTAATCTAGATTAATCCACCAAGTGGCTGCGTAGGGGTGCTTCAATTTGTGATCATTATCACACACACACACTCTACCTGAGAGGAACATGTGCGGCAGAAGAGCTTGAATCCTGTTTGGCCAAAAAGTGGATCCTTGAAACAATCCACACACTCTTCGTAGGCCAGCTGCCCACACAGCGTGCACTGCTGGGGGCCTGAACGAACGAACACACACACACACACACACACACACACACACACACACACACACACACACACACACACACACACACACACACACACACACACACACACACACACACACACACACACACACACACACACACACACACACACACACACACACACACACACACACACACACACACACACACACACACACACACACACACACAAAGTCAGAGGTTCTACATTTCAGTTTTTATATATTTTCGGTTCAACTGCCCATTCCTACTGTACGGTACCTTCTGAGAGGAGGTCAGTGATGTCCAGTTCTAGAGAGGGGATGATCTTGTCAAACATTTTGAACTTCTTGCCAAAGCGAGGCATCTGGAGGATTAGGCAGGAAGGCACCTGAACACAAAACACTGTCATAAAAATACCACAGGCAACACCACTTAGACCCCTTTTCCACCGGTTGGGAACCGGTTCAGTTCAGAACCAGTTTTTAGTGAGCCAGAGCTCACTAAACGTTAATTATGAATTGAGTGGGCAAAACCATACCTATATTAAATTGTTTATAGGATCAATATAAGCAAATTAATATATGATAACCCTTCCACAGTATAGTAGCTTTTTCATATTTTATGTTTTTTTCATATTTTCCTATATGATGCCTAATTTGCATATTTATATTTAAGATTTGCAATACAATAAATCATTGTCTTTGTGTAAGTAATCAACTGGGGAAGTTTCATGGTGATAACAATTTAATATAGGTATGGTTTTGCACACTCAATTCATAATTAACGTTCCAATTTTGGAGGTCTGGCTCATGGACTAAGAACCAAAAAGACCTGAACCGGTTCCCAGTGGAAAAGGGGCCTTAGAGTAGTACTAGGAAGTGATGATGAGCGGAAACTGACCAATACTGCCATCTACTGGAAAATAATCCCACCTCAGCCAGTTTGAGTCCACCACTGTGGAAGGAGTGCTCCAGCAGCTGTTGAACAGTGGGCAACACCAGGCTGTGGTTCTGCTCCAGGAAGATCTGGTAGCAGTAGCTCTCCTGGACTTTACCGCCAGCTGACCTGAGAGTGGGCAGCAAAACAGACAATGACATGTTGATTGCAGAGTATTGAACTGCTTTTCCAAACTGGGAAACAATTTCCTCTAAAACATTAAAACCCAATAGACAGCATTTTCTCCAAATGTTCGCCCCAGAATAGGGACACTAGGGTTCATGTGGTTAATAAAAATGTGTAAAATCACGGCCAGGGGCCATTATGTGACATTTAAAAATCAGACAGGCGGCATACAGTTTAAGAAGAGGCTCCAGGGCGAGAATATGGTGCATGATGACTGTGAGGAACTCCTCTGGATCTGAAATGGATAGTGGAAGAGTCACATATGTCAAATTAAACACACATGCAGTGTGGCATGAATGAATCATCTCTGTCCAACCACTTACATATGTCCTATTTTACACTTTACATTTTTATATAGCCAATATACAAGCTGTGAGCTGTGCTATTTTCAACAAAACATTTGAACTATTTTTAACTATTTTTAACATTTTCACCAAAACAGGGATGCCAGGGCTTAACGGACCTTTCTCGTCGGTAGTGAATGTGCGGCTGTAACCGTGTTCCTGCAGCTGTTGGCGAAGCTTCATGATGTGTTTCCCTTCCACAAAGCCCTCACTGTGTGTGGATAGCAATGCACAGATAGATAACATGGGACTGTCACCATTGCAAATTTAAGTTGACGATTAATTGTCACACAATTAATTGCGATGAACTATTTAATTGTGGGTTGTTTTTTGCATTGAACATTACAATTTGTATTTCTGTTTGCCTTTCAGGCTTCATAATCACAAATCGCACATGCACAGTAGCCTGAATTTTGTGTCACTTCATTGCCAGAACTTTTCTTTCCTTTTTTTTTTTAATGCATAGCTAGTACTGGCTAGCAATTCAGGGCTGGAGCCAGGCTACATGCATAGAGCAGATATGACAAATAACTTAAATCACTGGCACATTTAATCATTTTCTTATATTTGTTTTCGTTCCAGAAAATAGTTGATAAGCTGTAACCTTGTAGATGTGCTATTTCAGCTATTTTTGTCAACATGGAAACGATTGACGATTATGCAAAAGAAATATTGCGATTATCTCAAATAATTGCGATTAGGCAATTATGTAGCAACACTAAAAGACTCAAACAGAAATCATATAGTCTTTGCTAGTAAAATGATGTTCTCTAGATTTGTGCGCAAGCACATACCTGCGCAGGGGGTTGACAATGTCATAGAGCAGAGTGCCCTGAATGTGGGCGTCTCGTGGCTCTGTTGACATGAACAGGAGGGAGTCCAGCACGGAGGAGCACGAGAACAGACTAGAAAGGCGAGAGAAAAACAAGTCATGTGTTTAAATTGTTGTTCTAAGACTCATTACGACGTGTTACTATCACACTGCAGTCCCCTTTCTTACCTGAAGAGGGTGGCATCCATGTAGCAAGAGTTGCAGTGGCCTTGGATCCCCTTCATTTGACCAATGAGAACCTCAGTGACTCGATCAGTTGTGATGGGAGCCATGGGATTCTTTGGCATTCCTCCACTCTGTTTTCTCTCTCTTTCTGGAGAAGCGCACGCGCACGCACACGCACACGCACACGCACACACACACACACACACACACACACACACACACACACACACACACACACACACACACACACACACACACACACACACTTTAAAGCATCGGCCCATAAAACATTACACAACTTATGGCCTATGACCTTTGGAATGTTCTCACCACAATTGGCTGACTGATTCTGAAAGCGTGAGTCGGGGCGGCAGGAGAGCAGCTTGATAAAGAGAGCTCTTCCGGTAGGGCACTGGAAGAATCGCTCGTTTTTAAATGTGCCATCACTCACCCCAATGTTGTCCTCCTGGAGATAAGAGACAGAATGGTGTGAAGGAGTGCATGTGTGCATTACGTGCACGCCATGTAAATTGTACATAAGAAAAGTAGATGAAGAACTGCAGTAATACAACTACAGTAACTATTTAGCACCCAGACTGTCGATGTGCGTATTCTATGTCCGCTCTAGTCTTTTCTATTCTAACCACAGTGGGAGATTTAGGGTCATCGCAGCCAGGTACTTTCTTGCTTTAATTTGTGCCTGGCATCCAGTTAACCTTTAGACTGATGTGTATTTATCCTGTACCAAAACTCAAATCACAAGCCTTCTTGACATTCACAGACCAGAATCTTAAAATTTATGTTGAAAATGTTTGGAGAGTAGGGGCTGGATGATATGTGCAAGATCAGATATTACAATATTTTTGACCAAATACCTTGACTCGATATTGTGACAATAAAATGTAATAAATAGCACATCAACAAGCTCATAATCTGAGTTTGTGAATTGGCTGTTTTTGAACATTTTAGATACATTTTTAAAGTAAAAAACAGAAAGAGTTTGAAAGATTAAAACCAGGAAAAGACAAAACGTACAGTATGCCGTATCATGATATTGTAATATCTAGCCTCAGATCACAATATGGATATAATGTATTGCCGTGCAAGCCAGCCCTATTGGAGAGTTTGAAAAGGAGAAGTCAGTGTAGACAGTAAAATCCTTTAAGAGTGCATTTGTTGTAGTTACCAACTCTAGTCCAGCCATGGTTTCTTCCCGACCAGGCAAAGTGCCAACCCAGCGGATAATCCCATAGGTATTCCCAGTAGCCAATGATACCTCAACCATAGAATCGACACCCAGGTCCATGGGATGAGTGTCGAGCGCTGGTACTGCCAATGGAGCATCAGTGTCCATTCTCTCTGGCTCTGCAATCAATTGAAAGAATTTCATTGAATTAATTGAAATACAACTGTGTTTCCTCAGCCCTTTGGAGATTGTTTTTAGTAGTAGCTTTCTTGCTGTGTTTTGCATTTATTTCTCCTAGGAATTACTGAAAGGACCTTTTAATTTTAAGAGCTATATTATTGACAATTGTTATAATTGTACTATTATTATTAAACCAAAAATTGTGTGAAATTACGTAAAAAGACAACAGCAAATCACCTAAACCTGCAGGATACACCTCTTCTTTCACCTTAAAAACACAGT
The DNA here is from genome assembly GCF_964188405.1 of Protomyctophum parallelum. NCBI lineage: Eukaryota > Metazoa > Chordata > Actinopteri > Myctophiformes > Myctophidae > Protomyctophum > Protomyctophum parallelum. The sequence goes on along the minus strand of NC_139701.1, from coordinate 24,610,191 downwards.
TCAGAGGAACCTCCGTCTCACCTCCTCTCACCCCGTTCTTATCCGTGTCCTGTGAACACAGACCAAGATGGAAACTTTGCACCTATACCACAAACACCTGGCTTTAAACCAAAGTAGGGATACTTCAATAATTACAATGGGCAAATGTCTGTGTTTAGTTTTTGCATGCCCAATGATATAGGCTTCACACAAAATATATGTTATCCTATCCTGCAGCACTGTAAACATAATACATACAAAATAAAATAGGCCTACATAATATATAACCTAAATAAATATTTAACAAATAGTAGCCTGCCCTACTAATGAACAAAAACAAGAATGACATCATTACTCACTGTAGAGAGCCGAACCATCTGCTGTCCGTCCTTCCCACATCCCACATCCATGACCATGCCGTGACCAAAGTGATCCTCGTCAAAAATAAACGTGACTCTGTCGCCTAGGGCCAGGGATTCTGCTTGGGTCTGTGGGCTGAGCAGTGGCTCTGAGGGAGACAACGATCTGTACACCACAGGTCTGACTTTGGAAAATGGGGCGATAACACCACAGTCTCTCGGACATTTGAAGAAAGTTTTAGATTTATAAGTCCCATCATTTTGCCCCTTTCCTTTGTCTTTTCCCTGGAAGACAGTCAAACAGAAAACATTACGTTACATTAATCTGGATTATATCTGCAGCACGAAATGAACACAAATTGACATTAAATGTGAATTACAAAGTCGATGTCCTTTTGTTCATGAATCTCGCTGATTTTAAATTCATACCTGTAGCTCAATCCCAAAGAAGATTGCTGATAGGCCTATAGACCCTTCTGGCGCTGTCAACCTGCAAATACAGCGGATAATGCCTTTGAGGCTCTCTCCTCTTTCCTCTACAGTTACTGAGGTGTGCACAGCCAGGCCCAAAGCTGTTTGCAGTGTTTCCTTCTCTATGAACCACTTCAGCCTCTCTGATTCATCCTTCACGGCCAGCAACAGTTCAACCTCCTGAATGGTCAGTGGTTCCATGTCATTAATATCATGATCTAGTTCATGATCTAGATATGAGTCCCCTATGCGCATCATAGGCAACTTTGTGAGAGTTCCATCATTTATTCTCAGAATTGAGGTGTATTTGTTCTCGGAGATGTAGCATATGCTGCCTGCATTGATTTTTCCAATCGTTTTTGGTTTCTTTATTAGGATGAAGTACATGTGGGTGCCTTGTGAGGCCATGACTGTGGAAGCAGGAACACAACGTTATAGAGGAATACAGGTAAACACACAGTCACAGACACGTCCACCACTAAGTGAACTCTCAAGCAACAAAATAGTGTCGAATGGGTTAGCATGATAATAGCTATTACAAATCCAATCCATAGGCTACTCTTTGATTTTAGCTCTTCACAAAACTAACATTAACCATGACAAGTTAAAGTAATCAAGGACTTCGGCCTCGGCTAAAGTGCACAGCAAAATCATTGCTACTCAATAGATATACGGTAGTCAACGTCAACAACCGATCACACAACAAAATAACTAAGAACTGTTCAAGTCAGCTCAGTTTACCTTCACGATCAAATTAAACAACACTGTGTCACAGTCTAAAACGCGAATAAATAAATCTGGTTTAATGTCAATCCTCAAGTTGTCACCACTGCCATGTCATTTCACTTCCCCTTTCGTTTCAGTGACATCAATGTCGTCATCTCAAACTCAAAGTACTGTTTACCTCAAATAACTAGAATGACATTATTTTCTATTATTTGTATACCACTTACATGACTTTAGCGTTTATTCTTCGGTAGCTGTTATTGTTATTTTAAACACCTTTTTGACGTGTTGCGTATCCTGTCAAGAAATAACAAACGACGCATGGACGAACTTGCTATGTGATTGGATCGGATTGGATTCGTGTTAAATCTAGATCCCATGACCTGGAGCCACGCTCAAGCTGTGGTTTGCTTATTGGTTGCCAGGCAACCGCTGGCGCACCAATCACGGTGCGTCCACGCATCATTCCAGGATATGGGATCCAGAACCGGGGTGTAGTGAATTGGGTATTTTAAACCATGATTCGTTACATTTGACAATGTAGGCATTTGGAAGATACTTATCGAGAAATTCAGTGCATTCATGTTAATATTGTAGGCCGTAGTGGCGTAGTCTGTAGGCCGTTACTCTCTGGCAGACATTTTTCATTTTTCTTTAATACTTATTAATTTAATTTGTTATGGTACGATGGTACGATGATCATGATCTATTCTGCCAGTTTCATATTTAACATCAGTATTGTAATTTAGCTTGTGATGATAATAATAATAATTATTATTATTATTTATGTTTAAAACATACTTTTGTCATTATAGTTTTACAAGTATAAGCAAAAAGGGCTTATTTTGTTTATTTTTACATATTCGTTACTGCATAAACAGATGACATTTAGATACAAATGTTCAATTTGGAATTTGAAATACATTAAGATGGGTTGGAAAATGGAAAATGGAAAAGAAAGAAAGAAAGAAAGAGTGTAAGAAAGAAAGAAAGAAGATTTGAGTCTCTATTGACAATGTACAAATTATGTCTGAGAACTGCGCTTGCAGTACGGATCATGGCAAAAATGTACCCTATGCTTTCACCGTTCATGTTCATGACGTCATGTCCTGTCGGCGCAACTTGATTACGAAACCGTTCCAAAGGTAAATATGGAGGAGAGAGAAGCGTTGAAAAGACAAATTGAACTTCTTCAAAGTAAGTTGTATGTTTAAAGCATCAATGAATGTGTACGAGTAGCAAATAGTATGGAGACTAATGCAGACAATTACGTTCACTTAAAAATGCATGCTGTCATTTTGATTTCATTTGACGTTTGATAAAAACATGTAAGCTAACAGTTAGCAGTAGAAACGTTTTGACGTGTCCGTTATTCGCCTCCACGATTATGTGCTTCTCTCTTGTGACTAGCTAGCTACATATTGACTATATTACTTTTTATAATAATTTGACTGTAAGAATATATGGTGTGGTCTGTATACAAGCCAATGTACAATTGAATCACAATTCCTTCTGTCAACTCCTACTGTAGATCTCATCAACAACCACAAGAATGTCCATGGCGATGCCCCGTCTAGTAGCACACACCAGTGGTATGCAGAAAGACCTGTCTTGGCCAGTGGCAGGGGTCAGAGCACATCCTTTATCCATCCACACAGCTCCAGGGGAAGTTCATATGGCCCCCAACCCCATGGACACTGGAGGAAGACATATTCTCTCAGTAACAAGACCCCACAGTCTTCTATAGGACAGCCCCCTGCATCCGCCACACCACCTGTCCCTTTAGCTGGTACCCTGAAAGAAGCAGGCACATCTCACATGACTACACTGCCCAGCCACAGCAGCAAGGTCCCTGGCAGAGGGGAGTCTGATACAGCCAAAATAGCTGTTTTATCATCAGGGATTCCTCCTGGAAATAGAGAGGGGCAGAAGATCACCAGCACAGGGAGTGGAGTAGTTGCATCAAGGAGTTTATCTAGAGGAATTTGTACAAAGGTGTGTAAAGGGATAGCTGCACCAGCGACCAATTCTATAACATTTAGAGATCATGCAAGTTCAGGCTTGAAAGGTGCCCAGCAGAAAGACCACCAGAGACAGACTGCAGATCCCCAGCAGAGGGCTGCAGATGGGAAGGACAGAGGCTCAGTAGATGTCACCTCCTCAGTCGAGACCAATACCTCTGGCCAGACACAATTGAGCAGCAACAAGGTGGAGATCAAACCACGTCTTCTGAGGAAGCCCACAGAGGTTAAACCAACCGTTACCATGACAGCCTCCGATACTCTCCCAGTTGCTACATCCACACCAGCTCTATCTGCTCTGCCCAGAGCACCACAACAACAACTCTCCCTTAGTCCCAGGTCTAAGACCAGCACAGCCCAGCTTGCCGCATCTCCTCAGAAACGATCCATGTTCACCTGGGTGAGGAGCCGGCCGGGCACTGGAGGAGAGGTGTCCCCACAGGCTAGAACCCCACCTCAGTCCCCTGAAAGAGGTTTGAGCCAGGCTCCGACCTCCATCTCAAATGCTTCAACGGCCAGTGGACGTTTGCCCCTAATCACTGTAGGCAAAAGAACCCCCAGCAAGAAGCTGCCTCGAAAGCTGAGTCAAGCCGCCGGAGCCCCCAAGACCTCCAAGTACACCTGGATTTCATCCTCCTCAACTGTCGGAAGCCAAGCCAAGCTGTCTCTCAAAAAGTTGTCCCCGAGATCTGTAGCTCTTCCACAGAGGGCTTTGGAGAAGGGAGTGAGCGGATCCAAGCTCAGAAACCCTAGCCCAGCTCTCACTCCCAAGGCCAGGAAGGGCATGGGGCCCTCCTCTGCCGGTGGCTCTCCCATCAGCCGTTACCGTTGGAAGGCAGGCGGCCAGAGTACCGCTGGGACAGTGGCCGGAGGCGCGACAGCCCGTCGGGGGTCCACCTTCCACTGGATCTCAGAGAAAAGCTATAAAGCATCTCTCCCTCAGCGTGCTGCTCTCCAGTCCACCTCTCCCTCGTCCTCTGGATTCAAGCTCCGCAGCCGGATGAAAATCATCAGGAGATTTCCTAGCAGGTGAGGTGGACCAACAAGAACACGCCCATCTGTCTAATCTTCAATGAAGAATACATTCCCTGTCCTCTGTGTTCTGTTAAGACACCAGTCCAGACTTAAGCAATACTGCCTTTTGTCAGTAGGTGGTAGCAAAGTATGACTTTTGTTTGACTGTAGCATTAAATATAAAATAAATTTACATTTAGTGCTGTAATAATGGTGAGCCTGCCACTTGAATGCTGTGCAAACGCAGCATCAAGATTCGCGAGCTGCTGTGATAGGAGAAGGATATAAAATGGAACACAACCACCCTAAAGACTAATCATTGTGTGTATTAGAGATTAAAATAGGGTGCATTTTGCATCCCAAAACGCAGTTTATAGTTAAGGGACGCAACAAAACAACGACCTCTGCATCCACGGGATGCACTACTGTACTACTGTACTGTTTTCTATTCTAGTTTATTTTGATAGCTTTAGTTATAATAATCATTTCTTCTTCTGTTTTCTACATGAATATAACCACATTATAACCATATAAAATTAAATTGGAGTTAAATACTGCAATTTGTAAAAATAACAAATATGACTCCTAACGTTGTTGAAGTGGGACTCATAAAATGTCCCTGGGACTCATCTAAAAGACCATCCCTGCATCCCGGGACTCATTACATTGAAAACCTAGTTACATCACTGTGTATTCCTGCACTATCTACATCGAGTGATCTTGGTACATAGAAATAGATTTATTGCATATTCTCACTTTCAATTGTACATCCATTTTGTTTTGATTGTATTGTTCCACTTTCTGCTTTGGCAAATGAAGCCCATTGAATTGAATGGAGCTGTTAAATGACCAACTGTATGCTGTGTGTGTTCCTGTGGTCCACAGTGGATCTCTGGTGGAGAGGAAGACCACAGTGGGGTCACCAGTGATGATGGGGAGCGGGAGGCACAGCTTCCGGGGACGGGTACAACCCTCATCTAAGAGCCCCACAGGTGGAAGGTCAACCCCCTCCAGGGAACTTGTGTCTTTTGGGAGGCATAAACTGCGTCGGCTCTCCCCTGCCTCCTGCAGGACAGGTAAGTGATTGTAGACGGCTCTTTTTTTCCTACTTTTTCCCACCTTTTTTGTCAGGTGAAACCTGACTAATGATCGCTCATGAAATGTAGACGATGTCGTCTACATTTCATCAGGCTGTCAGTATGACTAGGTCCTAGTCATACTGACGGCCTAGCCTGATTGGCTACCACACACGCTGCATAAGCCAATGGAAGTGTAGTATGATTGCCTGTCTCCTAAGCTATGCCACACGCACCGTGAAAGGGCAGATTTCCGCACCATTGCGAGCAAGCTTTACCACCACAGGCCACAGCCTCGAAGCGACAACAGCTGCACAACAAAACAAGTCATTGAACCACGCACAGAACGTCGGAAACGAATGCAAACAACGGCCGTGAGGCGCGAGGTTGTGACACACAAACATACACGTTACTAAAATAATAATCATAATAATATGGCGGGGAGAACACAATGGAGACAAGAACACAACGGAGACGGTGCTTCTTTCACATGACAAATATCACTATGTGATAATTTCTTGTTTATACCTACTTGAAGTTGACACACACTGTCATTCACTCTTCAAATAACTCTCTGATAGCAGCTGAGGTGTGGGTTGATTGAGGTTCACTGATGTTCAGGTTAGACTAAGAATTGTATCTAATCTAATCCTGGTAAAGAGTTGAGATATCAGTCTGTGTTCTTCCTAAGGGCCCCTTTAGGTCATTGGTTAGACATAGGTTAAGTTTAGGTGTGCTGCCCCGTGGGAGTTTAGGGTTAGGGTGAGGGTTTGAGTTAGTTCGTAGTTGTATGACTAATGGCTGGTCTAACCAATGACTAGTCTAAACCAAGTACTGTCTAAACTAAGTACTGCACCCCCCCTTTATTCAGAAGACAGGCCCACGATTCTTATGGCTATGCATCTCTATCACTCTCCAGCAGAGGGCATCATCACACACTTGTCTTTTGTGTTGGGTGAATGTTGGTGAGGCCTGTGTGTGGGCCGTGAGGGGTGGGTGGGGGATTAATTGATTGCCCAATTCAACTGTGATGGTGAACAAGTGCCGATAGTGGGTAATTTGCGGAGGTGGAGGCGGGGAGCGGCCACTATCAAGCCACGGCACTGCCCCCCCACCCCCACCCCAGTAGATAAAAAAGGAGCTAATGCATAATTATCCTTTTGCAAATTGGATTGTTTTTAACGAACTGTAGAATATAGGCTCAACCTGATGGAAAGCAATCAGTGTTTTTACAACCTCCCTGGGCCCTTCATCCCTTTCTCTCTCTCTCTCTCTCTCTCTCTCTCTCTCTCTCTCTCTCTCTCTCTCTCTCTCTCTCTCTCTCTCTCTCTCTCTCTCACACACACTCTCGCTCCCTCTCTCTTACTCTTTCTCTCACTCCTCTCATCTCAACCCCCCCCCCCCCCCCGTAACCCTATGGTCATTCTGCCTGTACCCGCCGTCCCCTTGCGTCCCATCTCAATGTAATCTCAACAACCCACCCCCAACTCCAGTCAATGGAGTCAGAAGGCATTAGAAAAGCCATCACTATTAACATTAGGCTTTATTCATGCCCGTGGCGGGTGTGTCTATCAGCCCCGCCTCTCCGCTGCTCACTTCTTCCTCCCTTCTCTTGTGTATCCCCTTCAATGCCCCCCCTTTCTCTCAACATTTCCCCCTGTTTATTTAAGTATTTCTTTGCACACAAACTGGACCCGTAATGGCCCGTCAGAAGGCTGCAAAGGTTTTCTCTGGTAAAGTTGCAGAGCATGGAGGGGAAAGGCAGGGGCGTGCGAGTACAAAGGGATGAAGGCAGAGGAAGACGGAGCGAGCGGAGTAGCCTGTATAGCCATCTGCACCGCAGATAAGAGACGCTAATAAAGAGCAAATTGAATTACTAATGATGGGGAGCAGAGTCTTACAGATGGGCCCGTTAAAATCCAACCTTATGACCACACATAGAACTCCCCACCGGCGACCGCTCACACATAATGAAAATACACAACACACACACACACACACACACACACAAACAATGTCTCTTAATTTCCTCCTGGATGGCTAGTGTTCTGCCTCCTCTCAGGGCGTTTATTTAGGTGCTCGGTTATCTGCGGTTTAATTTAAAGAGGGCATAAACCTAAGTGAGCAGTTAGGGCTGTAATGAATCGAGAAGAGCAGAGCTGTGTGTGTGTGTGTGTGTGCGACTGTGCATGCGCACACATGGGTTCATGCATCTAAGTGTGTGTGTCATCGAATGTATGTGCCTACGTGTGTCCACAAAATGTGTGTGCCTGTGTGCACACGTTTGTGACCAGAGACAGCCGTGAAGCGCAGATAAACTAATAAAGCAGATAAATGTCAAGAACGGACAGAACACAGAGTGGAAGAGTGCTGAGCCATGCGCCTTCGGCCCCCATGTGACAAGCTTTTGGAGTGGTGAAGGTCTCTCACTCACTTTCGTTTCTCTTTCTCGCTCGCCATCCCTCATCCAGCCTGCACCCCCACAAATTCTTCCTCTGTGACTCTTTGTATTCTCATGCCTTTGGCTCTAGCAGACTTCTCTGTTCTGTTAAGTCCTCTCGACTATTGTATGAATGCAATCTATAATCATTTACACTGTAAAATCCTGAGTGTTAATTTAACTCTTCAGCTGAAATAACACAACATTTGCTTAAACATCATCTTCTCTTTCTGGATCTGAATATTATCCTATCCTACTGTCCTCAGTCCATTTTTCTCCTCAGTTGGCTGACCATCCATCTGAAATTACACATGGGCATTGACCGCTAGCATACGGTATGCAAGGACTATTTTTCACGTATCCCCAATTTAAGCATGGTCCTAGTCTCGGTCAGAGTCCCAAGTTCTGCATGTAGTTGGTGCATGCCATGTATAGTATGACTACTAGGGATTATTAATAATAATACAGTGAGAATTACAATCTAGAACATAATCTAATATGGTGGACTTCACAATCAACATGTGCTGCAGAAATAAAATAATCGGCTATGTTTATGATTGACTCTTAACCCATTAAAACATCTGTGTCATTTCAGATCTTAGCGTTGGCTATTCAAAAATAGCAGATGTACAAGCTGCTATTTTTGGACATTTTAGAAAAATCTTGAAACTGATCATTTTGAATTACGACTAAGTTTGAGGACTACTGATTTAGAAGTCATTTTTCAGAATCGACCTGAGGTCTTAAAGGATTGAGGAGATATATAACCTTCTGTCTACTGGTCGGAACTTGCACCCCGTGGTCCATTCAAGAGGTGTGTGTCGACGGGTCGGAGGGCAAGAAAGGTCAAAGGTTAGCGGGTCAAGACGAGAGTTGATGCAGCCAAACGTTGGTGTTTGGAGGTATCTGAAGCCCATCACACACCGTCTGCGACCGCCGCGCGTCAAAACAGCCGCCTCCATTATTTTCAATGAACCTATCGCACACCGGCGGCGTCCGTTACGCGCTGACGCCTCGCCTGGCGCGCCGATAGAACCAGTTCTATTTTCCAGGCGGCAACGCGTCGCGTCGGACGGAGCCGGTGTCGGTGTGTGTTGGGCTTGTGTCTGCTGCATGATGTTTGTGTTGTGTTCGTGTGTTTGTGTGTTAGTTTATTGCTCATACGGTGAACGCATGCACTGAGGAGAGTTAGCAACATTAATTAGTATCTGATGGTCCATTCCACACACACACACACACACACACACACACACACACACACACACACACACTCCGTTCCTCTTATCGCCCCGGAATCAGTGGCTGGAGGTAAATGTGTACACTGGCTAATGTTTTACTGCCGTTTCTGTTGTCAGTTTGTTTGCATAAATCATGGCGGGTGAGCCCGATCTCTTTCGCTGTCAGGCTGACACATGTGCATGCACACACACACACACACACACACACACACGCACACGCACACGCGCACGCGCACGCGCACGCGCGCGCAGGGGAGGGTCAGAGCATTGACCTGTGTGTCCGGCCGAATAGGAGTAGTCCACTCCACACAGTAGCCACAGCAGTAGCAGCTCCCGTCTGACCCCAAGCCCCCCTCTCTTCAGCGTCAACTTACCGTAACCCCCCACACCCCACCACCTCCATACCAAACCTTCACCCTCCGAAGCCTGGTCCCCCTGCACCCCTGCACCCCCCCCCCCCCCCCCCCGCACTGCCCCTTACACCCTACCCCGCCTCTCTCAGGGGTCCTGTTACCGCGTCGACGATGAGCCCCGTTTATTTCGTTCATAAATCATGCGAATGCTGTCTGTCAGACCCAACTCTCACTGACATTTTCCACTTTCTCCACACACACACGCACACACACACATAACAGACGCATTGGGACACAAGTATCCCATTAATCTTCTTAGTTTCCAAATTTCCAAATTTGATTGATTCTTATTAGTTCATAAATAGCCCTGGTACTACATTAGTAGATGTGCGACCACATGTGCACATTTACTTAAAACTAGCATCAGGGATTCTTGGCCCCTGTTTTTTGCAGAGCCCCATGCTTGTCAAAATGCATGTGTCACTCTATCCCAGCCGAGTAAATCTTAATTCGAACTCGCTGAAAGCTCAACATTTCCAATGAAATCCAATATTGTATTCCGATATTGTTTACGGGTACGAGTGACATCTGTGGTCCGATGCGGTTACATACAGTACCGTCACCATATCTAAGCCTTGACAGTGGTTAAGTTACTCTTGTCCTAACTGATTATCAAGGCCCTAAAATAAACCCTTAAATCATGCACGCAGCATAAAGCCCCAAATGGCCTTTTTCGGCAAACACTTTCGGCCTGGTGTTACATTTTTGAGTGGTGCAACCACTCCTAAAGACAGCTATGTGTGTCCCTTGGTCCCTGGCTGGGTCGGTCTGTCTGTCTGCGCACAAAATGGTGTTTGGTTGGTTTTCACAACCAAGTGTCACTGTTGCGCAGCCTATCACACACACGCACGAGCGCGCACACACACACACACACACACACACACACACACACACACACACACACACACACACACACACACACACACACACACACACACACACATATATTAACTGTATATATGATGATTTGGGGTGGTATACAGTACAGTGACAGTACAGTACAGTAGGCTACAGTACAGTTAAGTAGGGGGACCCCCAGGGGAACCCCAAATGGTAATTTGGTAATTGTGTAATTTCTCAACCATTTTGGACACGGGGCAGCTCGCCGGAACCGCGCCGGCCCCATGGTAGCACTCACTGGTTCGCACTTGCTCCAGTTTCTTCCACTTTTTCTTGACACCACGACCCCCCGCTCTCTCTCTCTCTCTCTCTCTCTCTCTCTCTCTCTCTCTCTCTCTCTCTCTCTCTCTCTCTTACACACACACATTCTGCTACTTGTACAGTACAGATCTGTGCATTGCACACTTATATAGGGGGACATGGGCTTTAAATCACTGGGTCTGTTTGTTTGGGACTATGCAGTTGGTGCTGCTATGCTCACATGCGTCACTGTGTGTGCCATTGTCGGTCCCAATTTTCCCAAATGATTTTAATAGTTTTCATCATGTGTGTGTGACGTGTATGTGAGAGGGGTGGGTGAATATGTTTGTGGGGTGGTGGTATTTACTGTGTGTGTGTGTGTGGCTACCATCAGCTGTTTTTCTAAGTACCGATCTCGAAATGCCATTCCATAGTGCTCCCATAATTTTATCAGTTGGACAGTCTCCCCCCTCCCCCTTGCTCTCACACACACACACACACACACACACACACACACACACACACACACACACACACACACACACACACACACACACAGTCACATAGTCTGGACCCAAACTCAGCACTCACACACACTGACATTCTGCTCATTCCTCTGCACTTTCTCAGGCCCTCTGTGTCAAACAGGTGGACCACTGTCTTCTCTTCCTATCCGTCTGTCTGTCTTTTCACTCTCTCTTGTGAACATCTCATACAACCCAATTTACACACACACACACACACACACACACACACACACACACACACACACACACACACACACACACACACACATTTATACATTAATATTGACGTGTAAGCTGGGCAACTGTGAGTGATTAGTGTATATTTGTATTCATGTTTGTGTATATGAATGAGAGAAAATGAGTGAAAATTCTGTATGCTCTATCCATGTGCAAATGTGTTACACAGTAAACGGAACATAACCAACACACATTTGTGTGTATGCATGCGGTGCATTTTTCCCCCTCTATATTTAAACGGTTTGATGTTTTGTGAGCACTTCACTTCACTGTGAGGACAAGCTCTTACTGTATATAGTTCACTCCGCCTGCCTGCGAGTCACGCTAACATTTGGCATTTTGATAAATGTCCCGGGGGCCAAAATAACACGCATGCCAGCTTTACGGCCCCGTTACCTATCTCACTACTGGTGAACCGCGTAACCGCGTCCCCCACCGCCATCTGCTCCCCAGGACAACCACCCTCTGCAGCTACTCATCAAACTGTCAACTGGCTGTAATTAAATCACCGATCGACAACACTTATGTTAGGGTTAACATATAGACCACCCGGCCAGGACCCTGTACTGGACGGGGTGGAGACGCAAAGCACAGGACTAACATTAACATATCCACACCTGGACCCTGGACGGGGTGGAGACGCAAAGCACAGAACTAACATTAACATATCCACACCTTTGCTGGAGTGCTGCTTTGGTGGTGTGATTAGATGGATTTGGAATTTAGTTTTTTCAGTAAGTTTCCATGGAATTTAGTCACTTAACCCTCTTAACTTAATTGACCGTATACGGTACCAACTCTTTGCTGAAAATAGCTGATCACAAAGCAACGTGTTGCTAGACATTATGAGCTTCAATCTCAGAACCCATCAGTAAATATAAGTAATTGTCTCTGGGAGCAACACCCGTGTCCGTGTGTAGACCGGATGTCGGCCCGTTCACTCTCCTTCAGCCCCACTCTTCCGGTGGTGCGTCTTTGTTTAAACTCAGCTGCAGAGCTCTGAATCGGTTTTAAGAGATTATGCCCCAGAATAGGGATAAATACATGATTATGAAAGATGAATGTGTGGTCCAGCTGTCTAGTTGTCTTCTCATTGTATCAGATGATTGGTGTACCGTTGAGGTGAGCTGGTGTGTGCAGTGCGTCCTCGCAGGGGGTCGGAGTATGTTTTTCCAATCCGCAAGGGGACTCGAGGAGCATGTGTTGAAACGTGTAATCAATACGATTGGGTCCCGACACTTTACCCTTAATTTACCGTGTCTCCTTCCCAGTTAAGGAGGTAAATGTTTTCTTGGTATCCGGAGGAGCGGCCTGTGTGCCAGGTCAACTCTGAATAAATCAGAAACCTAACATGACGCAGGCGGAGCTGTACTAATTATTTGAGAACACATGTCGGGCAGGGCACGGGTGCCATTTAGTGGTAAGTGGCTCCCTTCATGGTGGGGGGGGGTGGTGAGACGTAGGAGCACAGCCACACTGTTATCAGTCTCTATGCCTATGACTGAATACGGCTTACAACCTTATTTAACGATTTCTGAGCCGGCCAGTGGCCAGGCAAGGATACGGTTGGTAGTAATTTACGGCTCAACTTTCTTTGGGGGTTTGACACACTCAAAAATGAAATAAGGGCTAAACCCTGCACTCTTGCACCCGATATGAACTCTGACCATTCCTGGGCTTCTTTTTACACTGTTAGGTATGGAGTGAGTGTTGTTTGGGGGTCCTGTTGCATTACGTAAAGCCTTGGTTCTGTTCGTGGTGAAAGGAGAAGGGGACAGGAGAAGGGGTCTAGGAGTAGCCGTTTCATAAATCTTCACCTTTGTCAGTTGGATGGCAGGTTGGCACCGCTGCTGACCCCCCCCCCCCCCCTCCCTCCTAAACCCCACTGTAGCCCCCTGCCCACCCCCAGTGGACAGTAACCCAATCCACCGCCGCTCTTCTCTTCATATGTCCGCTGTCACACTGACGTGTTACCATTATAATCATGAGAGGTTGGCATTTGCGTGGGAAGAGTCTATTCTCACCCCCTCAAACACATGCACACTGGGTTGACACTAGTATGTAGCTAGGAGATACGGTATAGGCCTAAATGTGGGGGATATGGGCGATATGGTGGTAAATATCTCCATGATACAATATCTCCACGATAATATCGTGGAGGGCATATTACCACCCGTACCATATAGGTTGCTTGTTAGTGGGACAACTCGAGCTGTTCAGGGAATTAAAATTAAGCAAAGCATTACTGCCTAGCCTCGTGAACTACAGACTTCAGCTAAAACCTCTACTCTCCAAGCTTTTCCACGGGGGACGTTGGACACCGCACACGGTACAGACGGGGGACCTTTTGTTGTCGTCACCCCTTTCCATGCAGGTCACGGCCAGTCAACACACTGACCGTGACCACACACATCAAGGCTGGGATATATTTTCACCAGCCCACCCTCGACTCAGATTTGCATTCTCAGATTCTGCAGGTTGGCCCTTCACCCCGCCTCCGACACTGTGTCTCTGCCTCCCGAGTATCCAGAAGGAGTGAATGTATTATTGTCTTAATTGACGTATTGGCTGAGAATGTGTTGGTAGGCTGCCGGAGTCAAACAGAGGCCAAGGCCCGTATTCACTTCATCTTTGTGAAGTTTGCACGGCCGCCTGTGACGTTGAACGGCCATTCCATTCCAGGCCAGTACTTATGTTTTATGAGTATTTGGGGGGCAGATCTCTTTATTTCAAACACTTCTCTCTCCCTCTCTGCCCCATCTAGCTCCAGCTGGCCTTCTCCCCAGACTCTCAAGGGGTAGACTCCAGGCTGTAGGGCCCCAGGCTGTAAGGCCCCAGGCTGAGGGGAAATCTGACCCCCTAATCTCCCTGACATTTTTTTTCCCAGGCTTTCCAACTTTCCATTTCAGTCTTACCAGCTCGGGACACCCGAACCCCCCACCAAGTCTATTCTGGTCCTGGAGAGTTATTCAATGACCCCCACCCCATTGCCTACTATCCCCAAACCTCTCTCCTCTCCCCCTGCCCACCTCGGTGACTCCTTGGTGCTCCTTCCTCCCTGCGGGACGCAGTGCGTCCCATAGGGGCACTTACGATTCTGCAGCCTCCAGGGGCCCCGGCCTCCGCAGCTATTTGGCCATGCACTTCCAGCCATGAGTGGCATGCAAACCCCAGGGCTCAACACCAGACTCCCCCCCCCCCCAAGCCCCTGACTCTCTCCCGTACAGCCTACAGCCATCCTAACACCCTCGCCATCGGCCACGCCCACTTCCCTGCCATTGAGGCCCCTAAGCCTGGTCTTCACCATCCCTGTCACTGTCCCCTGAAGAATGAACAATGCTGCCAGTGGTGAGAGGAGGAATGACAGACAGGTGTACACCCTGTGATGGATCGGCCCCGTCACTGTCCCTGCATACCCATTTCATTTTCTCTGCGCTTTTCAGATGTTTTACTCCACCTTCCCTCAATCTCACTTAACTCCTCTCTGGCCCCCCACCAACACCCTGCACATACCGCAGACTCCACCTTCCCTCGCTCCCCCGCATGTGTGTATTTAATAATGGATGATTGTGTTTGTGTTTGTCAGTCAGCGTGCTTCTTGTTAAAGGACTTTAAGATAACTGCTAATTCCAGCAGGGGCTGTATTGATTAACTGTGCCGGGCGGGGGATTGTTTTATAGCCACACCCCATCCACCCCTCCTTCTTCCCAGTCTCTCAGTCCTCTCCTCTCCTCTCTCCTCTCCCCTCATTGCATAGGGGGTCTCTCTCTGGCTGAATAATTAATGCTTAACCTATTTAATTAGTGAGATTTGCTCTGAACAGAGGCAGAGTAATTGACTCTGTGTGTGTGTGTGTGTGTGTGTGTGTGTGTGTGTGTGTGTGTGTGTGTGTGTGTGTGTGTGTGTGTGTGTGTGTGTGTGTGTGTGTGTGCGTGTGTGCACAAGTGTGTTTATCCATGCCTCTGTGAGTGTGTTTAATGTCTGTGTGTGTGTGTTTAATGTCCATGTGTGTGTCATGCCGCTGGCGTGCAGTAAACATGGCCATTGTGACATTGTACGCTTGATCTGAAGCGGGTAAAGGGTGATGTGCAGTCAGTGCATCGCCGCAGCAAGGCTGCCAATGCAGTTGGCATCAGTGGTAAGTGTTGGCACTTGTTTGGTATGGTAATGTTGGCAATGAAAACTGTGGCCGTGCCAACAGGCTTGCACACTCGACAGCGAGGCTGGGGTAGGAGAGTAGTTATTCCGTTGGGCTTATGTGGATTATAAGCAGCGTTTGTGACACTGATGGTAACCAGACACAAGTCGCAACGCAATGATTATCACTTAGTGGTCTAAGAGTGAAGGCGGTTAAATATTGGGGGCTTAAATGGTACCTTTTTGGTGTGTGTGGATGCCTTTACAGAGTCACAATACAAGAGGAAACAATTGTAATGTGTAATACAGTTGTAATATGTGCAAATATATACAGTGACAAAGAACACACCAAGGAGAAGGGACCAAAATGTAGGGCTACAAGAGGATTTCTTTTTACTGTTAGGGTTAATTCTGTATATATTTTTTGTGGAGAATTCACTCGTTAATCTGGAATACATTGATCCTTGAGTTCAACAAATCAGTGCAATATTTCCATAGCCTGGAAGAACTCTCCCTTTCCAAGGCATAGAGGGGCGGATCCAAACTCACGCTGGAAACCGACGCTGGCCCCCTATTGGTTCACCCGCACCAACCTACAGTATGTGCCCATTTTATTTATTTATTTTTTAAACGCCTGGGTCCGTGAGGCTACTGGACGCCTAACAGTGGTTGTCGGCTGTAATGATGGCTGTACTGTTGTGTTGTCCCATAATCACTCGCAGTAAATCTCCATCTGTCAGTGTCAAGCAGCGAGACCACTAGTGTCTGTCTGTCAGGTCAACTTGGCACAGAGACCAGGCTATAACCAGCAGTTATCACTATTTGTGCATACCTGACTGGATCAGCATGTACAGACAGATTCAAGAACACATTACATGTACTTGCGCACGCACGCACGCACGCACGCACGCACGCACGCACGCACACACACACACACACACACAGAGCGAACACTCACGTGCAAATAAATTGTATTGCTTGCATTCCTGCCCATGTGCTGCAGAGGGGGCTGTACACAAGTAAACTGCTGGTTCAGCAACCTGCCTTAAGTGAACATAGAACAGAGTGGAGATACAGTACAACCTCACTTTGACCCAAGTTCAGAGAAAGGGCGCTGCGACATGCCCTCTATGGGTCAAACTGGCTTTGTGTGTGTGTGTGTGTTTTGTTAATTTTCATGGCATATTAGAGGGCGAGCTATTTCGAACAATGGTTCTCAGACTTTTGGAGCACCCCTCGCTGGCTTTCAAAAATGACGTCATGTGAGAGCCAAGTCTATGGACTTTTAATGTTTGTCTTATTCATACACCCCAACAATTTGCCAAGTCTAGTCTATGGACAACAAGGCCCATGTGGCAGCCAAGTCTATGGACACATTCCCTCCTGTTACCGCGTGATTGTGAGGCCAGAGATTGTGCGGCCAGAGATCATGAGGCCAGTCAAATGCACCAAATACCAAAGTAGAAGAAGAACCCCTGGGCAACCAGGAAGTGTAGCCCCCCCACCAGCTGTAGTGTGCGACTCTCGTCTGCAGAGGACCCGCGAGGGAGTTGTTTTGATCAGCGCAATGTTTGATTATGGATTTATAAGCTCATGCACGTCGGATTCTGTCTCATTTTGAGCAGAAAAAGACTAATAAGCACGCACATGTCTGATTCGCATTTAGACTGTTCTACCAGTCTACCAAAATATATTTTTTAGAGGGCCGCTCCTATATTCAGCTGCTATAGTGTAGTGTAGATATTTGTCCTAACACAAACATTAGATGCCATCGACAATGAATGGAGTATTTACGTCATATGAGACACGTAAATGACGTAAATTCTCCATTCATTGTTAATGGCATTTAATGTTTGTGTTAAAACATAATCTACACTATAGCTGTTTATAGCGCCCCTCAATAATAAGGCTTATGTGTTGAGTCAGTCACAGTGTCTGAGCAAATCGGCTCTTTTGTGCTAACACAAACATTAAATGCCATTGATAATGTCATATGTAGACGAGCATGACATGTTACGTCATGATGATGTACGATGATAAGAGCACCCCTCACTTCACACGGGTGTGATTTTTTAATTATTATTATGGATTAATGCCAATTAATCCAATCTTCTAATCTCGTTTTGGCACAGTGGGGTACAATAGCTATTCAGGAGATTATCTTGTTTCAGCACAGATTGTGTTAATGTTTGCTTTAAGAAGTGACGTCACGAGTGTGATATTTTTATTTGTTTCTTATTCCAAGGACCACCAGTTTGGTGGGTATTTAGGTCACGGATCCCCATAATAACTTACACGTGTACAAATGGAACCAAATGGACCTGTCAATGTTGTCATCAATGTGATGCCATCAGCATGACCACGACGGGGATCCACAAAGTTATTGGACTTACTTGAGATGTCATAGTTACCAATGATGTTGCACCTTCCTCCAGTCACTCAATGTACAAAATAATAGAACCAAATGGGTCCATTTGGTTCTATTCTTTTGTACATTCTGCATGTTAAAAGAACACTTGAAGATTTGAATGTGTATGCAGCATTTATTTAACGCTGATGCCTTACAATGGCATAATGTTTACATTGCTGTCGCTGAGAGTGTTTGTGTAACAGTATTTCATCACATATTCATACACATATCCAACACACACACACACACACACAGCACGCACTCCGGCAAATACAGCTAATCTATAAGCTCACAACATCACAGGTTGCAAAAGCCATGAGTTCTCTCAAGCCGGAGCTCAAAATTGAGACCATTTTGGACGCAAATGCACCTACAATTGAATCTGTGCGACTTACCAAATGTATTAGTACCTGTGCGACTGTCCATACTTTCTGTGGTGCATGTCAAACTGAGGGTCCTTGATGCTTTTCAAATGGGGGTCTGTGGACTAATGGGTGTAAATGTTGCGGTCCTTGCCATGAAAACGTTTCCCTACCATGCATTTGTAAGAATACTTTCATGTTATACTGCTGTTTTCATTCATTGAAAAAAATAAAAAATAAATTATACAAGTTAAAATATATCAGAACGGGTAAGGACTAGTAAATATGATTTTAGTGGTTAAATAGTTCAAGGATCAGTGTCGCATCTCCCTAGAACATGTGCCAATATAATACACAGAACACACAAATCATGTCATGACTTTTGAAGATCCAAATTCAACTGATCCCAAATATACAAATAGATATTTGTATATTTATTTCAGAGTTAATAGACATTCTGGAGTAGTTTCTTTAAGATATTTTTTGCGGCTTACGCCTTTTATTGGTTTTTGAAGGGACAGACAGTAGGCTGACAGGAAACGGGAGAGAGATGTGGGGATGACATGCAGTAAAGGCCGTGTCGGGCTCGGGAGTCGAACCCGCGGCACACTGCGACTGGATTACCAGTCGGGTGCCCAGACGGTTACGCCACCGCCTGGGCCAACATTCTGGAGTAGTTCTATCCAGTGGTAGAGTGGTGCTGTGACAGCAGAGGTCCTCCCCCCCCCTCTCTTCGCTCCTCTTTAACTCTGAAGCTACAATGACAGGAGACAAACTAGCCATTTCCCCCAGAGCAACTCACCAGGGACAGCAGAAAATGAACTGCCCCAGATCAATACTGTACATGTGCTCTCTCTCTCGCTCACGCACGCACGGACGCACGCGCAGTTCGATCCCGCTATCCCGGGCTCCCCCAGAGTTAGTGTCCAAGTGTCTTTGAGCAAGACTCTGAACCCCTAATTGCTCCCGATGTGCAGGTTGGTGCCTTGCATGGTATCCTCCACCGTCTGTGTGTGTGTGTGGGGGGGGGTGAATGTAGTGCACAATCTATCTAAAATTCTAAATCGCTATGGATAAAAGCGCTGTATAAATAAATGCACCATTTACCATTTACTACCCCATCCTCCATGTTCTCAAGAGGATGAGTAAACCAAAAAACTTTAAAAATCATAATCAAAACCCCACAAATTTGGGGTCTGAATTATTTACTTAATATTACCCAAATAAATTAAATATGACCCAAAGAGCCAAATGTATAGCGAACAATTAAAAGTACACGAAACAAAGGCTACATGTATGATGGAATGTGTGGCGAACTGTGTGTGATTATTTGACATGTGATGTGCTATAGAACAGAGCTGGAAAGAGGACAATGATAACAGGACACGACAGCACCAGGAAGTCTTAGCACTTGTTTGTGTGTGCGAGTATACTATGTACATGTTTATTTCATGCACGTGTGCATGCATAGATTACATAGATTATTTGTGTTTATAAATGTGCCTGTGAGTGCGTACATTTGTACATGTACCCATACACGCACGCACATATGTGTTTGCCTGATATTGTGTAGGCTTGCCTTAAAGAAGGCAATATTGATCATTTGCCGTTTACTGTCCCCAGCTCCCTCGTGAATTGCTCTGTGGGAAGTGGTTAATTTGTCTCCTGTCCAGGGGCCTTCTGTGTGTGTGAGTGTATATGAGTGTCATGCCTATACGGTTTGTGTTGTCAATTTGTCTCCTGCGTTGGGGGAGGGCGGGGGCTCGGCTGTTAAATACCTCTCTCCGTCTCTGCGGAGACATGCACCGGTGTCATTGATCCTCCTGTTCAATGACAGTAATGCTAGACTGATTGCCAAATAGCCATCATTAATAATATGAACTCTGTTGTAGATAAAAGTCTGTGGCAAAAAGGGCCCCTTTTATGTGGGCTAACCTGAATTAAGGTGTTATATGGAGGGTTGACTGTGTGTGTCTGAATCGATAGGTCCTGTAACGTGGAGGTTAGGATTTGAATTTGATAAACATGTGAGGGTGTTGCCTGTTTGCTCTATACCCTGGCTTTTGGCCTGGTGTTTAATCTGTCTGTTAAACTTAAACCCTGTTTGTATTTACTTTGCTTGGGCTCTTCTTTTTATGCTCTACTTCAAATTACTTTGTTGAAAATAGATCTACAAGCTCACTACATGTTTACCTATCTTTGAAGACCCATTACAATAATTACATTTCTGTTCTCTCCATTGGCTCCCACAGACACGCTAGCCTGTCACACGCTATTTATTTATTTTCTTCCCTTTTAATTGACGCGCAGGGAACAGAGCTGATCTACAAGCCTACACTGCGTTGCATCAGCGATGCATTGTGGCTTGCAATGTGTAGATTGGCGGATGCGGAGCTCTCTCTGCATGGAACTAGGCTCCTCTAGTCTACAGACAGACAACGTTACATACAAACTTTAGCTGTTGGCATAATTATTAAAGTTTCTTAAACGTAATTTTCAAGTGAAGTTTATGGGAGGAAACTTTTAAGAGAGAGGACAGAAGTCTTGCACTACTGCACTGCACAGCGTTGAATCAACATAGAGGAGAACAGAGGAGAGAGAAAGCGCTACCTGCGCGCGTGTGTGTGTGTGTGTGTGTGTGTGTGTGCGTGTGTGTCACAGGCATCAGTTTAGACAGCTTGCCCAGTCTAACTTTGAAAAAAAGAAAAAACAACAAAAGATAGCCTACTTTGGCAGACCTTTACTTGTGCATGCACATTTCTGTTAGTAGCAAACCACAGCATGCAAGCCGCCTTTGTTTTCAATGGTCCCTCCATTCGCACGTCGGCAAACCCGTTCTCGGCCGGAGATGCACTAACCCTGTACACTCAAGACACGCTCCCTATATGGCCAGTACAGAATTCATTCCATATGTTGATCTGACCCCCCATGCCAAAGTGCCAGCGCTCGCCCAGCAGTCTGCCGTCACCCAAGGGTGAGGTCGCTTCTCGCCCTCAGGTCGTCTCTAAGACCCTCTAAGACCCAGCGTTGCTTTTTAGCAACAATTTTATTTTATTAAATTACTTTTTTTTTTTTTTTCTGTTCTTTTTTCACCTAAACGTCATCAGTGATGTTCATTGCAATGCCATTTCAATGCCATTGGTCATGATATTTGCATATAAATACCCCCCACAGAGGCTGAAATTCACACAAATTAGAAATGTCTGGAC
The DNA here is from genome assembly GCF_964188405.1 of Protomyctophum parallelum. Taxonomy (NCBI): domain Eukaryota; kingdom Metazoa; phylum Chordata; class Actinopteri; order Myctophiformes; family Myctophidae; genus Protomyctophum; species Protomyctophum parallelum. Next base: position 24,588,432 of record NC_139701.1, on the reverse strand, counting down.
TCTGTGCGATTTTGAACATTTTTTAACCTAAGACTTTTGACCTTTACCCTAATAAAAGTAGGTACAATAATTGTAATATATGTTTTATTGTGATCATTAGAATGTCTAGAACATGTTTTATTCATTATTGTGAAAGATATCCCCCAAATGTAAATTATTAATTTATTACATTATTATATAATTATTATAAATTTTCCATCAAACTTTATATATATATATTTTTTAACATATGTTTTAGTGTCAGTCCTAGTAGTACAAAGTAGTAGTAAGGTTGAAATCTATTTTTTGCAAGTAGAAATTAATGCGGGTGTTAGAGGGTTAATGGTAATAGACACTTTGTTCCACAACTCTTTTTTTAATTTACTGTTCCTTACAAAAAGGAAGAAATGTACAGCTCTATACTTTCCATAGGGTTTACGTTTAGGACATGCACAGGCTTACACTAGTTGGAGTCCGAGTCATGCATGGGCGCCTGAGGCGTATTGCATGGGCAGTGAGTGACTGTTTACAAGAAGCTTCGAAAATTTCCATTTATGACAACTCATTTTAAGCTTCCACTATGCCTGAATGAGTTGTAAGCGTGTGTACGTGTGCATGTGTGTGCGCACGCTCGTGTGTGTGTACTCTGTAGTACCTCACTGTGGTCTTGACTCTTGGAGTATAGAGTTCATGCCCTTTGGTCTATTTTGGAATAGATTACGATACTACCCCTTTCTTTAGGAACGCCCCTCTGTCTCACTGTCACTGCGGCTAGTCTTTCAAGGCATTCTTAGTTTAATGAGTTTATACATATAAATTACTTTCTGCAACACGTATCGCATGCTACAGTGATGAGCACTGTAGCCTATCATTCATGCAATAGTAATCAAAGCTCAACGTGACAATCCAAACCAATCCAGAATTAGCACGAATCGATATTGCAGGCATTTCGGAATTTGGACTGATGAGTACTCATTCACAAATGGATCTCTTCCAAACACTTAGACACCTGTGGAAACTCTTATGTATGTAGAGAGATGTTGCAGTTCATCAAGTTCATGGCTCAGATGGTGCCATGCAGGTTTTCAGAGTGGGGGCGTATAAGCTTGTAGATGTGCTTATTTATTTTAAAGCCATTTCACAATAGGGGGACTGCAGCAGTTCAATTTGCTTTTTGTGGACAAAAACATTCACAAGCTAATTAGGTCTAAAGCACTAATTGAAGTCAGACTCGACATGAGTAAATAATCCCCCTCGCATTAAATAATTTTCACTGATAATCTCTCATTCCACCAAGGGGAAACTAAACAGAACTCACAATGACTGCATTTCATGTGATTCTTTGGAGTGAATATCCTGCGATTGGGATAGATGGGTAGATATTGGTCGATAAAAATGTGCATAGCTTTTCTTTGGTCTTATTCATTGGTCAACCATGACATTGAAGGACCTTTTTATTGGTAGCGTATGGCCTTATGCTCCGGTCTGTACCGTATGCGTTTGTGCCAGTGGTTCAGCAGTGGTACTGTCCGCTCCGCTCCAACCAGATGCCCGCTCCGCTGCTGGTCAGGATCAGCAGTTTAAGAGGCCTGGTGCCAGTTCTGCCTGGCCCAAAGGGACCAATTAGAGCCTGGCAGCTGCACTCACAAGTGCCACCATGGTGAGAGAGAGAGAGGGAGCTAGAGTGTCAGAACATAACGTAAGAGAAGGGCCAGTGGACCAATGGATACATGTTGCTGGGCAATAAGAGTGAGTTATTGGAGTGAGAGAGGCCTATGATTGAGACAAAGCGAGGAATGATGGAGGCGAGTGCAGAAAGTGACCGATTACCTGAACGCTGTGGCTGTAAAGGGATGGAGGTGGGAGGGGGTGGGGGCGGTGTTTATTTGGAGGCTTGCTCCTTCAAAGCACCTGCTGGAGTTCAAAAGGCATTAGTGAAAGGAGAGAGGAAACAAATTAGCGCCTCCGTGGCTTTGACGGAGGCTCGACTGTTCAACATCGAAGACCCACCCCGGCACCCCCTTCTGTCCCCCACTGCACCCCTACCTCCCTGAATCGTCACCTTTCACCCCGGTAAATGTAGCGCCTTATGCAAATCCCTGTGTCCTGTGATTGACGAACATGTCTGGGGGCCAGAGTAAGTGGTCAGACAGCAGGCCATTAGACCGGGTTACAGTGGGGTTACAAATGTCAATGCCAAGGGTCACCTGTAAACCTACACTGTACATATAGGACACAACAACCTCCAGGGCAACGTGAGCGGTGTGCTCACACTGTCACAGTTAATCTTATTCTGCCGACATTACATACATATCCGGTACATACACTATTTTGGGGCTGAGAGCTGTCATCGTGGACGACAGATAATTGAATTCAGCAGGCTTTGAGACCTTCCCACCTGTCCATTCACCTATAAAGAAAGTATTAAGTGAGGCAGCCGCAAAACGAACAGAAAAACCTCTGCGATGACAAATATAGAGCGTGAGGGAATTGATAAATAACGTGACAATTCTTCAAGCTTTCTTGATGAATGGCGAGACCATTAGACGGAGACTGTGTTGATGTGATGAAGACGCATGGTTCCACATGTACCGTTTGTCATTCATCAACACCAGTCCTGCCATTTATTGTGTTAGCACGTGCGCACCACAAACTGCCAATCACTAGCCCCATAAAGCACACTCAACCAAACACCTGCGATAGAAGATAAAGGAAATGCTTTTTGCTCCCTGACCTTGCCCTTTCCAGGCCATATCTATTATCTCCCTGCATGAAGCCCAACCCCAAGTTTGTAAATGCACCCACCCCCCCCCCCCACACACACACACACACACGCACACACACACACACACACACACACAACATTTCTCTTTTAACACTCTCACGCGTTTATGTGGCATTGCACGTCGTGTCTGCATCTCTCACTCAGCGGCTGAAATGGAAGAAGTGCAAGCCCTCCGGCACACAACTCCTGTCCCAGCAGAACGGCTTCAGGCTCAATCACTCACTAACCCAAAAGAATCAGCCCACGTGATGGATGGTGTTCCTGCAAAAAGGACACCTCTAAATAAGCCCCCTCCAAACGTACATGCCACCCCGCTGCCCTGCGGTGATTGACATATCACAGGACGCAGCATGTGTCTCGAACCCGTCATTCACTAGTGTGAAATAAACCCTCCACTGAACATAGATCTACACTTGTCCACCTCTCTCTGTCTCTCTCTGTCTCCTTCTCTCTTTTCTTTCTGTCACTAACTTGCACACACACACACACACACACACACACACTTTCATATTCCCTTCTGCCATCCCGGGGGACTGCTTAGTTCCTGGTGGGGGTCTTGACATGTATCAGTAGGGGCAGGGTTCACATCCCCAGCGGCAGCTTCTGTTGCGCTTTGGGGGGGTGAGTCCGCTCACTTAACCTTCAAGTGCTCCACTCACACTTGGAAAGAGGTTTTTATGGCACATGCTGCCCTCCCCTCCCTATATGTCTCTCACATACACACACTACTGTGTGGCAAATATTGTGCAATCCTCAGATGGGACAGAGCCCCCAGGCTCTTCCTCTTGACACCGCTAATGGGACATGCTGATTGACAACCCCACACATCCCTTTGACCAGAAACAACACCGCATTTGACACACACACACACACACGCTCGCGCGACAGCCAGACATATGTGAGATGGATTTTTTGCGACATGGACATCAAAAACCCGAAGGAGTCGCATCCGTCGGTGGTGATCTCGTCAGCTCTGCGGGGGTCAGGGTCAAGGTTTAGGTCACAGGAAATGTGTGTTTTTTTTGTATTCACGTTATTGACGTGCCACAGAGCTGCGTCTGCTCTGAAGTAAGGACCTTTGCCACTAAATTATTCATCAAGGTTGTTGTGCTGCTTATTATTCAAGATTACAAAGCAACAGAGGCCCCTAACGGAGGTGTTTTTTCTTTATTTTTTCCCCTTTGTTTGTATGGCAGTGTTTCTCTATAGTAAGAGAAATCTTTGAAAATCTGGGAACTAAACTGAACTAAATTTCTTCACCAATGTGTTTCTAAAGGTGTCTAATAACATGTACTAAAAGTTTGAAATTCAACTCCTGTGGGAAATTGAGTTATTAGCATAATATGTGACCATACCCATAACATCCTATATAAGGCCAAAAAGTCAAGATTTCATCATTCTTTAAGTAGCATGTGACATATGAAACTAGGGGTTTTTCATGATTCTGAATCCATGCACAAAAAACACTCCTTGGGCTTAATTAGGCCATATCCACTTGACCAAATGTGCTGACCTCATCACGTTTGTGATGACGGCTATGGCCGTTTTCCTCCCAAGGAGTGTTTTTTGTGCAAAACTAATGCTTGGAATGGATTCAGAATCATGAAAAACCCCATAGTTTCATATGTCACATGCTACTGAAAGAATGATGAAATTTGGAATTTTGGAATTTTTCCAAATTAGGATGTTATGGGTATGGTCACAACATATTATGCTAATAACTCAATTTCAATACATGTTATTAGACACCTTTAGAAACACATTGGTGAACGATTTAGTTCCCAGTTTGGTCAAATACCTGATAAAATGCCCTTACTACTAGTAGGGTTGGGAGAAACATTGAGGTACCGGAATCGGTTCCATCACATAAGGAACCGGTTTTTAACACCCTGGCAGTGATGGTATGTGAACCACCATAAATAACTCTCATGAGATTGTACAAATGGTACCAAATTAACTCTCTCAGAGTTACAATATAATGTTACATTTGGAATTAGGAATCATTAAAGGGAACCGTTAAGGAATCGGACCGTTAAGATGGAATCGTTAGCCCATTTTGGGCCACCGAGTGGCGTGCTACGAGCTTGTAGGTCTGCTATTTTTGAAAAATCGTGAAAATATTTATTTCAGAAAACTGGAGGATTTAGAAGATTGCTTTTTAATTTCGAGGTCAGGCCTCAATGGGTTAAGAACTGCATGCGTTAAAAAACTTTAAATCCTAAAGCATCCCAACATTATTCTCTAGTGTCTGGAGACGGCATCTGTCCAGGTGAACTGTCCAATGTTGTGTATTGTCTTAAAAAATCTGACCCATCGGAACTGAGTGGTGCTGTACTC
>NC_139701.1:24510831-24578331 GCF_964188405.1 Protomyctophum parallelum | reverse complement strand
GGTGTTGATATAATATGGCAATTAATAAATGTTACACTCCCCGCCATTTCCGTTGGTGTACGGAAATTGGTCGTAATGCGCCACGTTAGCATCGGGTTACTAGCTGGTGTTGTCAATAACACTGGTTCGCGCCATCTTGATCGCCGTGCCCATAAACACCCATTCTATCTGTTTCTTTCAATCGCCTGTATCTCCTATTCCTTGTCCCAGATGGCATTTCTGGTCAGAACAAGGTTTATTCCAGAGCCCAGATAGATAGATAGATAGATATATACTTTATTGATCCCCGAGGGGAAATTCAGATGGTCCCACAGCTCATACAGGCATACAATAAGGTTAAAAATACAGCACAAAAAGGGGGGGGGGCACAGGTTGAAAAGATAGACAAATATTAAAAAATATATTATGAACAAGCATTGAAAATAATTTAAAAGGTGTCACTAGAGCCGACGCTGTGATGCCCCTCCATTATGTTTTATCAGCACCCACGGTAAACATGGAGTGTTGATGCATCGTCACACACCCTAACATAAGATCATAACATCCGGTCTGGGTTTTTGGCTCTTCAAAATAAGTTGAACAGGGAAAAAGGCTGGCGTGAATTATATCACAAGTTATCAATAAGTGTTAACCATTAACAATCAATCACCAACCCTTTTAATTTGACACCACTCAGAATTCTGATTTCTGCCTTTGGGGTTAAAATGAAATTAATGAATCAAAATGCCTTACATCAAAGACAATCCGTCTCTTTTCAGTCCAGGCTAATTCTATATAATGTGCTTATTTCAAGGTAATTGTTCTGTTCAGAATCAAACAATGATTTATGCAACATGCACAAAAGATGCCAAGAAAATCTCACTCCAGCAAGTTGACCAAAGTGGGCAACACTGTCATAGACCTGCACGCATACAGTATAGGCGTAATTCTGTCCATGTGCCCCTATGTATCTCAAAACTCGCCAAATTGACATAAACTTGCCACTTTCAGCTTCCCACAATGCAGATTCCATTTATCCCCATGGAAGCTTCAGAACATCAGCCAGTCCCCACTGGCCCATCATAAAGCAAGGTGTTGACGGATACACAGCAAAATAAATAAATAAAAACACTTAGTCTGTCCCCCCGTCCCCCTGCCTCTCTCCCCACACTGTTCTGGCACCTCGCCCCTGATGGATCTGTGAAATGATATAACGAATGAGACTTAAAGAGAGGGACGGAGGGAGGGAGGGAGGGAGGGAGGGGGGAGCCTAGGAAGGAGAGATGAGGGGAGGGTAGTAAGAGACAGAGCATATGATTTATTAGGCTCATAAAAATTCCTGCCTTTGTTATTCCCTCTCATTTTTACATGTGAAGCTTATTAAAGAGTGCATCTGCCAGAGTTCTGTGACCAACTTGTGTGTGTGTCATGCACACACACACACACACACACACACACACGCACGCACGCACGCACGTGCACAGGCACACGCACACAATATCTAACTTAAGTGTAACTCCTGTATGAGAGTCAAGTATCATGTTCAGTGTTACTGCGTATGTATTGATTGTCAGACATTGCTTTATTTGACCCCTCCTGTTCAGGCCCCTCCTCTCCTGCCCAGCGAGGCCCCGCCTATCAGAGAGTGTTCAGGAGCCGCTACAAGATGGTGACCCGCCAGGGGAGCGCAGCCTCTGCACACACCTTTCACTATAGCCCCGCCCTCACCTGGAGAGCCAAGAGGATCCAGTCTGCCAGGTAACACACACACACACAATCTTTTTTTTTCAATAATATTTTTATTGATTTTTTCATTTTATGACAAAGACAAGACAGGAAAAACAAAACAAACAAACAAAAACAGACAGCTCAGCTCAGGCGCGTTGTGGAACAAAGGACACAATTAAACACTTATACCAAAAAATAATATACAAATATGGACACATTTACTCAGATCAGCTAACACAGGGAAGCTGTCAGAACCTTCCCTAAAACATCCGGGACAACGCTCCACATGTCCCAAACTCTTGTCCCTTCTGCCTCCCAAACTGTGGAACGAATTCCTAGCGCACTGAGCGCAGTTAGAACTGCAGACTCACTCCCAGTCTTCCACCGTAATCTGAAGACTCACCTCTTCAGACTCCATTTTAGCCTATAGCACTTTCCGTAGCACTTGCCCTAGGCTTGACAACCTTTGCAGGCTTATGCAAATGAAAAAAATAAAATAAATGGATAGCCTGTTATGTAGACAGATTTAGATTGATGATAGGTTGTGTTTTACCTATGATCCTAGATTACTATTTCTATGCATTTGATGTATTAACTCGTGTTTTCCTTGTATGTCGCTCATTTAGAGCATCATGCTAAATCCCTAAATTCTAACACCATTCTATCCTTGTTCATGTATACAATTGCATATTTCATATAGACACTCAGCCATGTAGTGTTTTTCTCTCACACACACACACACACACACACACAATCTTTTTTTTTTTCAATAATATTTTTATTGATTTTTTCATTTTTTGACAAAGACAAGACAGGAAAAACAAAACAAACAAACAAAAACAGACAGCTCAGCTCAGGCGCGTTGTGGAACAAAGGACACAATTAAACACTTATACCAAAAAAATAAAGTGCAAAAATAATATACAAATATGGACACATTTGCAGTTTGGTGCTTGAAAGTTTAAATGGGTTAACAACTCCAGAGAAAATAAAATAAAATATATGCATTATACATACATACATACATAACAATACTATTCACAACTTTATCAATCAAGGTCAGTGGCATCGCGGAATTGGAATAAAACGCGGAATATTGCGGAATTGGCCATAATCTGGGCTGAAATTCAGTTTTCTGGAGAAAATAGAACATGATTCAGTGGTCAGGTTTGTTCAGAAATCAAGTGAAGACGGCCGATTATTATATTTTGTCATAAATGCGCAAAAAAGTACAACAACCACTCTACTCTCATTGAAAATCCGGTAGAGTACGGTTGTAAGGGGATGTATAGCTTAGCTGCGTGTCTGTAACGCCGAGGAGGAGTAGACAGAGAGCACAGCGCTCTCTCTGCCTGCTCCTCGGCTCCCTCCCAGTTCCACACACACGGAGACTGCATGTAAAGAGAGAGAGGAGTAGAGGACCAGGTCTAGGAGTAATACTAACCTTGTAACCATAAGCATTGCTGTTTTCATCTTGCATTAACAAAAATAAAATCCACACTGAGAGGGACAGAAGGTGTAAGTGGTAGACCTACAAGGCTGCATTAGCCAACGCTAGCTCCTATGCTAACGCTGCAAACTTACAGCAGTGTGTGTGTGTGTGTGTGTGTGTGTGTGTGTGTGTGTGTGTGTGTGTGTGTGTGTGCGCGCACGCGTGCATGCATACGAGTCAACTCTGAATGTTTTCTAAAGGACAACTTTTTTCCCCCCATCCTGACCAGCCTATTATTATTATTGCATTTTGGCTGTGTGCAATAACTAACTGCAAGCCAATGAAGAATGAACCAATCAGTAGCATTGTCAGTATTTGTCTTAAAAAAAATTATGTTTTAAGCCTGTGCCTGCACCTCATACAGCACTATGTTCCATATTCTGCCACAGTACATGTTTGCACTTTAATTAAATTAAAGCTGCATTTGATAGGGGGGGGGGGGGGGGGTTGTTACTGAAAACGATGTTGGTGCTTCTTGCACTAACTTTTTATAAGCAATAAATGTTCTCCAATGCATTTAAAGGAATTATTGTGTTAGAATTTATGTTACTGTAAAAAAAAAAGTTTTACTTAAATTAATATTGGTTATATCGGGCTTTTTGATTCTCCACTAATCGGTAATCGGAAATATCGGCCAAAAACCATATCGGTCGATCACTCTTTTTTTTTTTCCCGGTAAAGAAATTGCATAAAAAGCAAAAAACCGAATTCAGAAATATTAAAACGGAAAAAACTGAATTTGGGAAAAAATAAAACGGAATTGGGAAAATAATAAAACGGATTTCATATGGCTCTATGTGTATGGAACTTGTCAATAATCTTGTCATCAGGCAGCCCAAGAATCAAACACATAGGGTCAGGTTCAAACTCCACATTAAAGATCTGATTCAACTTCTGCACGATACCCAACCAGTATCGTTTAATCTTATGACATGACCATATACAGTGAATATAATTTCCCTCTTCAGTTTTACACTTAAGACAGAGAGGAGATAGAGTAGGATTCATTTTATGGCGAAGGCTAGGTGAGATCTGTAATCGGTGTATGGTTCTTAGCTGAATCGACCAAGCTCTATTACACACAGAAAGTTTTTTGGCATTTTCAAATATTTCCCACCAAACCTCGTCTGAAATTTCAACCTCAAGATCACTTTCCCATTTCCTCTTAGCATCTTGTGTGTCAACAGTTGTTTTGGATCTTAACATGCCATACAGAATACTTCTAAACCCTCTTGTAAAACCCATTGTCAGCACTCTCTCAATTGGAGAGGTAGTTGGATTAGTTGATAGTGTTGTGCGTCTGAGAATGAAATCCCTCACCTGTAAAAATCTGAAAAAATGACTGCGATGTAGGTCATATTTTTGTTGTATTTGATCAAATGACATGAGTATAGGACCGGTAAACAGATTTTCTAACGTTGTTATACCGCTATCTCCAATAATTAAACCCAAGGTCAGTAAGGCCAGGAGGAAAGTCTGGGTTCCCCTGAATTGAGGTAAGAGGTGATGTTACTTTGGCTCGACCCTCCAAAAGCCTTGCCACCTTCCATGCCTTTAGTGTGTTGGAAACAATTGAGTTTTTACAATATTTCTTTGCTGTTGTAGGATCTCTGAGAAACAAGAGATTCCGGAGAGGACAATCACACTGTGCAGATTCAATATCTAGCCAAATTGAAGGTTGATCTTCCTCTAACCATGCTGCTACAAATCGTAGTTGTGCAGCTGTCTGATACCATTTTATATTGGGGAGGTCCAGCCCTCCTTCAGAGACAGACAGTTGTAACTTTGCTAGCTTCAACCTGGGCCTTCTCTTGCTCCAGATAAACGAGCTTAACCAGCCCTCAATAACCTTGACCACCTTACATGAGAGGAAAATAGGGACCATCTGGAGTGGATATAATAACCTTGGTAGTATGTTCATTTTAATAAGTGCCACTCTACCCAACCAAGACAGTGGCAGTGAAGCCCATCGATCAAGGTCAGACTTTATGACATCTAGCAGTGGAGTAAAGTTGGCACTGTACATTTGTTCAAATAGGGGAGTTATATGTACACCCAAATAAACAAAGCCAGTCGGGGACCAGCGAAATGGGAACGGATCAGGGGCGCTCGGAACAGTTTGGAGGATACCCAGTGGCATGGCATCTGATTTGGAGTAGTTTATCTTAAATCCTGAGAAGGATCCAAATTTAGTAATAGCGTCCATGACACCGGGAACAGAGGTATCTGGTTTAGTTAGGAACAAAAGGACATCATCAGCATATACATTTATCTTATGCTCCCTCTCCTCAACCATAACCCCAGAAATAGCAGGTGATTGACGTGTGAACTGGGCAAACGGCTCTATGGCGACGGCAAATAGCAAAGGACTCAATGGGCAACCCTGCCTGTTAGAGCGTTGTTAAGTTTTTAGACCTAAGACCATTTGTAAGAACCGCTGCCTGTGGACCATTATACAGAACTTTAACCCATTTAATAAATGTGTCACCCATACCGAAAATACTCATCGTATGAAAGAGATATGGCCATTCTATTCTATCGAAGGCTTTTTCACTGTCGAGGGAGAGCACCAGACCGGTCCCCTTACGACTATGCATGTACTGGATAACATTAAGAAGCCTCCGTACATTGTCAGAGGAGTTTTGGCCCTTAATGAAACCTGTCTGGGCGAAATTTATGATATCAGGAAGAAACCGTTCGAGACGTAATGCCAATATTTTGGAAAGCAACTTCAAATCGGAATTCAGTAATGCAATCGGCCTATAAGAGGCACACTCTTCAGAGCATTTCCCCTTTTTAAGGATTAGTGTGATATTGGCCTCCCTCAGAGATTGGGGAAGGGACCCTGTTTCAAATGAGTGGTTTATCATGGCTAAATAGGGATCAGTAAATAGATCTTGAAATTTCTTTAAAAATTCACTTCCAAAGCCATCAGGGCCTGGGGATTTACCAGATTGAAGTTACACACACACAATCTTAACACCAGCCAAGGTTTTCACATGTCTCCCCACTTCTCCGCTCCTTCTATTGGCTCCCAGTTACTACCCGCACAGAGTACAAAACACTGATGTTGGCCTACTAAGCAACCAAAGGTATGGCACCCCCTTAACTTCAAGGCCTGATCCAACCCTACAACCCCACCCACTTACTCAGATCAGCTAACACAGGGAAGCTGTCAGAACCTTCCCTAAAACATCCGGGACAACGCTCCACATGTCCCAAACTCTTGTCCCTTCTGCCTCCCAAACTGTGGAACGAATTCCTAGCGCAGTTAGAACTGCAGACTCACTCCCAGTCTTCCACCGTAATCTGAAGACTCACCTCTTCAGCCTATAGCACTTTCCGTAGCACTTGCCCTAGGCTTGACAACCTTTAGAGCATCATGCTAAATCCCTAAATTCTAACACCATTCTATCCTTGTTCATGTATACAATTGCATATTTCATATAGACACTGAGCCATGTAGTGTTTTTCCGGTGGTGGGGAAAAAGTGGGCCACAAGACACAATGCCAGGGTTACAGACAAGAGCCACTGTAATTCCAGAACCTATTTGTTTAACATATTGCATATTGTCTCCTGCTTCAGTTCAAAATTGGCCCCCCTTTCCCCTCTCCTCCTGAAACCAGTTGCGAATCTCTAATGCGCATAAGCAATAGAACCTAGTGTACACACTCGCTGTGGCACTTCTCTATGACTATGCTTAATATCGCTTAGTGCCGACACTTCCTTGTCTTTTTATATCACAGCCATGTGAAAGGGCGCTCACAAATTTATGGCATTCATTTTTACACAGTAGATAACCCTGGAAATAAAACATTTACACCAGTGGGCTCCTCACATTAATTTCCACCGGCAGGGAATGGAACATTGCCTGAGACAGATGAAAGGGGGGCATGGGGGGTATTCTTCTTCATATCATTACTTGCACAAGCAGAGCGTGCAAGTAATGTTGTTTGTCTGGTGCTCCGATGCGTATGTCCCGTGGCTGCGTATGACGTAATGGTTCATTTGTGCTTGATATGGAATTTGTTTCAGATTACATACATGTATACATAGGGGCATTACCTTTAATCCACCAGAAGCACATCATTATTACGTCACCATCGAGAGCCAGTTATACCCTGACATTGGTACATATGCCACGGCATACACATAAAACGACCCAAGTAACCACAGTATACTACTTTTGAACTTACAGATTGCATAATACAACTTACATATACACAATTTATATATATATCTGAAACCGAGCCAGTTATAACCCCTCACTCACCCGTATTAATTACATCATTACTTGTTACTTGCGCAAGCAGAGCACGCAAGTAATGGTTTCGCCCGGGACTCGTATGCACCGTCCCAGCCAACCCGCCACTTTTGATGCGTATGCACCGTCCCAGCAAATTGTGCCTGATTTGCTGGGACCAGCAAAACACACTAAAGAAATATGTGGATTAAAGGACCCAATGCCAGAGTGTAATTGGTTTTCGATGACGATATGTTTTAGTGTTGGGAGGATTAAAGGTAATGCTCCTGTGTATACATGTATGTAATCTGGCACCACTGCCGTATCAGGCACAATTTGCTGGGACGGTGCATACGCATCAAAAGTGGCGGGTTGGCTGGGACGGTGCGTACGGCGCAAAGTAACCACAGTATACCGCTAATCAACTTACAAATTACATATACATACATAGTATATGTATAACTACCGGTAGCTCTCAATGATGGCGTAAGAAATATGTGGATTAAAGGACCCAATGCCAGAGTGTAATTGGTTTTCGATGGTGACGTAATGACGATATGTTTTAGTGTTGGGAGGATTAAAGGTAATGCTCCTGTGTATACATGTATGTAATCTGGCACCACTGCCGTATCAGGCACAATTTGCTGGGACGGTGCATACGCATCAAAAGTGGCGGGTTGGCTGGGACAGTGCGTATGGCGCAAAGTAACCACAGTATACTGCTAATCAACTTACTAATTACATATACATATACATAGTATATGTATAACTAGCTCTCAATGATGACGTAAGAAATATGTGGATTAAAGGACCCAATGCCAGAGTGTAATTGGTTTTTGATGGTGACGTAATGACGATATGTTTTAGTGTTGGGAGGATTAAAGGTAATGCTCCTATGTATACATGTATGTAATCTGGCACCACTGCCGTATCAGGCACAAGTAGTCATTACAGAGATTTGAGAGTTTGTAGCGGTCGAAAGTACTTGCGCGCTCTGCTTGCGCACTAGTAGGCCATTTATGGCCTGCTAGTGTGCAACAAGCAAGTATGCACTCGACAGAGGGCAGTTCTAGTTTTTAACTATGTTTGGGAGACGAGAAACACTTTCCTGGGGTTTGTATGTGGGTAATATGTGTTTTCAGATATTTTAGTATTTCAAAGTGTCCATGATGTCATGGACACTGATCTCTGGTCTTCCTTCCTGGACTACAAGTTGTCTCAGTAAGACAGCCCTCTCCCTCTGCACAAGAGAGTGCACCAAGCATTATGGTAATTGTAGTCATTAAAATAAGATCTGGTTGCAAAGGGGGTGAAGTGTCCGTTTAATAACGTTTTCAATGAATTAATCAATATCTGTGCCAAGCCTTTATGCACAGGCTTTGATTTTGATAAATTCGGTATAATACAGTATATAAAGTATGCATTTCAATGTGTACGGGTCCCTGGCATGAAAGCGTCTTTGTGAGTAGTTGAGACATGCATGGTGACGTGTTTCTGTGTTTGTATGAATGAAAGGTTTTTGTGTTTTTGTTTATATTTGAGTACCTGGCTCTTATGACGTGTTTCATGAACCATTAGTCGAGAGTTAGTTAGGGCATCATGACATTCAGCCCGGGACACTATTGAATGATTGGATGAATCACACAACCCTGTAAAAGAGAGATGAGACTGAGAATTATTTCTTTGGTGTGATGTACAAAATCCAAAACTAATGGACGAACTGCACTCAAAACTCATCTTGTGTTCTTATGTTGTTTTGCGACTGAAAATGTAGCAATGCAGTTTTGGTTCAGGTAAAACGGTAAATATATATGCGAATGCTCAGAGGTATACATACTAGATATTAATGGTGACTTAATTACGATATGTTTCAATATTGGGTGGGTAACGGGTAACTTATGTATGTATACATATTTTAGTATTTAATTTCAATGTTTTACAGAGAGGCTGACATTTTAAAGTTTGTAGCGGTCGACAGTACTTACGTGCTTTGCTTGCGCACGGCCTACTTGTGTGCAAAACGCAAGTAGGCGCTCGACACAGTGCAGTTCTAGTTACAACTGTCATCTCTTTTCTTTGGCTGGTGTAGAAGTTGTTGTAAAGAGCATATTAATCACTTAAATACCACTTCTTTGACTACTTTTTCCCTCTACACCAAATATTTGCCTATTTTTAAGATTCAAGAATCCACTTTATTGTCACATCATTGGTTTAGACGTGTAAAGAAGTGGGTGAAATTAGTTTGTTTTTTTGAAAGCTCCAAGATTCTGAGAGCAGGGAGAAAATAAAACATTAAAGAAACCTGTCGAAGAGAGCAAAGAAGTCAAGATATCTACATACCTACACATAGCATATACAGTACACCTATACTACACGTATACATTTGACCTAATGCTCACCTATTAATATGCCCAGAATGGGGACACTGGGGATTATATGGTTAAACTGATTCAATTTAATTACGTTTAAAGAAAAATGCAACAGTTTAAATCAGCACCTCATTTTAAGTTGTTCCCCGTCTTTTTATGTATGTTCATTCATTAGTCTTTTTTTTCTTCAGGCGATGGGGGTGAGTGGTGAGGTCATCACCAAAGGCCAGAGAGTTAATGAATGTTTGTGATGAGGTCATCTCTGGGTGACGGACATTAAGTTAATGTATTATTCATGGCTTCATTGCTGTGGGAAAAAATACCCTTAATTGATGTTTTATTATGATGATTATTAACCAAGTCATATGAATTTTTCCAAATGTCTTTATTAGAGCGATTATGAATGCGTCCAGTGATTTTCCAAATGGTTAATGGATTATTATGATTGGTCTGGAATTTATTATGAATTGAAGGGAATAAACTATTGAAAATTACCCTAACTGTTGATCCTAATCCAAAACACCAAACCGTGCAACTCGTTTTTGAAGCTTCCAAGGGACGAGTAAGGAGAGTAACATGTCGCTGAATGCACAGGTGTGTTTTTTGGTGTAATGTTGTGTAATGTCTTGCTATCAGCTGGTGTGTGTACGCACGTTTTTGAACACTGTCTGTAATGATCGCATGCTCTCTCTCTCGTTCACTTTTTCACAATATACTGTATATATACACTGACATAACTCACGTTACTGTTCTGGATGTCTTACATTTTGTTAATTTTAGTTTTTCGTGTTGGGACAGCTAGGACTGTAACTATTGATTTATCCTCTTAGCGATTATTCTATATACTATACTTTTTTGATTAATCAAATCATTGGGAAGCCTTTAAGGGATATTCTTTTTTGGTTTTTTTGCCCCCCTTTTCTCCCCAATTTAGACATTATGCCAATTAATTCCTCCCCACACACATTTGTATGTTGTCACTGCATAATGACTCATATGCCAGAGAGGAGGCCCCACCGGGAGAACGTAGAGCCTTTGTGCCACTCCTCCCGCCCAACACTCCCTGCTGACAGGGTCCGCCACAGCCTGGAGGAGTACATAACTAGAAAATGTGCCCTTCTGGGCACAGGTCTCCACCAGGATAGGAATGTAGGACATTGCAGCTTGCCTTCATCTGGTGGTTGGATAAAAGGGCAACAAAAGTAAATCAGGATGGAGTCTGAGAAATCTGAAAGACCGGTTTCGTTGAATGGCTCTAGAGAGACTGTGTACCAATTTGCGTGATGTTTGGACAAAATCTGTAGGTGTACTGTGCAAAAACTTGTTTTGCACAAAGCGGCCTCCTGGTGGCGCTATAACAGGCCGTTCTGGAAAGTTTGGGGCAGAGGTTCATCGTTGGCATCCAGGGAGTGTGTGTGCAAAATTTGGCAATTTGGCAATTTGTTAACAGTGGCCGAGATTAGCTGCTCACGGACACACACACACACACACACACACACACACGGACGGACGGACGGACGGACGGAGTGCAAAACATACTCTCCCCCCATGCCTTCGGCCTGGTGGAGACAATAAGTAAGCCTTGCCGAGCCATGAGGGCAGGAGCCTATCTCCTGTTTCTGTAGGGGGGGGGGAGTGTATTACCCTCCACCTCTGTGGTGATGGGCAGGTACTTTACCACTCCCCCACCCGAGCACCGGGGCATAATTATTATCAAATGTATTATTTGAACGTGAAAAGGAATTCTAACAAAGTGGTCTGATTAACCACTTAAGCCCTATTTTATAGATACAAATAGTGAAAACATCTACAAACTCACGTTCATTGTGTTGTGGTGCGAAAATGGATTAGGTTCTTTAAAATAATCACATGAACTATTTATTTTATTTTTATTTTTATTTACTCTTGCACCCCAAGAGTCAGGGCAGTGTATTTGCGTGTCCCATAGTTGTGTGTGTGTGTGTATGTGCGCGTGCGTGCTCATTTGTGTAATTCAGATTTGGTGAGCCAAAGGGGCCTGGGCATGGGCCGGCCTCAGCCTCTGGTGACTTATTACTATTCATTTAGCCACCGCAGTAAATATTGATTCATCAAGGGATTTTCAATTTGAGCCCTGCGACATCTCGTGAAATATCACCCCTTGTGTAGAAGCGCAGGGGAGACGGGCGGGGGCCGTTTGGTGGGGGGGGGGGGGGGGGGGGGAGCAGGAACTCCTATCATGTATGCACACGTTTCTCTTCTCAGTTTTGACTCCAAAAAGCCCCCATCCCCAAGAACAGAACATTAAAACCCATCTATTTGTTCCATGAGCTCATGTTCTCCCCTCTCCATCTCCAATGATCCCTGCCCTCGTCTGTCCCGGTCACACAGTCTAACCCACGTTGCTTTACGGCTAAAGTGTGGATACCAATAAGCTCCTCCAATTATTTGTGTCTCGTTTAAAAACCTTAAGGGGGAGGCGGCCTAGATTCTCCTAAAATCCTTTCGGTGGTGGCAAATCGTATCACATCCCATATAACCCCATGGATCTTTTAACCCCATCGCTAGATAAACGTAAGCAACCATCTCGCCCCATTGTCCCCGACGGGAGAGTTCCCCAGCACTTCTGAGACCACAGGACATGAGGTGACCCACGGCCAGTGTGCCGCACGCCTCTCTCTCATGTCAGCGGTAATGGGGCATCGTGGGTGATTGAGTGCGGGGGGAGCCCGAGGAGGAGGGAAGAATGGCTGCAGTAATTCAACCCCCCGCCATCAGAAAATAGATATAATCTCAACATTAACTCCATTAATAGTAGCAGGAGTTGAATTAAGAAAGCCGTAAAGCATGCGCAGGCCAAGGATAAATTACTGCCCAGCCCGCCCTTCATCCCCCCCGCCCACCCTCTCCCCTCCAAGTCTTTCTTTCTCCATTCCCATTCTTGCCGCCTGGCTTCACACTCCTTCCTTCGTATGCTTTCTTTGTGTTCTCCATCAATCCATATTTTGTACTCACCTTGTTTGACTTCAGGCCTCATCTCTGCCTGTAGGATTGCAACGTTCTCTCTCCTAGCATTACTGTCTCTTGGCGGGTTAACTCTCTGTGTACTTTACAATTATTAATCATTAGCTAGCAACCACTAGCTGGTTCTAACCTGCTAGTTTGCATGTAAGGCTGTTCATCTGGGCTGGCCAACACTCCCAAACAAGGCAATCTAGAAAACTGGAAAACGTGATCCCTGGAGAATGAACCCTGCTGATTGTGGTGACCCCTTGAACCTTCCTTTAGTGCCACTCTTTGGCCAAAATGTCCAAAAAGTGGCATGAAACTTGCTGAGAACAATCATGCTCCCTAGAGGGGGAACTCCATGGCCTTTTCTCTTATGCCACCGTCATGCCAACCTTATCAGCTCTGCACACTAGATCTCATGTAATTAGGCAGATTGCGGGATGAACCCACCTTTAGGCTTTAATTTTTGTTTGGGTGCAATGAGAAGCACCACCCCTAAGGGCTGCCATAGTGGGACTTTTAGGCGCTGTCTCATTCACTACTCTCTACTGCCTGTAGAGAGTTCTATGTAGGACAGATCATATTTACACTCTGGATAACATTTAAAAAATCACACCCATGTGAAGTGAGGAGCGCTAATATTTTATAGTCTAACTCGGGTGATGATTAGGTGATGTAATGGTGATGTAAAACAAACGATGCCAACACAAATATTAACAATAAAGAGACAATATGACTGTAATGAGTTACATTATGACGTACATTTTCCATTCATTGTCAATGGCGTTTACAAAACAAACATTGAACATAATGACATAATGGGGAGTAGGGAGTGATGTCTGTCTGGTATAGTAGAATGGGCAATCTCCAATGTACTGTAGGGTGGCAGCCCAAACTGGTATTAACCCAATTTGTGCCCAAGACGTCTCCAGATGTTAGAATAGAAGGTTAGAATTATAAAAGATATCAAAACATGCTATATTTGACTGACATACAGTACACCAGATAAACACACACACACACACACACACACACACACGAAAGGGCATGGGTATGAGTGTGTCCCGGGCCTTCATCTCGTTTAGTGCTCTGATATCGATCAGTACAGGATGTAAGAGACTGGGCAATAAAGTGAAGCCACGCTCTCTCTCTCTCTTCTTCACTTCCCTCCTCCTCCATATTCACTCACCCATTCATCCCCTTTTCATACGCCGATCCATTCATTTACTCATTACTTATCACACATTATTCATCTCACCACACACACACACACACACACACACACACACACTTCATGCACCGTAGCTCTGTCACACAGGCTCCGTATGCTGTGCCCCTGCACTTCCCTTTCTGGTATTTTCCTCTGTCCCACTTCTAATGCCCTTTTCTGCCCAAAAGATTTCTCTCATTACAGTGCGAGTGGCTTTAAGTCAGATTTGATTGCACATTTGCACTGCAACGTATAATGGCGGGTGCTTCCATTCCCCCTTAACTGCACTGCCTAAAGCTAAAGAGAGGCAAGACCTCGCACTGTAAGGAAATTAGCCAGACCACTGTTTTCTTTCCTTTTTTCCCCCTCTCGCCTCCTTTTTGCTGCGCTCCGTTCCAAGGGTAACTGTTTCCCGATATGAGCTTACTAATGCTTGGGTTGCAGACAAATAGACAAGAGCAGCATTATTCGGAGCAGTCGCGCGACCCTCCGAATTCCTCGCTGTCACCAAAACAAAAGTCAGAGCATTCATCAACGGCACCCGTAAGTGCTGAATCGCTCTCTCCTTCATCTGTGCATCGCATGGTCAGAGCCCAGCCACGCACGCACACACACACACACACACACACACATGGTCAGAGCCCAGCCACGCACACACACACACACACACACACATGGTCAGAGCCCAGCCACGCACACACACACAGACATGCTGGCAAACTACTCACAGGGGAGTTGGTGTTGTACACCCTCTCCCCTCCCTTCTCCTTTTCTCCCACTGCCTTTCTTTACCCTTCTCTGTGGAGTTAATCTGCTCTCTGTCTCACCTCTGCACACTCTTTCTCTCCTGTATTTTACCCTCTACACATAGTAAATGCATGCTTCACTCCCACCCGCCCCATATGCCAGCCCTGTTCCCTAACCTGTTCAATCGCCACACTAACTGTTGACGATGACGTTGGTCCCCCTCAGGGCGGAGGAGGGGAAGTGACTGGACTATCTTGAGTAACACGTGCCACTGAAAGCCTCCCCAACCCCTAAACGACTCGGGCTGTCCAGCAGGGGAGGATTTGTGTGCCGGACGGGTCTGGAGGCTCCCAGATAACGGATATACCACAGGAGGTCAAGGGCACCGTGGAGAAAAGGTCAAGGAGAGAAGCGGGGAGCCAGTTATCAATTTCCTCTCTAAATGACCGTATTGTGCTCTAAGTCATACAGTCACCGTGTCATCCACTCCCTGTGTGACGCCTTCTCGTTTACGTTTCTGCCTCTCCTCCTGTCCTATCACCAGGGTTATTGCCTTGGTGATGTTGCACAGGTATTGTGCTCCCACTGAGACTGTTGCTAGCTGATGACGTTGGCCCCTGTGGCTGAACCTCTCATACACACAACCTCACATGCTCACAGAAACACGTACACAAGACTAGGCTTAGAATTTACCGTTAGTTTATTTGCTGTGATCAAGCCCATAATCTCACATCTGCACACAACAACGCCACACAAATATGCATATCCAATCAGCGCTCATTCCTACAGGTTAAAGCACGAGGGACCTACAGTACAGTAGCACTGCACCATTGTGCTTGCAGCCACCCCCCTCCACCCCCCCTGCCTGTGGCCCTGTGTCAGGGTTAACTGCTGTCTATGTTAACCGTTTATGTCGTATCCCCATTAACCTCCACTGAGGCTCCCCAGGCTGCCAGGGCTCCTGTTTAAGCCTTCCCCGGGTGGCAGTCAACGCTCCGGCATTACCCTCCATTACGGCTCCCCAGGCTGCAGTTGCCCCGCGTAGGGCAGCCACCCATCTTGTGTCTGGTGAAACGGGAGTGTCTCTGCCGTTGAGTTATAGGGCCTGCAGTCGAGAGGAGTTGCGTACTGGATGGCCAACGATGGGTGATATTTGCACTTCTTCTCTTTTATTTTCTCTTCCCCCCCCCCCCCCCCCCCCCTCAGCCTGCACGAAATCCCTTTTCCGCTTCATGTGAGCGAGCATGGGTTTGTTTGGTATGTGTGAGGGCGTTGTATGTGTGTGTGTGACTGAGCGCGTGTGCGAGTGTGCGTTCGAGCTAACCCTCGATTCTCTCTGTAATGGGAGGCATGAACTCTCGCTCCAAACCCATTTCCAGCCCATCTGAAATACGGCAGCAAATTACCTACAGCGGCGGCCTGCACACCAGCCCCAATCCGCCCCAAATAGAAGTGACAGGACAGTGCAATTTATCGCCATAACCCCTGGCCCACCACCACCAGCCACCACCTCCTATCCAACACACTCTCCTATGCACACTGTAACTGAGTGACTGAACACGTGTGTGTGTGTGTGTGTGTGTGTGTGTGTGTGTGTGTGTGGATGTGGATACCTTTGTTGGTGGTAAATACTGTAGTGGTATGCATTGTCACTGGCGTGTGTGTGTGTGTGTGTGTGTGTGTGTGTGTGTGTGTGTGTGTGTGTGTGTGTGTGTGTGTGTGTGTCTGTGTGTGCGCACACACATGTTGGCGGTCTCTACGCTCCAGTGTCGGGGGCCAGCCTCCCGGCTCTGGCCCCCTGCCCTGCCTATTATCTCATTGATTTCCTCCTCTCCTCTTTTCAATTCTCTCCATTTCCACACTGCCGTCCTTTCCATTAGAGGAGCAATTTAACAGAGTGCCGTGACATGGGAGGAGAGAGAGAGAGAGAGAGAGGCAGAGGAAGGAATGGAGGGGGGGTGTTCTGGGAAGATGGGAAGCATAAAGTGGGGAGAGGAGGAAGAGCTATAGCAGAGGATGTGGGCGGAGGAGGAGGTGTTGCCAAGGGGGGAGGGAGGTGGTGCCAAGGGGGGAGGGAGGGGTGCCAGGGTTCTAAAGACTAATATAATTTCAGTCATGTTCAGAGGATTGACTGACGGTGACAGTGGTTTGTGAACTATAAGCACTGGGTTCTGTTTCTCCCCTATACTTCCCTTTTAAGCCTTTTATTGAAGGTGGTGATTAGAGGTGTGCAGCCATCTACCCTTTTCTTTTCACCTCTATTTGGCACTCGTTCCGCGTTTCTCTGTTCAGTCCAGTTTTAATTTGGTTCAAATTGCTTCACTGGCACAGCTGCTGAATTAACAATAGTGGCCCGGAGTGGATTATAACGCATTGCAATAGATAATGATCACATCAAAACTCTTTCTGGCTGTCTCTCTCCCAGGTCTGTGCTCCAGAATCGTCTCAGGGCTCCCCAGGACAGACACCTGTCGTCGCAGCGCTGGAGGGGTCGCGGCATCCGCTGGATCGGGGGCTCCCTGTACAGAGTGTCCGCTAATAAGCTGTCCCGTGCCCCGGCAAGCAGCCCGCCAATCAACCGGACAGGTGCGCTGACAGGCCACTGACACTTTACTACTCACTCTCACAAGCAACCTAAAAGAAATGAAGAAGAATGAGAGAGAGAGAGAGAGAGAGAGAGTGCATATTTATGTTCTGTTTGTGCTTGTTGTGTCTATAGGACATGTATCATGGGGTTCACCGGGTGGGGGGTGATAGAGCACTGTTTATTCATGTTCTGGCCCTGTCCACTGCCAACGTAATATACTGGAGGGGGAGTGCCTGCTGGATTTGCCATCTGAAATGATAAAGTTGTCATCTGTCAGAGAGGCATGGGGGAGGGCCCGCGGAACTGGACCGTGCAGATTAAAGCCTAGATCTACCCTCCTCTCTCTCTCTCTCTCTCTCTCTCTCTCTCTCTCGCACGCGCTCTCTCTCCTGATTCTCCCCCTTTCATATATCTCTTTCTTCCCTCTTTTTTCACTGTCTCTCTCACACACACACACACACACACACACACACACACACACACACGGAGTAACATCCCGAGTGTTAATATAACTCTTCAGTGTGTACACATGTGTGTAACCGCTAACGTTCAACCTGTGGGGTGAAATTGAAGAGCTCTGGTCTGTTAAGCTCGTGACCGGCATCCTGATACACTTACAGGCATACCAGTATGGTTCGAACACGCCTCAGGTATCCTTCGACAGGAGTTGTGATTTCACATCTCCCTGGCGAGCTCAGGTTCCTCCTCACATTTGTTCCTGGTCCGGTGCCAGCCGGCCTCCTGCAGTCCCCGCAACCACTGAAATCACACCGGAACACACCCTTGACAGGAAAGGGCGCCCTCTGTCCGAACAAGTTCCAAAATTAGACGATCATCTGCCTCCTTTTAACCTTGATTTCCAACTCGCCTTATACTCTTCTCTTCTCTTCTCTTCTCTTCTCTTCTCTTCTCTTCTCTTCTCTTCTCTTCTCTTCTCTTCTCTTCTCTTCTCTTCTCTTCTCTTCTCTTCTCTTCTCTTCTCTTCTCTTCTCTTCTCCTCTCCTCTCCTCTCCTCCCCAGCTGCCTGCCACCCCTCCAGTGGGTGTTTGTAGCAGACAGTGTTTATGATGTTCTCAGATAGAGCTCCAGGGCATGTTTGGCTCTGTCAAACTACCACAGTATAAATAAGCATACTGATATCAAGTTATTATGGCACTTGGCTGGAGAGACACGCACACACACACACACACACACACACACACTCCTCAAACTGCAGTTCATCTACCATGAATAAACCTTAAGCACAGTGCTTCTTTGTTCCACATGTAGGAAAGTGGTCCAGTCCGCACCACTTCTCACCCACCACCTCTCCTTTGGGTCGGCCCTCCAACACCCTGTATGCCAGGTATGCTCTGTGTATGAATAACAACAATAACCGTTAACTTCAGCTTTTTGTCATAACTGGTGTCACATTGGCCATTGACAATGCAAGGAGAATTTCTGAGAAAATCTGCCTTTTGTGCTAACACAAACATTAACTGCCATTGACAATGGTTAAAAGATAATAGCATAAGTTGGCAAATGAATTGGCAAATGAATGAATATACTTCATGAGGAAGTATATTACTTTTTTATTGGATGATGTACGGTAAGAGCGCCCCTCACTTCACACGGGTGTGATTTTTACCTTTTATACGTGGAATTCAGTTCTTAACAAGCAGTACTGTATGTGTGCTGCTTGTAAAGATGAGACACAGCAGAGAAACCGTGTGAAAATATAATGATTTTCCAAGGAGACGGTTGACAGTTGATAATATCAGCTTACATGTTTCACACAACCACATGTCAGATTGTAGGGATCGTTTATTGGACACAGCCTAGCAGTGCCATTGTCTATTAATTGAGCTTTACACAGAAAAATTGATTTATAAACATTAAGGATTTTGATGTGTATTGTGTATTGACATACAATAAGCTTATTAAGCCTTAACCATTTAAACCATAATTATTCAACCAGTGTCCCCCAGTGGTCTATACTAGACCCCCCCCCCTCCTTTTTTCCCTCTTCACCGCATGACACTATTAGCTTGTAGATCGGCTATTTTTGCCAAATGTTCGACTCCACAATAGGGATGCTAGGATTCATGTGGTATGGACTCTCTCTCTCTCTCTCTCTCTCTCTCTCTCTCTCTCTCTGTGTGTTTGTATTTGGTGAAGCCGTGCGGTCCAGAGGAGCCTAGCCATCATCAGACATGCTCGTCACAAGAAGCCACAGGAGAAACAGTACTGCATGTACTACAACCGCTTTGGCAAGTGCAACCGGGGCACCGACTGTCCCTACACCCATGACCCTGACAAGGTGGCCGTGTGCACCAGGTAACTCCCTACACCCATGACCCTGACAAGGTGGCCGTGTGCACCAGGTAACTCCCTACACCCATGACCCTGACAAGGTGGCCGTGTGCACCAGGTAACTCCCTACACCCATGACCCTGACAAGGTGGCCGTGTGCACCAGGTAACTCCCTACACCCATGACCCTGACAAGGTGGCCATGTGCACCAGGTAACTCCCTACACGCATGACCCTGACAAGGTGGTTGTGTGCACCAGGTAACTCCCTACACGCATGACCCTGACAAGGTGGCCATGTGCACCAGGTAACTCCCTACACGCATGACCCTGACAAGGTGGTTGTGTGCACCAGGTAACTCCCTACACCCATGACCTGACAAGGTGGCTGTGTGCACCAGGTAACTCCCTACACCCATGACCTGACAAGGTGGCCGTGTGCACCAGGTAACTCCCTACACCCATGACCTGACAAGGTGGCTGTGTGCACCAGGTAACTCCCTACACCCATGACCCTGACAAGGTGGTTGTGTGCACCAGGTAACTCCCTACACCCATGACCTGACAAGGTGGCCGTGTGCACCAGGTAACTCCCTACACCCATGACCTGACAAGGTGGCCGTGTGCACCAGGTAACTCCCTACACCCATGACCCTGACAAGGTGGCCGTGTGCACCAGGTAACTCCCTACACCCATGACCTGACAAGGTGGCTGTGTGCACCAGGTAACTCCCTACACCCATGACCCTGACAAGGTGGTTGTGTGCACCAGGTAACTCCCTACACCCATGACCTGACAAGGTGGCCGTGTGCACCAGGTAACTCCCTACACCCATGACCCTGACAAGGTGGCCGTGTGCACCAGGTAACTCCACTCGTCCACCGTAAAGGTCCCGAGTGTCCAAATAATACTGCTGCTCTCATTGGCTAGCTTTAACCCCGAGGCCTCTTGTCTGTTTTCTGCAGGTTTCTACGGGGAACTTGCAAGCAGGCAGACGGAACCTGTCCGTTCTCCCATAAGGTGGCCAAAGAAAAGGTAAAGCCAGGAACATGCGCACGTGGTGTTATTTTAGGTGCTGCCGTGTCCACAAGAAAGCATATAACTTTGGTAAAGACGCAATAGGAGCACTCCTCATCCCAGCGCCACGCCTCATAATTTGGCACTCTTGCGTTTATTTGGCTGAGTCCTCTGGGTTCCTTAAGGTGAAAATAGTTCATAATGTGGAGAGGAGAGCTGCACATAGACGTCACCTTTTCCGACCAGGAGTCCTAGCCCTACTCCTGACAGCCGGGTCTTCAACCAGATCCGCCGCTAGAGCAATCGCAAGGATTCTGTTTCTGGCATCCATCTTTACCGTTAATGATATCCATTGGCTATTTTGGTTAGGCTATTTGTACGAATAATGCAGATGGATGTGACGATTGAACCTTGCAACAATAAGCACTCCATCCGCTTTGAAAGTGCTCGTGGAATTCAGATATTCTTTTTTTATATCGAAAGCACTTCGCCATAGAAGAAACACTGTCTGTGGACACTGACGTTTGTGAGAACCTGTTTGGGGCCAGCGTCAGACATGCATGCGAATGATGATCCATCTCTTGGTGTAGCGATCACAGAGTCATATTCATATTCTTGGCAGAGCTCCTGTTTCTGCGCACTCGTCCCTTTGCTGAGTCCAGGACGCATGACCTGATTTGGGGTTTTGGGGCGCAAGTTGAGGCCGATGGGGTTGTGTGTGGGTGTGTTTGACAGGAGAGTCAAAGTGTGTTCGTGTGTGTGGGTGGGAGTAATTGAGCGAGTGGCTCAAGTATTGAATGATGGAATGTTGTGTTTGCAGCATGCCTTGTCCTGGTTTTCAAGTGGCAAAACACGGAACACTCACACCTGTGGCTGAATGCCGTATTAGGGCCGGGTGGGCAGCAGCAGCAACATGTTCCAACCAGTGCCTCAATGTACACTATATTGGCCTGATTGCCTATTCAGCAAGCAACCCTGCATCTGGAGCAAATGGTTAAAAACTAATTAATACGTTAAAAATAACATAGTGTGGTGTTATATTCCTGATTTGGCCATATTTTGTGTGTGTGTGTGTGTGTGTGTGTGTGTGTGTGTGTGTGTGTGTGTGTGTGTGTGTGTGTGTGTGTGTGTGTGTGTGTGTGTGTGTGTGTGTGTGTGTGTGTGTGTGTGTGTGTGTGTGTGTGTGTGTGTGTGTGTGTGTGTGTGTGTGTGTGTGTGTGTGTGTGTGTGTGTGCGTGTTCCACAGAGGGGGCTCTTATGCGTGGGTGAATGTCTTGAGTGTACGCAAGCTTTCATTATGATAGGAGGAATAGCCTTGTCCGAATAGGGGAATTTTTAGACATTTAGGGGAACGAGAAAAGCAGACTTTTTCCCCCCCTTTGACAAAACAGGTGCACAGAACACGCACACACACAATGCTGTGCACCTGTGTCAGTTGTCATGCTGTGGTCTCTAAGTGCTGAGAGCCCAGCTGTCTGTTTGCAATGCCATCTCTCTCAGGGCCCCACCTGTCCCTATCACCCCCACCATTCCCTTCCCTTCTCTGTCTGCTCTGCTTTACTCCCCAGCAGTCTCTCTCCCGCAGGGCGCCACTTAAAAGCCTGCTCCCCTTTCACATGGACCCCCTTAACAGAACTGAACGGGAGTTGGGGAGGGGATAGTTCAGGGTTATGCACCCTCCCACCACCGAACTTGATCCAGGCACTAGCAGGCACTAGCCTCCCCCTGCCCCCCCCACTCTACCGCACACACTCACTCACACAAATAACTTGAAACCAAAGCCTCCATTGCTGCCCCCACTCCACACCCCACCCCTCCCGCTCCTCCTCCCAGCCTGCTCCTGGCGGGGATACACACACCCTGCACATAAACACATCATGATAGCCGGACAAGCTGCGGCCTGGATAAATATTTCTGTAGCAGTTAATTAGGTAGAAGCGATCCCCGCACCCGACTAGATGGGCTCCCTCTCATGTTCCCCTCCCCAGCCCACCCTTATTGGCAGTCGCTCCCTGCCGAACCCCCATGGAGGTATATTTAGTGTTGCCCTCCACCGAGCTCACCCCGCCATCCGAAACGGTAGATCTCTGTCTTGGACACGCAGACAGACACACCTGCACCCACGTCGTCAGACCCGCATTCACTTTCACTTCCAAGCGCTGTCAACTGCAATCACGCCTCTCTGTGTGGCACAGATTGTTTGGCAGACAGGCCATGTGCATTGTTACCCCATTGACTGTGTTGTTTGGTTTGGAGAAGCAACTTATGTATGCGTGTGTTTACACGTACATAGAAAGAAAATAAAACACTACCCTCTCATATCCCCTGCATCCGGTCTTCTGTTTCATTCTCATATTTGCTTTTTTTCTATTTCTCCCTCTTTCTTTTTCTCTCGGTCTGTCTGTTTTTCTGCCCTTCTCTAGATGCCAGTGTGCTCGTATTTCCTGAAGGGAATCTGCAACAACAGTAACTGCCCGTACAGTCATGTGTACGTCTCACGAAATGCTGCCGTGTGTCAGGATTTCATCAAGGGCTACTGCCCTCAGGGAGAGAAGGTAAAATACACACACACCGCACACGCGTGCGCACACACACACACACACACACACACACACACACACACACACCCCGCACGCTCACACACTCACACTGTGACTGAGGCATAATTGTCTCCACCAGGCCGAAGGCATGTGGGGAGAGTATGTTTTGCACTCCGTCCGTCCGCGTGTCCGTCCGTGTGTCCGTGTGTCCGTGTGTGTGTCCGTGTGTCCGTGTGTCCGTGAACAGCTAATCTCGGCCACCGTTAACCCGGTCGATGCCATATTTTGCACACACACTCCCTGGATGCCAACCATGAACCTCTGCCCCAAACTTTCCAGAACGGCCTGTTATAGCGCCACCAGGAGGCCGCTTTGTGCAAAACAAGTTTTTCAATGCCATATTTTGCACACACACTCCCTGGATGCCAACCATGAACCTCTGCCCCAAACTTTCCAGAACGGCCTGTTATAGCGCCACCAGGAGGCCGCTTTGTGCAAAACAAGTTTTTGCACAGTACACCTACAGATTTTGTCCAAACATCACGCAAATTGGTACACAGTCTCTCTAGAGCCATTCAACGAAACGGGTCTTTCAGATTTATCAGACTCCATCCTGATTGGTTAAGATTGGCTTCCAAAGTTCACAGGAGTGCTCAGTTTCAAACAAAATGCTGCAAATCATGAACACATCGCGTGATTTCCGTGAAATTGTGCACCCACATTCCCACTAGGCCGAGGACGAAATGCCACATGAACAATTTCAACTCAGCCTCAAGGTGGCGCTATAACTGGCCGAAAAGTGTTTTTACCTCTAACTGCACGGATCTGTGGATAACCTGGTGGAGACCTGTGCCCGGAAGGGCACTTTTTCTAGTTCATAGTTGTTTTAGAAAATGTCTGTTGATCTTGTGCATGCCCCAGGTGTACCGGAGGATGAATGCTAGTTGTTGTCTAAATTGAATGTGCATGCCCTTTCATTTATTTACATAGGGAGATGCCCTGTGAATTATCTGCAATTAAGCCATGGGGAACAGCTTTTCAATCTCTGAAACTCATTTTGTTAAAAATAATTAAATAAAGTAGAATGGCAGGAACAGATAAACGAAAAAGAAACGTCGACGACGCTGAGCCAGAAAGACATCACTGAATAAATTCAGAAAAATTTCCTTGATGATTCCTATATTGTGTCCAAACTTAACACACAGTAAGTCCTTTTTTTTATGTCATATGAAAGCAGGGAATCATAGCTTCGAATTGACATTGACATTTATTCTCCATTGCTCTGTAAAGCACTTTGAGCTGCATTTCATGTCATGAAAGGTGCTATACAAATAAGGTTTTATTATTATTATTATTATTATTGGTTGTTCAGTTTTGACCCACCAGTTTTGGAGATATGGCTTATAGCAGGGGTGAAAATATTAAAACACCCAAGGGCCAACTACATAATTTTGCTTCAGATTTAAACGATTCTGTTTAACTATCATCATCAATATTTAATATCAATGGTCTTTTGTCAGGTGTGTGCTGTGAACAAAGTGTATCTCAGCTTTATGTCACATTACTAAATGTAACCAAGCAAGCAAGGTAAAAAAGGTAATTTTCCCTTCAATATGGCGTTTACAAAACAAACATTGAACTAAAGACAAACATTAAACCTGTATATGGTTTCACAAGAATGAAACAAGAAAGAAAGCAGAACAAGGAACACTGACAAAGTGAAAAAACTTTAATGTAAAAAAGAATGTACTGTTGGGCGGGGCCGTTCATAATACAATTCAGGTATGAAGCTGCATGCCGTATAAAATTCGTCCCAGGATGTGGCCGCACTTTGGACACAGCTGGCTTATAGAGTAATGTCTTACAGAAAACGGCGAGTTGAGAAAACAGACTTGAAGTTGAAAGGTTCACTTCTGTGGTCTTTCTCTAACATTACACCGAGCTACATGTTTAAGCATTTACTTCATATTTACATTTCAGCTTCAGAGATTTCAGCTCTGACGTTTATTTCAGACATGCTCTAGTATGTGAAGAATCCTGTGCTATTATCTCATTTTGGATAGTTGCAGAGACAATTGGCCTCATTCACAAAAGCTTTCTTAATTTCTTCAGTATTAAAAATTGCGGTCGCACAGATATGCCCATATATGGACTGGACATGCCTGATGTCAGTGTCATATCATTGGATCAGAGCATGTTTATTTTATAAGGCTGTGGGGCTGCAGTTAGCCCAATGTTCATGTCGGCCCCATTCATCATATAATTGGAACAGAGTGCGGTTATTTGTTGCTGCTGTTAACAGAATGTTGCGGCTTCGCTGCAAGACCAAAAACGGGACTCAGATAATGCAGGGCCTGACCCACCAGTCCCGTGTTCAGGAACTGAAGAGTAAGGTGGAGGAACTCACTGGCATCCCCTGTAATGTGCAGAAAATCATGGTCGGTTACCCGCCATCCAGCCTTGACCTCCGAAACGGAGACGCCCACCTCAAGGATTATCCCATCAAATCTGGAGACACACTCATCGTTGAGGAAGATGATAACAAACCAAAGCCTCGGGACAGTTCTCCTTTGACCAAGGCCCTGCAGCTAGAAGCTGTCCCGGTACTGACACGCCGTGTGGTTCCCGCTGACAACTCTTGCCTCTTTACCAGTATCAACTACGTGGCTGAGGGCGGCGTCTATGACCCGGCATGCGCCCCCGGGATGCGAGGCCTCATCGCACGGATTGTCTCCAGTGACCTGGCAGCGTACTCTGAGGCGGTGCTCGGGAAGACCAACGCTGAGTACTGCTCCTGGATCCAACGTAACGACACGTGGGGCGGCGCCATCGAGGTGTCCATCCTGTCCAAGTACTACCGCTGTGAGATCTGTGTGGTGGACACGCAGACGGTGCGCGTGGACCGCTTTGGCGAGAACGCCGGCTACCTCAAGCGCGTGCTTCTCATCTACGATGGCATCCATTATGACCCGCTGCAGAAAGAGATCCTCGGTTCGGATGTCCCGCCCCAGACGATCTTCTCCACCGTGGACGACGTGATCTTGGCCCTGGCCCTGGAGCTCGCGGATAAGGCACAGAGCAAGCGGCAGTTCACGGACGTCAACCGTTTTGCGCTGCGCTGCCTGGTGTGCCAGACGGGCCTGGTGGGGCAGAAAGAGGCACGGGACCATGCCAAAGAAACGGGCCACACCAACTTCGGAGAGGTGTGAACTAAACAAGTTATTTCTTGTATCAAGGCCCACAAGTCTCCCATGTATCATGGCTCTTAGTTGGTGTATGTCTGCTGCTGTTAGTCATGGAGTCACTAAATGGTTAGTTTGCTGTAATTTGTTTCAACCTTTTTTCATGTGTTCTCTGACTTTATTAATTTTCTTATGAAGATGATTGCCAAGCAAGCATTACTTTTATCATCGGTATTAACTTCCTAGGCTAAAAGAAAGCTGGGATGAGAGAAGTCACACTTGTGTGAAGTGAGCGGTGCCTTTAATGATTTGATCTGCTGCACCCATTATCATTATCAACTACATGACATTATAGTAATTTATTTTTTATTCATCATAGTAATTTATTATTTTGGCATTTACTTGGCCCAATAAGTTTATACGGAATACGGAGTTCCGTAAAAAGTCCATAGACTTCTATGCCACATGACGTCACGGGAGCACACACAAAGCCACACGTTTATCACGGCCCCCTTTAACAGACACAATTCTAGAACTGATGAAGCAAATTGTAAATGTGGCCATTGTGGGTGGGCTACACAACTGGAACTTATTCTCATTAAGATAAAGTTCAGTTCTTGCACACAGCTCTTGTTGGGTGCAACAAAGCAAGCAGACCACAGAGCAATCGTCTTTTTTATTGTGGGCACAAAACAAACATTTCAGCCATCATCAGCATCACACTGATTATTATCTAAAGCAGCGGTTCCCAAACCTTTGGTCATGCACCCCCTGTTACCTCCTGACCTAGCTGACACACACACCCCCCCCCCACATGGAAATATAAATTACATAAGCTATATAGAGACATACATTTCCTATTTATCCACATATATGCAACCTGAATATGGCATATATAATAATATATGCAGCAAAGGCTATATTCTGCAATCTGCATATACTTGCCATATATTGGCATACTATGTTAATATATTTAAAATAAAACCATAGCACCACCCATTATTAGCCTTTTCATGTCACGCACCCCCTAGGAGGCGCCCGTGCACCACAAGGGGTGCACGCACCACAGTTTGGGAACCACTGACTAAAGTCTATCAATAGAGGGTATGCACATGCATAAAGTGAGTAGCAAAGTGACTTTAACATCATTTGATCCAATCAGATAGGACTTTTCTTTTTGGTTGTATTGGCTGTCAAGGCCAGACATTATGATGATGATGATGTCATGCACATACAGTACCTTCTATATAAAGTTGTAGTTGTGGTGGGCGTGTTTGTGGTGGAAACACAGATATTCCCATATATGGACTGGACACACGCCGATCAGCAAATACTGTATGACCATATCTGGACAGGACATATGTGATGTCGGGACAAATCGGCATTGTTAGGCAGCGGTTAAAATCAGCTCAAATCGCCATTGAACGTTTTCTGTTGTGTGTGAGATCGAAACCAAAGCTTGAACGACGAGAGAGAGGCGGGCAAGAGAAGAAAGAGGGAGAACCTCATCACAGAGAGAGGGGAGAGAGCCTGTTTCTCCCAAGCAATAACCCGGGCCAATGCTGTGTACTGAAACCTGATCAATGATAACACCGGCCAAGCGATATACTCCATGCAAGTATACAATGCTAATGACAATGCTGTTTCCAGTCGGGCGTCGGCACGAACACGCATCTCCTCTGGTGAACATATTCGCTATGATGGAGGTAATAAACCCACATAGTTACATTTGACACTATAGCTTGCCACGGTCTGTTGTTATAGAAACCCTCCCGTCAACACACGTCATGCTTAACGAGCCGTGCACAATGCGTGTTAACTGCCTACTATCTACCTCTATTGCTTGGTAGCCGTGTGTGGCACAGAGGGCTGATGCATAAGTCCTTCCTGAGCGCATGAAGTTTCATGGCAATCTGTGCCCTTGATTTTAGGATGCAGTACTGTGTGTGCAATTGGAATTTGTGTTCACTGTGAGCACAACGAAAGCATAGAAAGAAAGGAGGGAGAAGCTACGTAACATGAAGAGGTGGACAGATTGACTGACAGACCAATTTCGCCAATCTTGGAGCCCTTCCGCTAAAGCCTGCAGCTTTAGGCTGGGGATGTTAGGAGGTACTGGTTTCACCAGCTTTAGGCTGGGGATGTTAGGAGGTACTGGTTTCACCAGCTTTAGGCTGGGGATGTTAGGAGGTACTGGTTTCACCAGCTTTAGGCTGGGGATGTTAGGAGGTACTGGTTTCACCAGCCGAGCCAACCTGCAGGAGGTACAAACGCCTCCGAGTGACCATAAACATCCTGTCACAGGAAATGGCAGAAACTCCGTACTGTGACAAATTTGCTGCAGCATGTCAGAGGGAGGTCCAGGTGTTAGAATCACTGGTTCCAGTGCTGTACACCCCTTCAGAGAGTTGCAGAATACACTACAACACTTTTGTCCTCTCTGTCCTTTCTCTGTTTCGTTAAGCCCTTCCAAAGCCAAAGAAACCGTTTGGTTGTTGTCTGCTGCTGCAGGCTCAATAATCTACTTTTTTTACCTCATTACGGTGGGCATGTCAACCGTTATTTGATTGACAGGTTGATGGTCCAATACTAACATTTGTCAGTACTGCACCACTAGTCTCGTCTACTTTCACTGTAACTAGTCAGAAACCCATGCAGAGTACCTGCTTGTATTTGGGTGAGCCGTGATTTTATGCAGCTAATAAAATTATATGCATTTAATATACCCTAATAACCTCTTCAAATTCTTTAACTCGATTCCGCATTTCACAGATGTAAGAAATTGGAATTATAGTTGGTGCACACACACACGCTTGCCGTGCGCGCACACACTCACACTCACACACGCATGCATATGGATTACAGGTTACACATTATACCACTACGTTGGAGCCAAGGCTAAAATAAATCTGGCTCTACTTGCTGTGTTTAATTTGTGAGTGTAATGTGACAACATCTCTCGATAGTAATGATCTGCGTTTACTGTGTGTTCACCGCTGCAGAAGGGAGCTGTGTTCGTGGGGCCAGCAGAACATGCAAAACGCACTGTAATGTTCATAGTTCGCTCTGCTGATGTTGAACGAGCAGAGCCACAAACACTGAACACACACACACACACACACACACACACATGCTGCATGCATGCATGTACGCACAGGCAGGCAGGGACAGCTGCAGGGGCCTGTGGTTCATAGTGGCATTACTGTAGTGACTGAGTGACACTTTGAGGACCTGATGGGTAACAGAGCCCCTGGCTCCACATGGCCTTAGACATGCCTCTGACTGTCCCCACATCCACTTCAAACATTTTCACTTGACTCCTCCTCCCTTAAACCTAATTTATGCTATACTGTATGTCACACAGCGGTGTGACGCTCGCCCAAATCAATTGAATTGATTGATTGGTTTGATTTGAATTCATACTTTTTTTTTAAATCCCTGAAAATATATCGATTTTTCGGCCGTCGGCACAGTCGTGCAACGATGCATAAATCGAGCCCCTCACAACACATCCCATCGATTTATACTTGGTTTCATGCTGGTGTCTGAAATGAGCAGCTTGACAAGATCACATCGTGTCGCGTTGCAGCGCATTGTGAAGCTTGTAGATCTTAGATCTGTTATGTTCTGTGTATGATATGGCAAGCAGCCAAGTATATTAACCCCGTTTTTCTGAGGGCGTTCCCCAATATATATACAGTACCCTACTCTCCCTCTCTTCCCTTTGTCTCTCTATCACTCTACCTCTCCTCCCGCTTGTTGTTTTTTTGAGGCAGAGGGGGTGAAACAGATGATTTTTCACACTGTCAGAGCTCATTTAAATATCGCACGGGGAAATGAGGATATATAAAACAAAAGGGATATTAATATTTATTCTATTAGCTGAAGTGCTTAGGTCTGTGATTTCCGTGTGTGTGTGTGTGTGTGTGTGTGTGTGTGTGTGTGTGTGTGTGTGTGTGTGTGTGTGTGTGTGTGTGTGTGTGTGTGTGTGTGTGTGTGTGTGTGTGTGTGTGTGTGTGTGTGTGTACATACTGTACATGCGCACATCTATTGTGCATGCAAGCAAGTGCACATGCTCATATTTGTGTGTGTGTGTGTGTGTGTGTGTGTGTGTGTGTGTGTGTGCGCACTGTGCTGCGATGGTCTGGCTGCTCCGTGATGGATAGCAGGCAGTAATTATAGATGTGAAAGTGCTGAGGATGGCACTCTGGGCCAGGCAGGCAGACAATCCAGCAGCTCAGGGGTTAAAGCCTGGCTCGTCGTCTCCATCTTCCTCCCCTCTCCTCCTCCTCCTCCCCCAGCCAACCACCCCCCCCCCCCCCCTCCAACCTGGCTTTGTCTCACAGTCATTCTCCTGCTGTGTCTCTTCCTTGTTATAACTTGCCAATTTGTCCCTGTGATTTCTTTGTGTTATATTGACTGATATACTTTTTTTCCCGTCTTTTCTTTTGTCTATTCTTGCATGTTTTTATTTCATTATTTCCCTTATTCCTCTTATCTCGTGGATTTTATCTTTTTCTTTCTTTTTTAAGTTTTCCTTGTCAGTATTCTGATAATCCTGTCTGGGAGGAGGTACTGGGCACTGGAGTAAACCTCACAGCAATCCTGAGTGTTCATTTAACTCTTGAGAGTGGGTCCAAGACTGAGCAGTGTACAGTGTGGTCAGGTGTGACTCTGACCTTTGAACTCCATCAGGTGTTATAGTAATTATTTGGCGGTGTAGGAGCATAGACGTGTTCCTCCATCATCCTCCATGCTAAGTTGGCCCGTAAAATGTTAATGTAACTGAATGTCTCTCTGCCATTTCTTCTCTCACTCTGTTTTATCTCTTTATATTATCTCTCGCTAGTCTGTTTGCCACCCCCACCCCTCCCTCTGTCTCCCTCTCCATCTCTCTTTCTCTCCGTCTCTCTGATGGTAAATGTGCTGACTCGTCCTGGTTTGGGCCCAGCAGAGAGATTTCTAATAGGCCCCTGAGACGTCCCAGCATTCCTTAAATCAAGTGGAAAATTGTTAACTTGGTGTGGAATAAAGACGTCCTGTCCACTCTTTTATTCCCTCTTTTTACCCTCCTCATTTCCACTGACTCTCTTGCTACCTCCACCCCCCCACCCACCCCATCTCCCCCCCCCGTCTCCCCCCCCCGTCTCTCTCTCTCTCTCTCTCTCTCTCTCTCTCTCTTCTCGCTGTCTGTCTGTCTGGAGACCTTTTATGAAAATGAGGATGTATGGCACTGCAGGGAGGTAGCTCGTTATGTACTTTTCTTCGTGTGTGTGTGTGTGTGTGTGTGTGTGTGTGTGTGTGTGTGTGTGTGTGTGTGTGTGTGTGTGTGTGTGTGTGTGTGTGTGTGTGTGTGTGTGTGTGTGTGTGTGTGTGTGTGTGTGTGTGTGTGTGTGTGTGTGTGTGTGTGTGTGTGTGTGTGTGGATACGCTTGTGTTTCACATCAATCGGCTGCGCAGATTGGCCAAGCTATGTGTGACGTGCATGTTTGTGCATCTGTCATAGTACTGACATCATAGACTGGCCTCTAACTACTCTGACAACGGCCACTAGCTGCTTTATAAACTATTATAAACTATACATTTATGTGTGAGCAGCACGCTACTGGGCCAAATGCAGGAAAGTAATTTCACGCAGTTAATACCATCTTTATAAGGTATCAAATGTGTGCTTCGTGCACAATGCATTTGAGATGGTACTAATTCTATTTAAAAGAAATATACATTTGACATCTTTTAGCCCACTATGTTTGTTTTGTTTCTTAGTTTCTGTTACTGCTTGCATCTACACGTCTGCTGCTACAACGACTACATATCACCTCTGGGATTAATTATCTGTTCTTATCTTGGTGGGTTGTCCGGTGACAGACGGGGTCAAGGCAGTTCAGTGCCCTAACGTCACTCACCAAATATAACGCAATATACATCATTCACAGCGGTGGTTTAATCATGTCACACTGTGGGTTTCATCTTTTTGTGGCCGACTTTAAAAATGGCAGTACGATAACGATACGAGCCATTTGACGTGCGAACTGATCCCGGGCTGCCCTGGCCTCCAGGGTTCCAGGAACATGGGTGTGAGGGAATGAGAGATGGCTCTGATGGCAGCGGGATGGAGAGGGAATACAGACAAGGTGTGTAGGAGACGGGACTGTTGCCACAGTCAAGGCTGTGACAGGTTGGCCTGCAACACAGGTTGACCAATAGTCCATGCTGTTCCCAGAAACAAGATCTCTAGATCCCACATGCACGGACGCACGAGCGCACACACACACACACACACACACACACACACAGTACACACAACACACACACGTTTCCCCAATCCACACACTATTTCTGGATCAACCTGCTCCTACCCACCCCCAGTCCTACGCTCCTCACCCACTCTATACATACACGCACACACGCACACACACACACACACACACAAACTTGTACACACATACGCATCGCACCCTGCACCCCATAGTGAGTATAATTAGCCCTTCTGACAGGTGGGAGGGATCGGATCTCGTGGAGAATGAAGCTACCAATTTACGCCCCTATTACACCGTCATACACAGGCATCTGAATGCTCACACACTCATGCACAATGCTCCTCAAAAATTAGACTAGCAATGACCCACTTACCCAAATCACCCGTTTCACGTTTAAGGACATTGTTGGCTATTAACATCGCTGAACGGATGGGGTTGTCTACACCTATGTGGCCTTAGAAGCCATACTGTACTGGTATTAATATAGTCATAAGTAAAGTAATATTACTCTTGTTCTCATATTTCTGTTGGCGACTGGAAGCTAATCCATCAAGATTAGATTTTTGTTGCTCTATAAACTCCTGCCTCGCTTTCTACAAGTGTGCTCTTTATAGATAAGTAAAAGGAGAAACAAAAGTTTAACCGTAGTTTGGATTCATCAGTATAAAATAAATAAATACATTTAGAAAAAGACATTGGCTATTTGTCTAGTTTGCTGTTTGTGTCGATCAGTTTCACTTGCGCCAAATTAATTCACTTCTTTCAAATTGCTCAACATGAAAAGGCATGCCTGACTTTTTATAGTTTTGAAATTTGTTCTTTCTATGTCTATGGACACTGTTTTACAAAAAGGGGATATGATGTTAGCCAAAATGCCATGGACTGTGCATGGCATTGGCGTCGTTCTCCCTGAGCCAAGCATGCGCCTGACTAGGTGCTGCAATCCTTTTTATACCTTTAGAAACGTGGGTGGGGATGATAAAGTCACACATTATATTTACCTTTTTAAGTCGTCATTTATACTTGAGTGTCACACACCGTAAATGGCAGACTTAAAATGTGAGCGACTATTTAAGTTTATTTTTTACCAGCTGCGAAGCAGGCTGGTCTACAATCGTGGTAGTGGCAACTTATCATTTAATTGGCTGCTGTAGTCACCTAAATTCCTGATTGGCTGCCTCGTCTCTTAACAACCAGACCAACCAGCCTCTAGCCGACCTCTCAGCCAATGGGATAGTATTGCATTGCAGCCAGCCACACACACCCAAATACAGATAGACACAGATATTTGCATTTCATATCACAATTCTGCAGATATAATAACACAGCTGGGTAGTTAATTGATGTTAATCGATTCTTGTTTTTTGAACGACTAAGCTCGTGGGGCCTCTATGGCGGGCGAAGCACTCGTTACTCACTCCGGGCAGCGAACCCCCCGCGCCTCCGCCTCCCAGTTCTTCTGCGTGTGTAGTGTCAACGCACATGTGTCATACACACGTACTCACACACATGTGCA
Source organism: Protomyctophum parallelum (assembly GCF_964188405.1). Lineage (NCBI taxonomy): Eukaryota > Metazoa > Chordata > Actinopteri > Myctophiformes > Myctophidae > Protomyctophum > Protomyctophum parallelum. Next base: position 24,544,182 of record NC_139701.1, on the reverse strand, counting down.
TGCACACGACACAGTTTTGGTATGGAATGGAAATAATATAATAATTAGGCCTGCATCGCTTTGCCTAAAACACTGAATTATGAAAATGACCGCAATTGGAAAAAGCCTGCCACTGGCTCCCATTTGTTGAAGAGAGATCCATACATTTTCAAATTATTTTGTTATTATGCTTAAATTATCAATTTGGCTAAATCCCACTGATAAAGTATAGGCTATGGCATTCATAACTATTTAATATTGCCTACCGCATAGGATTGTACAATTATATAGCCTACATTTAACAAACAAGCTTGATTGACCTATTAAGTAAATAGGTCAATACAAAAACTGTTACGAGGATAAAACCAGAAAAAGCACTAAGACTTGTTTATATCGGGTTAAAGTAAAAGGAAAACGTGACAACCGTATGGAAAAAGGGAGAGGAAGAACTGGGAGGCAGAGGCATGGGGGGTGCGCTGCCCGGACTGGTGTAGTAACGAGTGCTTCGCCTACGGCGGTGCCCGTTGGGCACTGGCCTACTTGGAATGATGCAAGTTGGAAATGAATGCCCCACCCAGATATTATGTCTGTGTCCCTTTTATGCCCAACTTCAGAATTATGTCAGATTTCTGTATGTGTCTCTGTGTCCCTTTATTCCTATATATGGAGTTCTGTGTCAGCCATGCCCAAATATGGAGTGTTGGGATGTCAGAACAGGCCCGCTTATGGAGTTCTGTGTCAGGCATGCCCAAATATGTTGAGTGTTGTGAGGTCAGAACATTATGGTCCATTATGGACCCTGGGCAGGGGCCCGGTCCAGAGCCCGAGCAGAGGCCTTTTTGGGGCGGTTCTGGACATCCGTGAGTCCGACCGACTAGACACCGGGCACTGCACTCTCTGTGGTGGTGTGGAACACGCATGTCGAATTTGAAGTCAGTGGGGCTAGCGGTTCTCGAGTTACGTGAATTACAGACGTACACCCAGAGACTTGGTGCATTTATAGTTAGATTAGTATTTATTTTTGTCTCTTCCCCCAGTGTAAGAAGAAACACACCCTAGTGTGTCCAGACTTCTCCAAAACGGGCTCCTGTCCCCAGGGCACCCGCTGCAAGCTGCAGCACCGCCAGAGAGCCAAGCGCAGTGCCAGCACTCCTGGACCCTCGGCCACCAGCAGCACCCCGGCCAAGAGACCCCGGCCCAAAGAGCACACCAAGAGGTCTGTCCAGATCATCCTACCAAACTTTAAACCTGGTGTTCTTATTCTGGGGATGTTTTATAAGCAAAGGTTTTCAAAACAATATTCAAACATTTTCCAAATGTTTTTCCTGCCTAACTTCGTACAACATTTTTCTAGCGTCCCTATTTTGGGGCAAACATTTGTTAAAATAGCAGATGTACAAGCTGGAGAAGAGCATGTATAGACCCCTGAGGGACCCCAGTCACTGCGTAGTCTTATTACTGTAAGGGTTGAGGAGGTTGTCAGGGCTGGGTGTTGTGTTGTTTGGAAAGTTGGTTATGTTTGTAGCATCAGAAGACCTCATCACACAGCTGAGTGTTGTACTGTATGAATGTGTTGGTCACCTCCTGCTGTGTTCGCCCTTCTCCCAGGCCACGTCTGTCTGTCAACATGCCGCTGCCAGAACCAGCCCAGCAGGATGCTGGGGACCCCCCTAAGACGCCTGCGTCTGGTCTTCTGAAGCTGCCGTCTTTCATCTCCCTCTGCAGCTCCCCAGAGGAGGCCGAGGTGCCGGACATGCCACCGGACGGGACTCCGCACATTAAAGGTGAACACGCGTATAGGCCATCCTATCCTATACAATATATAGTAGGCCTGCAAGGTTCCTTACCAATTATTCTATCGCTAGATTTTTTTGTCTAATTGGAATTCTGATCAAATTTCTTTCATATAATCGATTAGTCTGATTAACCACTTAAAACAGTTTAAATGCCAGGGACGACAAGACAAGTTGAATCCAATTATGCACTGATTGCCATGGACGATAAGACGAGTTTCTTTTTTTATATTCTTTTTTTTTTATCCATATTTTGAAAATTCCTGTAATCTGGTGTGCAGGTGATGACATGCACATGACATGCATAATAGAATTACATTTTCTTTCTTTTATTTATAATGGGCTAATTGGCAACGAGAGCCAAAACTGGTGACCACCAGGTGGCGCTGAAAGAGCCATACATTTGTATACTTTGTCGTACAACGGTATCATAAAGGAATCGGAAAAAGGCAAATGTCAGAGGCGTTCAGGTGGTGCAAGTCCTTCGACACCACGCAGAGTCTAGGTTTGAATCCGTGCATCTGGCTTCCCGGGCGTCTACACAAACACAATTTGCTGTGTTCGGAGGAGGGAAGGCGGTTGGGCTGCGGCGGCACCTGCCCGAGCGGGGGAGGAGTAGGAAGGAGGCGCTACGTCCTTCAGGTGGGGACTCCTCATTGGCAGGTGAGCCAGTAGGCTAAAACAGCTGTGGCATCAGTAGGAGGAATTAATTTGCATAACAAAAATAAGATATTTACATGCTCGTAATGCGTCATTGCATTGCGAGGCGTTGTGAGCTTTTTGATTTACTTATTTTAGGGATCCTAAATCCCTAGGGTTTTTTTCTTAAAATCTTCATTTATTATTATTTAATAATCAATTAAATCGAATAGTTTGATTACAGTTAAACTCCTACTACACAGTAAAGATTGTTAATTTAACAAAATGATCACTCCAACACATTTTGCTGTGTAGTGGCCAGAGTTTGAAAATTAAGTTAAAATTACCATCTCTAGATTTGTGCATTGTTCCCTGGAATAAGTAAGGTGTGAAAACCAAGGCCAATACTGTAAACTTTACAGTATTTACAGTGTAAAGGTTCACAAGGCGTATATCTGTGGTACAGTAAGGCGTGAAACGTTTTGCTCAGTATCAAATTGCCGACTGTCCACATATTTTTAGGAAGGGAAAACCTGCTTTTTAAACCTGTGCTGCATACAGTCCTGATTTATCGACTGATAGCGATTATTGGAAACGGCCGGCCGAGTACTTTGTGACAGTGTTTTAACAAGCAACCTAATTATTCTTAAGGGACGGTGGTAATAACGTTTATGTTTTCGGGGAACGAGGAGGCACAGCTGAGCTCTCTGTTGACAGACATGACAGATAGAGGATTAGAAGGGGCAGTCTGCCTTCCTCTCACCCCCTTCTCCACCCAGCCCTGACAGCCCACCTGCCCCTGCCTAATGGACACACACACACACACGTAGGCAGGCACGCACACACACACATACCCCAGTCCTGTGGCATGAAATCCAGTCCATTTTTACACCTCAACTGTAATCTTCCTCACCGTTATACTGCACGCAACTTAGCAATGTTCTCATTTTAACTCTCTAAATTTCCCTAAATGTTTTCCCCCTTATTCCTTCCTGCTCCTCAACCGTCTTTTGTCCATAACCGGTGATATTGACCTGTTCTTAAACGAGACGTTCAGCTGGCAATTAACAGTCAAAAAGGAATCAATTTGCAATTTGCTGTTATGATGATGACTGGCCAACAGTTGTCATTTTGACTGGTGATGCCTTGAACCTTGTAATCGATGCAAATACAGTAGAGTTTTGTTTCTTTTCCCTTTCTTTCTTTTTTTTCATTTCCTACAATTTTATTTAACATATACCGGTATATATTTTCCAAAATAATTAACTAAATGTAAAAAAGAAGAAAAAAAAAAAAACATTACACTCACAGCAAGTTTGAAGTTCTCTTTTGGATCTTGAACAGGAAGGTTTGGGAAACACTTAGTAGAGAGGGCGTTTTCCCCCAAAAATGTCAAGCTGCTGAGTTCAAAATATGTATTTATTTAATTTGTTCGGTTATGTCGTTGATGTTTCACTTTGTTGTGCTGTTTAGTCATTGCTTCTTTAGGGAGGGAGGGGGGGGGTGTACCTTGTTTTGTTTTAGGAAGAAATGTGTGAAATGATATGCAATTACCTTTGCCATATGCTATTTCATTGTAATAAGGGGAAGGGGGGAAAAAAAAAAATATATATATATATATATATATATGCATATGATTGATCAAGCCATAATGCTACTCACGTTAGCCGGTTAGCTAGCAGTGTTGTTAGCACTGCACTGGATCGTTCATATTAATTCACCGTCACCATAAGAATCCATTCTATCCGTTTCTTTCAATCGCCTGTATCTCCTATTCCTTGTCCCAGATGGCATTTTTGGTCAAAACAGCGTTTCTTTGACGGCACGAGCCGACGTTGTGGATGGCTAAAATGTACCGGCATTGATTCGATCATGTAAACAAAGGTTGTCTTGGCAACGTAAAGCTGGCAGGGATAAGCTCACTTCCGGTTGAGGCAAAATGTGGCTTTTCAAAATAAGAGCTCAAATTAAAAAAATGCTGGCATGAATTAGGTCCTAATTTCTCAATAAATGGCAGCAGTAAAAGGGTTAACAGGCCAGATCAAGTCAGAAAATAAATCTAGAATAAGCAACAATATTGCTGACTGTCAAACATCATTGTCCAATGTTGTTTTACAGCAGTGGTTCTCAAACATTTTCATGTCATGGACCACTAATATTCTATATGTATATATATTTATATATATATATTATATATATATTTACTATAATATGTGTACGTCAGATCAGGGGTTTTGTCGGCCAGCGCCAAAAATGCTCCCCGACAGCATAATCGGAGCAAATACCGGGCAGTGTGTATGAGCCATAACGTGTTGACTACACTACACTACACTAATAAGGACACATAATAATAACTAATAACCCATCCGTTACTACATGTGTAGTCAACTCCCGCAATTTGCTTCTTCCCATAGTGCGAGGCAAAGTAACTCTGGGATGAACGTTACTGGTAGATCGTGATCTACCTTTTGGGCACCGCTTAACTCAACCTTTTTTGTCCCAGGGCACACTTTTCATAGCCTAAAAATCTCAGGGCACACCTAGATATACGGTTTGTGTACACTGTATATATACCGGTGTGTATATATAGTAAATATATATATTATATATATATAATATATATATATATATATATATATAAATATATATACATATAGAATATTAGTGGTCCATGACATGAAAATGTTTGAGAACCACTGCTGTAAAACAACATTGGACAATGATGTTTGACAGTCAGCAATATTGTTGCTTATTCTAGAATCTAGATTTATTTTCTGACTTGATCTGGCCTGTTAACATTTTCATAGACCTGGTTGCTTGTTTCCCTCTCAGTCAATGTGGCAACCCTGGTCAATGCCGTGTTGACTGTTCTGTATGATGATTTAGCTTAGCACACAACAGCTAGGAGGATGCAGCAGGCTGATGCCGTCATGTTTAACAGTATTTTGCGCAATTTATGTCCCCGAATTTATGGATATGAACTTATGGCTCCATCGCTGCCTCTTTCTTTAGTAGAAGTAGAAATGTAACGTGTTGCTGACTGTTTACGGTACCTCCCTCTCACACGCGCGCGCACACACACACACACACACACACACACAGCTGATGTCCTCTCCCACCGACGTCAGCTGTTCATTTATCTCCTTATTCATACACGCTTTGAGCTGAGAGAAGCTATAAAGCGCCTTTTAAATATGACAATGCTGTGTATATATATCAGCTGCACAGTTCAGGCAAGTGTCTGTGGCATATGTAACTTTAACAAAATAGTGTGGGACACGGGGTAGTGTGTGTGTGTGTGTGTGTGTGTGTGTGCGTGCAATCAGAAGTACTGGCAGTAGCGAAATAACAAACGTGATCTGTCTAATCGTAGTAGTTAGGTACAAACCAAGTAGTTTCTAAGAACAATGTTAACGTAACTAAGACATTCGCTGAGCGACCTATATTTTAAATGCAGAGATTTAGAAGGAATAAGCGAAATGGTGAGGCGACTATAGGTAAGGTTTCTCTGCGGAGTGCGGAGATCCATAGGGGAGATCACATTACAGCAGCCAAAGAGGGAGGGGCTGAGAGCTTTATGGGCACATCTTTTCATTGGCTAGTGGCACATCTTTTCATTGGCTATGCGCACATCTTTTTCGCACGTGACAACTTTAGACTTGTTAATATAGATATATATTTACTATATATATACACACCGGTATATATACAGTGTACACAAACCGTATATCTAGGTGTGCCCCGAGATTTTTAGGCTATGAAAAGTGTGCCCTGGGACAAAAAAGGTTGAGTTAAGCGGTGCCCAAAAGGTAGATCACGATCTCGGCCAGCGCCAAAAATGCTCCCCGACAGCATAATCGGAGCAAATACCGGGCAGTGTGTATGAGCCATAACGTGTTGACTACACTACACTACACTAATAAGGACACATAATAATAACTAATAACCCATCCGTTACTACATGTGGAGTCAACTCCCGCAATTTCCTTCTTCCCATAGTGCGCAGCAAAGTAACTCTGGGATGAGCGTCCGCGAAATTCTAGTATATATATACGTGTGTGTGTGTGTGTGTGTGTGTGTGTGTGTGTGTGTGTGTGTGTGTGTGTGTGTGTGTGTGTGTGTGTGTGTGTGTGTGTGTGTGTGTGTGTGTGTGTGTGTGTGTGTGTGTGTGTGTGTGTGTGTGTGTAAGTTTATATATAGATATATATATAGATAGATAGCAGATAAAAATGCACAAGCACAAACTAAATGCTCAGCATCTGAGGTTTCCAAAAATGCAGCACTCCCTGCACTCACATCTGGCCTCTTTCACTCTTATTCACATTATTTTGTAATCACTACCTCTGACCCTCACACCTCTGTCATCTGACCAGCTTGGCGCTGACCCTACCCTCCACAGGCGCTCACACACACACACTGAACGCACACACATTGTCACTGTCGGGTCGAGACTTTGTCCAAAATTTGGAAAATGGAAAAAATAACCTTGTAACCATGTAATCACAATATTTTGTTAATGCTTTTCATTGGTTCAATATTTAATATTATATTAAATAAAACTCACAGGCACACTTAACATTCTTTTTTACGATATACAAGCTCACAAGGTGGAAACGTTGTTAGCTTGTAGATCTGCTACTTTTACGTGACACTGTAGAAGGGTAAGCATTTACATAAAAGCATAAAAAGTTTAAATATGGAGATACTAGGTTTATGCCCGACAGCAATGATATCCACATGCACCCGAAAGATGGTGAACTGCCTGGACAGAGCGAAAGCCAGAGGAAACTCTGGTGGAGGCCCGCAGTGGTCCTGACGTGGGTATAGGTGGTGAAAGACTAATCGAACCATCTAGTAGCTGGTTCCCTCCGAAGCTATACACTCCCATTGACCTACGTCCAAAATTCCTCATGCCTCCATTGAGCTACAGTAGGAGACAGCAGTGTGCAATGCATGCACTCCTGTCGCCTGAGTCTGTACACATGCATGCATGTGTATGCGACTATCATTGCATTTGGACAGTACCTGTGCTCTACTGTGATGTGCTGTGTTGCGCAAGTGCAACAGGTTCTTGTGTGCTGCCCATTGCAAGCTAGGCTGGGCATTAGTCTATGAGCGTATTAGCTTTTTATAGATCCGGGGGACTCACTTCCGGAGACCTAGTCTAAGCCTCAATGCCCAGCAACAGCCAACAGAGCCTGGCCATCGAGGAAGAGCTATTCTAGTGCTTTGGTCCGGTGGCAATGCCAGGGTGCACACCAGCTACTGTACTCAATGTGTACACACACACACACACACACACACACACACACACACACACACACACACACACACACAGATTTATACTTGTCTGTGTTGCACACCGAAAATCATGAATGCTCAACACTTATGAGCTCAATATGCATGCATGCACACACATACACAGAAACAATATCTTCCGCGGCTCTCTTTGTCCAGGTGGTTTGTGCACTTCACTATTGCTAATGATAGCTGGGTTCAGTCTTAAAGCACTCCACACTCCCGCTGCCTCATTAAGGGTGGAAGACAGCCAAACAAGCTCCTCTTCACTTTGCATAAATTAGTCCCAGATGCCATGTATCACTGCCAGAGGATGAACTCTCACACCTACTGTATATACAGTACACATGCACAGTTGCACACACACACACACACACGCCTCCATCCTGCCCTCCCCGTTGTCCTGTTCACTTATCACTCAGCGTTTTGAACGGGACAGGGATCTACGTTTAAACGCTTTTTCGACGTAGATCAGACACACCAGTGAATATTCATTGCACACAAGGATGCAGCGCACACCACCGACACATTTTCACTGTCACAACATAACAACCCTGGTAGCCGTCTCACCATTTCTTTGTAACTTTATTTATGCCACCATATTTTACTGTTCTCTTTCACTCTAATCTGTGTGTGTGTGTGTGTGTGTGTGTGTGTGTGTGTGTGTGTGTGTGTGTGTGTGTGTGTGTGTGTGTGTGTGTGTGTGTGTGTGTGTGTGTGTGTGTGTGTGTGTGTGTGTGTGTGTGTGTGTGTGTGTGTGTGTGTGTGTGTGTGTGTGTGTGTGTGTGTGTGTGTGTGTGTGCGTGCGTGTGCGTGTCATTTCAGAGAGAAAATTGCAGATCAAGCCAAGGCTTTAGTTCTACAACGTCGGAAGCTGTAAGGTTTGAGGTTCCGGAGACGCTTTACTTTGGAGTTACTCTGTCGCCTTCCCTCAAAATGGTAAAACTCAGGGTCTGAAGATAAGAATCGTAAATCTCTTTCACATAATGCACTCTGTTTTCAGTTCACACTTTTAATCGATACATGTTTTTTGTGAATGTTTTTAACACTGCCAATAAAATGTCGACTGTATGAGAGTTGTCCGTGTTTATATTTTGTGTGTATTTTCGGCTCCTCTGAACAAGGGGCTGACGGGTACCGTATAGTGCCAACGTGTTTATAGGGAGTATGTGTGTTTCTGTTTTGGGCACGGTGGTATCACTGTGCATCTGTGCATGTTTCTGAGACTCCCCATGGGAGCAGGACTGTAGGTCTGCAAGGTGGTGACAGGACCAGCAGTTCCCCTTTGGTTCTGGTCCGAGATGGGGGACACATGAGCGTGCGATGACCTCACCGTCACCACCCAGCTGGGTGTGAGCGTGTGCACACAGACAAGAGCAACAGGGAAGGACTGTCACTCTTGTCCCTTGAAAGCTATTTAGATGACAGCATAGTTCACTCATTATCTGCATTCCTCTTTCGCTCTTCTCCGCTTCTCTCTCTTTTGAGGCTCGATTTGTCTCCCTCCATGCATGTGCATTTGTACCTCCCTCCCTCTTCTCTGCCTCCTTGTGTGATTCATGTAATTAGTGTGTATGTGTGGCAGTGGAGAGAGTGGCACAGAGAGGATGCTGGGACATTTAATTCATCCATTACCTGCCCGCAGTCAGAGTGTGTAGTCCCCGATAATAAAACGATTAATACCATGTGTGTCAATGTGTGCGTCTTTCAGTATGCATGTGTGCGAGTGTGGGACCCTGATATTTGGACCATTAATATGCAATTTAACCGAGGCGTCGTCGCGGTGACAAATGAGCTACGCGTGGCCTTGGGGAGCGTGTTTCTCCTGCGGCGCTCATGGCAACACGACACATTAATACATGGCAGGCTCACATACACACCCACAGACCTGCCACCGTGTTAACAAGATAAGGACCCCCAGCAGATGCAAGAGACGGCCGTGTGGGGGTGGGGGTGGGGAGGACTGTGGGCATCGAAGGCAGAATGTAGAAAAATCTATTGGGATCTCTAGAACAACATTGAAATTATTGGACGTGTGTGTGTGTGTGCGTGCGTGCGATGTGCACAGGGCACAACTATTCCACTCTATTCTGTCCTGCACGTCTATTGACAGCAGCGAGAGAGATGGAGGGCTCGACATGTTTCTCAGAAAAGGTAGAAGACAGGGAGCCATCACTCTTCTCTTCTCTTTTCCCCTCACTTTTCCCCTCTTCCTCACCCTCGCCCCCCCACCCTCCCCCTCTCCCCTGTGCTGAAGACGTAAGTGCCTTAGACAGATGTCTGCTGCCTCTTGTCTAAAACGCTCAACGCGAGCTGCTGAGCTCGGCAAACTCTAATTAAGATCAATATTTCAATTTTTTGTAAAAGCGCACAAGACGGAGTGGAGAAGACATGGAGAGAAATCATCTGTTCACAGAGACACGGTGAGACAAAAAAAGGAAGGTCCACTGTGATTCTACGCTCACTGCGTCCGTGTGTGTTTGTGTCTTCATTATTCTGCCCATATTAAATACAAGAAAACCAAACTAATTATAAGCACATCTCTATTTCATCCGTAGAGATCACATTTTCTCAGGGAGGATTAAATATCCCAAAACCTCCCCAACGAACTAACATGCACCTCCTTGTAGTCCACATCCGTGCTGCTTTTTCAACAAACAACCAACAGCATGTGGTCAAATTCCTAATTGTCAGAGTAAGCCTTGCTGTTACCTTTAAGGCGCGTGTGCGTGCGTGCTTACGTACGCGCGCCTGTGGGCCTGTCGTATATCCCCTTACAATTGAAGCTGATTCCTCCATAGCAGTATTACAGTAGTGACTTATACGGCAGTTACAAAACCACCGGGTCGCAGATAACCTTTGAGACACCTCCTGGAATCAGAGGAGGGCTTTGGTTTGGACTGGGGGGCCACGGCGTGGGGGCCCCCGGCTCAAAGCCCACCGTCTACCCCCCCTCTCATTTGCTGATGTCCATTTTGCTTAAATCGGTAGAAGTGCACCAGCAGCGAGCTCCCAATATGCAAAGGCACAATGAAAACCCTGACTTCAAAAATTTATGTCTCAAGCCCTCGGCCACAGAGACACTCCCCTCTCACTGACAATGAAAGGACCACAGCAGATCTTCTTATGTGGCATTTGAATGCAGACTGCTTAGCTTGGCTTTTAGCTCCTGCTTATTTGATAAAAAACCTCTGTTAATGACTTAGCAGGCACCTAAACTTCAAATACCTTGATATGATTTCCATCCTGCTCATCTCCTATCCGCCTTTTCATCCTCGCCAGCACATTTGAGCCAGGGAGGGCGCGTATTTCACTGACAGCTCGGACAGGAAGTTATAAGCACTTGCTGTCCGTGTCTGACCAAGTTAAACTTACTGCCACCTGCTTTTCATGAAGATGGGCCCCATTTCGCCGATATATATCACAGATATAATTTGTAAGGTTGATGGCACACTTGGGTCTCGTGCGTCTTGGGGGGTGGGGGGGAGGAGGGCAGCGCAGGTCAGCAGCAGCAGAATCTCTGCACTGTAAAATTATACTACAAGACTGTACAAATTGAACCAAATGTACCGGTATACGTGCCCATATGGTTCCATTTGCACACTTCTTGGAGTCAAATGAGCACTGAGGATTTTACTGTGTGTACAAAAGCACGTACTCCCCCCAAGACACTTATCAGTGATGTCCTGCTCAGCCTTTTCCGCTGTGGGTCACTTTACCTCGTATGCCTCCAGACCAAGACGTACTGTGTGTCCACGAAGGGGGCGCACAGGGCGCATGGTGCGCGGGGCTTAATTATATGTCGATCTGCGGAGATGAGTCTGGATACAATTTGTGGTTAATTGGAAATGAAAATCCTAGCCAATCATAATTAACCCGCGGAAATTCGGATTGATTTTTGGCAGTGGGGTGCGTGGCCCCGAATCAATCAATCACTGGTGGATTTGGAAAAGGCCCTTGCCTTGTCAGTCCGGGTGTCAGTCCGCCTTAAACTCCATATATCTAAAAGCAGCACATTCTTAACGCATATTGCCAATAAAAGCAAATTAACTTGCCGATTAGGAAAAGCCTTATGATATAACCAAATGGACTTGACAAAAGCAGAGGGAAATCGATTAGTTTGGGACTGTATAGGCCGCCTATAGCTGCTAAAATCTGTCAATATTGTAGACTATATTTTTTATGATGTATATTGCCTAAAAGCGGTGTAGCCTGAAATATGTTGCTTGCTTTTGTGACATGACTGGAGTATTTTAATTAGCTATCAATTGGCCTATAAAATGCAATACAGACGAAGCGAGTTCAGACCGAGCCTCATGCAGTTTTTCAAAGCAGTTGCATGCCGTGCTTTCGAAACGGCGGCGTATAGAAGTTTACCAAGTAAACATTTTCTCAGAGAAAGTACCCAATCGAGATCATGTTTCTCTGCACAGTCTGCAGCGCGTTCCAGCCTGCATGCATGCATGCATGTATGCACGCTGCCTCCTCCGTCCCTGCAATTGCATGTAGTCAGTCACTAGAGGGTGGATATGCACCTGTTCTGTTCTGTTCTGGTCCCCCGTGCTGCAGGCAGGCAGCCCCCTGCTCTGCTGACAAACCCTCTGTGTTCCTTTAACTCCAAGAGTGTGGTGTGGAACTTGGAACCAAAGACCTTCGGTCCCATTTGTACGCTCTTGGAGTTAAACGAACACTAATGATTTTAATGTAACTCTGTAAAGGGTTCACTCTGTTCAATTTGTACTGTGGGTTAAATTAACACCCAGGATTTGCACGGTGTTGGACAGCATGCAAATGCGCCGCTTGCCATCTCCTCCCCATTGGCCCGTCGAACCTCTGGGTGGGAGGGTCGTGAGAAACGCCGTCTTTATAAAGTGCACATTGCCTTTCCCAGCGCCTCAGTGACACTGCGTGGCCGCGCAGCAAAGCTTTAAAGTCAACGTTTTCTCTCTGGCCCCCATGCATACAAACTATTAAGTGGAATTTATCACCTCTCCATATAAACGTTAGCCTATGCACTGCACATAGGCACGCAAAGTCAACAACGCGCCCCCGGTGAGCGAGGAGGGGGGGATCGGATCGTCGCGACCGGACCCGTGAGTAGACACCGCTGCTTGCGCACAGATCTGGACACGGGACCATTCTCTCCGGTCCCTCCGCGGAAGGACGTATATTTTACTTATCTGCATCCTTATGTATATGAACTTTTAAAACAGAGCACTGTATGCCATTCCATTTCGGATTCAACGCTTAAAATCGGGGACTTTGGCACATCTTTACGCATGCACGCGTTGCCTGAAAACAGTGCAGTGGTTTCCAGCTCGTCGCGTTGAAAGTTTTTAAATCCCCGGTGCCGTGCAGTCAGATCTTGGCGCTGCAGTAACTTCAGCCTGCTCCCTGGGACTGTATATGAGCGACTTGTAAACAGTGAGACACTGGAAAATAACACTGACGACAAGAGGGAGGGCGAAGAGGCAAGCCAGCGAATCTTTCATCTCCCTTTGACCAACCAACCTCCAGGCGCACAGTAAATCACTGGAGGCGAATCGACGCAGAGGTGAAGCGAGGACAAGACAGGTTGGTGGCTCCAAATTCACCAGGCTCCAGTTACAGCCGGCCCGGCCGCCCGTGGTATTAAAGCGTGCATTTGACCTGGGAGAAGTTGTCAACAAGAGGAGCGCACGGAGGCAAACTGGCAGGTGTACAAGTTCATTTACATGCATACGTAAATTCACGCCGCTATATATAGAAGTTGTTTTAAGGACTAGCAGCCCTAACAAAAGTTTTCTCCTCCCGCCCTCCCACCACCAGTCCCGCAGCTGAGCGCACCGGGCGTGTGCGCGTGTCTAAATATACACCGTAGGCTACAGTCGATCGTTCCCCTTCGCAATCTGAATCCGACGACTGCCCGCCGTCGGTTTGGCTGCTGTGAGAGCGGGAGTCGTCGCATGGACTGACATGGCCACCGACCTCGCCATGAGCGCCGAGCTGCCCAACAGCCCCTTGGCCATCGAGTACGTCAACGACTTCGACCTGATGAAGTTCGAGGTGAAGAAAGAGCCACCGGAGGCCGACCGCTACTGTCACCGTCTCCCGCCCGGCTCCCTCTCCTCCACCCCCATCAGCACGCCCTGCTCCTCCGTGCCTTCCTCGCCGAGCTTCTGCGCGCCCAGCCCCGGCGGCCAGCCCGGACAGAACATGTCCAACGGTGTGGGCAATAACAACGGCGGCGGCAACAACAATCAGAACGCTGCGGGGAAGCCACAGCTCGAGGACCTGTACTGGATCCCCAGCTATCAGCACCACATCAACCCTGAGGCGCTCAACCTGACCCCCGAGGACGCCGTGGAGGCCCTCATCGGCAACGCCCACCACCACCATCACCATCACCAGGCCTACGAGGGCTTCCGCGGGCAGCAGTACGTGGGCGAGGACCTGTCCGCGGCCTCGGGGGCCCACCACCACCAGGCCCACCACCACCACCACCACGGCCACCACGCCCGCCTGGAGGACCGCTTCTCGGACGACCAGCTGGTCAGCATGACGGTGCGGGAGCTCAACCGGCAGCTGCGCGGCTTCAGCAAGGAGGAGGTGATCCGCCTCAAGCAGAAGCGGCGCACGCTAAAGAACCGCGGCTACGCGCAGTCCTGCCGCTACAAGCGCGTGCAGCAGCGGCACATGCTGGAGAGTGAGAAGTGCACGCTGCAGTCGCAGGTGGAGCAGCTGAAGCAGGACGTGGCGCGTCTCGCCAAGGAGCGGGACCTTTACAAGGAGAAGTACGAGAAGCTGGCCAGCCGGACCTACAGCGGCGGCGGGCCGGCGGGGGGCCGGGGGGATCCGTCCGCCACGGGCCACGGGAAGCAGGCCAACACACAGGACTTCTTCATGTGAGACTGAGTTTGTACAGCAAAGACTGATATCTATCCCGACCCACCCACCGCCCCCTCAAATGTCCCTTTGATTGAACTAGTATTTATATTTTCTCAGTTTGCATTTTGTTTACAGTTATTACTTTGACAAAAAAGACTATATTGTATATTTAAAAACTCAGAATTGAAACGATGCTTCATGGTCTAAACAAAATAAGCATTAGTGTGTGCGCACATAGGTAATCGTTGTGCGCATGGTGAGTCTTAAAGATGTTTGGATGAATCTGTAGCCTACACAACGACCTCTGATCTGGACATGGGATCACTTATAGCCTGCAGGCTACTTTGTCAAATATAGATAAATAAAACAATTTATCTGATTCAACAGAACAAGGAAACTGGTCGAAAACCGAAGTCTTACTAAACTTAGCCGATCTGATCAGAAAGGTTTTTTTTGTTTTTTTTGTTTTTTTGTCTTAAAAAAATGGAGATGAATGCATTTTTATTTTGTCAGATTGGACTGCACAAACAAGGAATTCACGAGCAGACACGGGGGAGAAGCAATATCCCACACATCCTCTCTCTCTGTCTCTAGCTCTCTCTCTCTCCGCTCCAGAAAAAACCCTCTTTCACCGGACTGTTTTGGGCGGAAAGACGGTTCTGCCTGTGACGCGGAGAAGGAAGCCCCCCCCCATCCCCCCATCCCTGTTAGCAACCCCTGCATGCAGGACATGCATTGGTATACCAGCCCCAAAAACCTGTCATCTCCTCAAAGCCCTGACATTGGAAAGCATGGCCCATGGTTCTCTTCTCTCTCTCTTAAATGCATCACCTCAATCTCCATCTCCTCTCTCTGCCATCAGTAAGGCCTGGGTATGCAACCCCCCCCCCCCACACACACCCCCACCATATATCCACCAGAGGTACGAGGACTGCAGACAAGCGCGAATCGACAAAGCAATCTGCTATTTAGCCTATACATAGAAAATGGATGCGTCTTACAGCTATTTTCAATCAATTTTTTCTATTGTTTTAACAAAACAAAAAAAGAGAAACGACAAAAAGAGATTAACTGAGCCAGATTTTAGACTTTATTTATTTCCACCTGTACATATGTGTAGAGAACAGTTACTGTGTTATTTTATCTTCTCTTTTTAAGAAAAAAATAAAATACAATCGCCTTTGTTGCTTGATCAGAACGTCTTAATACAATGTTTGTATGTTACAGCATGCAAATAGTCTAACGGTATCCTCTTTTTACTGAACATGTGTAATGTCAGAGGTAAGCCTATAACTGCACTAAGAAGAGATCGAAATTGGGCGAACATTTTTTTTTTGTACTGATAGGACATTTGGCTTTGATCTGTACATTTAATGAGGTATAAATCCATGACTTAAATAAATAGGACAACTACTGCATTCGCTGCTAAATCTCTATGCACCAACCTCATTTAAAACTAACTTGGATATACTTGTTTTTCTTCCATTGTTTTTTCTTTTACCTATAGCCAACCATGTCTGAGCCTATATAGGTCTTCTATCTGATAGGAGGATGCTTGGTTATTGATAACATTAACAATGAGACTGTCTCTGATAGCGCTTATTATGTCTTGGAATAACTCCAATAATGCATATTTCTGACGAGAAAAACCCCCAACCCTGGTTCGTGTGTTATCCGCTGCAGCCTAGATATATATATGTGCAATATTGTGCAGAAGTGTGCAGATGCTCATTCATGCCTATATAATTAGCTACCTGTTGTTGGACGGCAACCTGTGCAGGAATGGAATACTGATATTATTTAGAAGACACGTTGGTTTAAAATTATAGGTCATCAAATGAGGGAATTCGTTTTCAATTTAACCTGGTCATGCTGTGGGCTATACCTACATTAATTTGAATAGATCATATTAATTTCAGAGCCTTGACTCCTAATATTTTAATAAAATGTTAATATATATAATTATATATATATATATAATCCCAAATTAGGCCTATTTGAAGACTAGTGAATTTAAACGTTGACCTTGTCAATCATCTGTCAATCAAGCCATTAACTTCGGTGCTATTCAACAACATTATATACCGGCTAACATTCATTTCCTTATCAATTTTATTATTTTTGTTTCGGATTCATTCTAAAATGCAGGCATTTCTTAATTCTCACGGTATAAATACAAAGACTTGGCGTGATGGCGAGGGGACTTCTGCACAGTGCTGTTTATGTATATCTGTACATATAATTTCTATATTTATTCGAGGAACATGTCCTATGCCGTGTCAACGATGTTCGAACGTGTCAACAAAGTGAAAACATACAAATGTTTAAAATGGAATGTTGTTGAGAATCTTGTTTTCATAATGTTTAATAAAAAGTTCTGTCCAAAATATATCCTTCTGTTCCCGTCAATTCGTTTATGAACGGTGAATTATCATGGCAGCACACCTGGTCTATAGAGCCTAATTTACGATTAGACTAATACGTTTCAATCAGCAATAAATATCTAGTGATTGACAATATATTTAACATTTCTATCGACTTATTTTTTCCCCCTAAGCAGTTGAATATTCTCTTACCTTAAAGATGTTACACTATTGTAATTATAGGCTACTTATTACGTTGAAGCCCTAATCAAAAATAATTAATTTGCTTTCGCTAGCCTAACCCGCAAAATACCCGCAATTAGTCTGTCCTATAAGGCCGTATGAAAAATCAAGATGAAGGAGTTTGATTAAGTGTATATTCCTCTCCAAAGCTAATTTAAACTAAATTAATTTGGAGATTCGATCTGTTTCACTTTCACAAATATTGTATTTGGTATTTGATTTAAGCATGCAGAGCATCGCCCTAATTGTGATTAATTCCACCTGCGAATTAGCCTCGGTCCCAGGCTTACTTATCTGCGAAAAGAAGCCTGCGAATGCACTATTGGCAGCATCAGAAATTCGGAAAAATGTTATGTGAAACATATAGTCTTTATACGTTATTATAATTTGTCAAATAATTATGTATTGGTTATGAAACACGGTGCATGGGGAAAAAGGGTTTTATTTTGTTTTGTAATTTCGCTTATTTAACTGAAACTCCTTCTGATATTTTCTATGCAGCAGACAGCTGTCTTGACTGTCTCTGCTAATGTCTTTGATCAAAGAGGTGACGACGGAAGAAGGCTGTTTGTTTGGATGTGTGTTATAATGGCTACATTAGTCTAAATGGCGGTAGGCGGCTGTCCGATATAGGCTGGAGGATGGAGCGGGAACGGGGAGGCTGCGGAGGTTGTTCTGGTATCTGGTAACATCAGTGGACCAATTTGTCTCCCCGTGCAAAGTGCCGCTGCATCATGCATGCATGCCATGGTGGGCCCCGACTCCCCCGAGCCTCTCTCTCTCTCCCCCTCTCTTCCCTCATCATCTGGCCCCGCATGCAGCCGTCAGTCAGCGGGCCTCCATCTGCAGCAACACTCGGCACGTCAAGCCGCCGATGGATGGATGGTTCTCTGAGGAGCATGTGGGTTTTTTTATACGGCTGAGAACCAGGCTCTGCACCGTGGACTGGAGTGGAGAGAGTCGTGTGTCTGCCTGCCACCCTCAAAGACGACAAGGTAGGAAATACTCTCTCTCTCGCTCGCGCACGCACACACACACACACACACACACACACACACACACACACACACACACACACACACACACACACACACACACACACACACACACACACACACACACTAAAAGAACATGTGAGGTGTGTGTGTGTGTGTGTGTGTGTGTGTGTGTGTGTGTGTGTGTGTGTGTGTGTGTGTGTGTGTGTGTGTGTGTGTGTGTGTGTGAGCCCTGTTTGCTGTGGTATGTGTATACTCGGTCACTCAGAGACGCATTAAGTGGTCTCTCCTCTCATGGTATAAGAGCAGTGATGGTTGAGACAGATGTCAGCTCATGTTGGGGCTGATGGGACATCCTTCCACTTCCATGCCCAGCGGGTGGGTGACATAAAACACATCACAGAATATCGCTTAATTTATGAGTAAGTATAAATCGGGCTCATGTGTGTGCCTGTCTGACTGTACATGGAATGCAACTTGATAGCGTCATCACACACATAGTACATACATAGTGCATGTGTGTGACAATGTGTCTGCCTATAGTTGACCATGTAGTTCAGTGGTTCTCAATCTTTTCAGCCCGCAGCCCCCCAAAATAATCCTATTTGAACTGGAGACCATGCAGCCCCCCCCCCTCCTACCTGATAAGCACTTGGAATGTAGGCATTACATTTAGTTAGACTTGGTTCCACCACAGAGAAATAATTTGAAAATATAGCAGATTTTTTGATTGGCTATTTTCCCAATTATACTTAATTGTATTATTGTTAATGTGGCCAGTGTTTCACCAGTTTTTTTATAGTATATAGTTTGTTAATTACTTTTGATGGAATAATGGTCTTTTTCTTTTCGTTTCTTTTCTTTTTTCTCTTTTTTATTTTAGGTATAGGCTATTAAGAATGTCACTTCAAAAAAGAAAATTGTCACTTCACTGTTATATAGGCTAGGATAGGGACCCCCCCCCCCCCCCCCATGGCCCTAGACTATGGTCAGCTCCTTGTTTTCCTGTATACACCAAACCTCTTTGCCGACAATAGCCCATAAGCTCATAACACTTAGATCGGCTATTTTCACCAAATGTTTGCCTCACGTGTCCATTATTGGGGCAGATTCTTCAATTCTGTGCCAAGGACCACCAAAATGATATGTATTGTCTGCGGACCCTCCTTCTGAAAATGCTTTGTGCCAGGGACCCCCAGAAGAGAAGATAGAAAACACAGTGATGCGCAGTGAACATAATCTGCTATTTTTGAGCACCACTGTTCTAAAGACTCTTCACAAAAATGTATAATGTTGCCTATAGCTCAAATCTAAATTGACATGGGTTAGGACCGGGCTTTCCTGGTTTTAATGGGTGAATACACGTGTGATGTGTGAATTTGTGCATGCATGCAACTTGATTTACTCTATATGTAAGTATAATGGACCCAAGTGTTACATAATACTAGAATACTACTACTTAAACTAACTCTGATCCCTTAATCATTTTACATTAGATCTTAAGAATTAAATGAATGCTCATGATTTCATTATCAGGTTGCTTTCATGCCCGTCTTATTCCTAGCAGTGTCACAGCGTTGACTAGAAGTGAAGGGAAATCAGTCTTGCATGTCTTGCATTTTGCTCTAAAGTACAAGTGTGTTGAACTTAAAATGAATTTGCTTATTTTGTGAATGCATTGAGTTCACCAGTTAAAATCTTCCCCCCTCCACCTCCTCCACCTCCTTTTACTTGCTCTCCTATACCTCCTCCTATAGCTCCCTTCTTCCTCTTCCTTTTGCTGACTCAGAGGAAATGTCGACCTACCTGGGCAGCCATCACTTCACCATGTCGGCCTACCTGGCAGCCATCACTTCACTATGTCGGCCTACCTGGCAGCCATCACTTCACCATGTCGACCTACCTGGCAGCCATCACTTCACCATGTCGACCTACCTGGCAGCCGTCACTTCACCATGTCGACCTACCTGGCAGCCATCACTTCACCATGTCGACCTACCTGGCAGCCATCACTTCACCAAGGTGCTGTATACCTAACCGCATGCATGCACGTGCACACACACACAACATCACTTCATGCCATGTCTGTATACTGGAAAGCACACACACACACACACACGCACATGCACATGCACATGCACATGCACATGCACATGCACATGCACATGCACATGCACATGCACATGCACATGCACATGCACATGCACATGCACATGCACATGCACATGCACATGCACATGCACATGCACATGCACGCACACACAACATCACTTTAGGCCATGCCATGTCTGTACTGGAAATCACATACACACACAACATCACTTCATGCCATGCACTGAAAGTTCAAGTTCAAGTTCAAGACCTAATGAGGATCAAACAGATCGAAACGTTGTCAGTATTTAAATAAAGAACGTCTTGATATTACCTATGGTGTGCGGGCTCCATCCAATCCACTGAAGTTTCTTTTAGCCCAGCACCCAACCTGTCGATGTGCGTATTCTACGTCTGCTCGTGTTACCCGTTCAAATCATAGTGAAAATAACGGTAATGGGTAATGGGTCGCACACACCAAGAATGCATTTTCGTTTTTATTCTTGCATGATGGATCGAAGAGACAAACGTTTCAGCTATCCAGACTTCATCAGTGTGTACTGAAAATCACACATACACACAGACACATGAAAATCACACATACACACAGACATCATGTCTTCTTTGGAGGCATGTTGCACAGTGAAAACATGCTCTCAATGCGTCGCGCATTGAGAGCATGTCTATTTTTGGTAATTATTTTATAGCGTTTGATGTGGTCTAACTAGCAATATGTTCTGAAGCATCTTCCAGAAAATCGGATATCTCTTATCAAAGCAAAGGTTAAAGCCTCAATCTGTGATTTCTTTAACGGAACTGGTTGACACGACAGCAGGGACAATATCACTAAAACAACATTTTACATTTTGTGTTGATCGTTTAGGAACCAGCGCTAGTGAGTGGGGAGGCCCCTTTCATGCTGTCTCACAAATCGCACCTTTTGGACTTTGGTCAAACATTTTCAGTTGTGAGATTTTATTTTGCTTTAATCCATATTCACTCACTCACTCAATGACTCACTCACTGACTGTTGTTGTTGTTGTTGTTATTGTTGTTTTTGAGGGGCGCTAGCCCCTCCTATGTTCAGCTTTGAGGGTTTGTGCATTGAATGCCATTGACAACGAATGACCAGTTTTTAGTGTTTGTGTAAACACAAACATTGTGTAAACACAAATATTGAAGACACAAATTGTGATTGGACAAAATGAGATGATGTGATGATAAGAGCGCCCCTCACTTCACACAGGTGTGATTTTCATACAGTACACATAACTGGTCCATGTAGGCATATGCATGAAGTGTGCATGCATGCACACACACACACACACACACACACACAGCGTTGGTGATTTTACACGTCAACGGTTATGTATATTATACAGCACATGTGCTTCTTTCTATAACTCAGGTTAGAGTCAATGTTATACAGAGAAACAAAACAACCCAGAACCAGCAGTCAGAGGTCTAATGAGAGAGCAGGACAAGGATGGAGGGAACAGTAAATGAGAGAGAGAGAGAGAGAGAGAGAGAGAGAGAGAGAGAGAGAGAGAGAGAGAGAGAGAGAGGATGACAGAGGATGACAGAGAGAGAGAGAGAGAGGGAGACAGAGAGAGGGAGAGAGAGACAGAGAGAGAGAGAGAGAGAGAGATGGAAGGAGGAAGAGGTGCAGTGTGTCTCTGGCGTCTGGGCTGCTTGCTGCTGCTGAGAATCCCTACAGTCAGCGTCTCTTCGGCTCAGCTTACCTACCTATACCCACACACTTTTGCACACACACTCTCTCTCTCTCTCTCTCTCTCTCTCTCTCTCTCTCTCTCTCTCTCTCTCACACACACACACACACACACACACACGCACAGTACACACATGCACACGCACTGAGTCCAGACAATCACGTTGCACGTATAGGATCTATAAGTCATGATACATTGCAGCGGCGTTTCATAAAGAACGATCATCGTTTCCACTCTCACCCTCTACACCTGTTGTGCCTGTGAGCATTCTCATGCACATTGATTTCACATGTACTGTAGGTGATAAAAAAAAGAATAGCCTAAGCCTACATTAAAAAAAACAGTTTTTATTAGGGAGTTAAAAAAATACATTAGATTTTCAATGCTTTGAATGCTCTCAACTAAATTAATATGAAGTTATACAAGGATGCTGATCTGCGTCGTTGCCCGGAGTCTAACCCCCCCCCCCCCCCCCCCTTTTCCCTCTACACCAAATATCGGAGCCAAAAACTGTCTACAAGTTCACGTGTCACAAGCTTGTAAGATCTGCTGCTTCTGATGAATGTTTGCTGGAGAATAGGGACGCTATAGGGTTCATGTGGTTAACCCATTCTGGGCAGGAACCCCTTTTGGTGTTTTACGCATTATGTTATGCTTTAGCTGTTGAAAAATAGCAGATATACAAGCTCATAGCATTGAATATATATTCTTTCAGAGCAAACGTTTTTAACTAAAATCTGGTGGGGTCCCTGGAACAACATATTTTAGATGGGGGTCAGAGGTCAAATACATAAACTTTTGGGGGTCCTTGACATGAAAATGTTTGAGAACGACATTTGTAGAATCGTCTAATACACGCTGGTACCACGGCCATGTGGTTCTGTGGTCCATTGTAGCCCTGCATTCCCACAGGACTGTTTTACATTTAAGAAGTTGTCACACACCGCACAAATAAATGGACGCTTTTTTGACAAATTGGCCCATGTGCTGCATGGAGGGGGGGGGGGTAATAATAATTATTAAGCTACTGTACAGTTGATCTCGTGATTGAGTTACTGACCCGGGGCGTGCATGGTGCACACACACACACACACACACACACACACACACACACACACACACACACACACACCAAGTCATTACTGCGGAATGGTTTCCCCAAACGGTGTCCCTGGCTCCCTAGCAGGTCCCCACCCGACCCGCCGAAGAAAGCAATTTGGCAACGAACGTGCGCTGCTGCGACCCCTGCCGCGCCTCCTTCACCGGCCGGCTCCGCACTGTCACACACACACACACACACACACACACACACACACACACACACACACACACACACACACACACACACACACACACACACATACATACACACACACACACACACACACACACACACACACACACACACATACACACGCCGCTGACATGCCGAGTGCTGAGTGGACAAATTCAAACATGCTATCACAGGAGAAAATATGCCCATATAGCAATTCTAACCCCGTCCCGCGCTTTGAAAAGTACAGTAGGCTAATACACAAACCTATACCAGCAAACAAACAAACAAATAAATGTGTTGGGATGATTTGCTGATCTTTAGTGCATGGGAGATGACGCGTGGTTTAGGAGAAATAGCTGAGCTCTCCCTGAAATTTAATGTTTAAAGCATTTTTTAAGGCTTTTTTAATAAAACTCTGAATTAACATCACATATCCTATAAAGTTAGTCAAGAGTGACAATGTTTACATATGCTAGATTAAGTCCCCCCCCCCCCCCCCCCCCACACACACACACACACACACGTGCACACATTCAAATGTTTCTGTTTATTGGCCTTTGCTTAAACTATTGTTTCATTTCTCCTTATCCCAGAACCATTTATGTTTAGGCCTACTTCCTGTTGACGGCGGTTTGAACGCCTACTGACGACCCCTCACACAGAGGTCAAGTTGTTGCTGATTTGGCCCGTCTTCTCTGCCCTGCGTCTTTCACTTCCCTGGCGTGAGTGATTCAGCATTTTCCATCAGGCTAAAACCCCACTAGGCGGAATGTGTTGCTGTGATACTAATATTTGATTTTGCGGTTAACGTGTGCGGTGCAGACCAGATGAATATGTGGAGTAATGCAGTGGAGGACTGTCCTCGGTGGCACGGGAGGGTCAATCGGCAATCAATTATTTCACTCAGCCTGGACTGCAGCCATACCACAGTCTAGCTACTCCCTGCACTGTACTGCACTGCAATGCACTGAATGCACACACACACACACACACACACACACACACACACACACACACACACACAAGCACACGCATGCACGCATGCACGCACACGCACACACACACATTGAGTGAAGTGACTGAAAGTGTATGTGTTTGTGTGTGTGTGTGTGTGTGCGGGTGCGTGTGCATGCACGCGCGCACACGTGCATGCGTGCTAGAGGAGACGGGTATTTTTTATTTAGTTATTTAAGGAACCCGAATGTTAATATCTTATGCAAGGAGAGAGTGTGTGTGTGTGTGTGTGTGTGTGTGTGTGTGTGTGTGTGTGTGTGTGTGTGTGTGTGTGTGTGTGTGTGTGTGTGTGTGTGTGTGTGTGTGTGTGTGTGTGTGTGTGTGTGTGTGTGTGTGTGTGTGTGTGTGTGTGTGTGTGTGTGTGTGTGTGCGTGCGTGCGTGCGCCTGCGTGTCCAGTACATGCATGTGACTTTGAATAGATGAACCTGGCTAACGTAATCTGTGATTCTTTGCTGCTTGCATGTTGACCACACTTTGACTTCTATGGTATCATATATAAAATGACAGCTGAGAATGTCATGTGTCCTGACCCCAAAGAGAGAGAGAGAGAGACTTTATTCCCGGACGTAAGCTAAAAGTAAAAACTAAGTCCCATTATAAATCTCATGTGAGTCGAACCTTTAGCAGAATCACCCCCAGCTGAGGAGGTGGGCATCTCCATTGTTCATGCATGTCAAGTAGGCCAGAACACAGTTGTAGTGTGTGGTTGCACACAGAGACAGAGGATCCTCTCCCTCACCCAGAACACAGTTGTAGTGTGTGGTTGCACACAGAGACAGAAGATCCTCTCCCTCACCCAGAACACAGTTGTAGTGTGTGGTTGCACACAGAGACAGAGGATCCTCTCCCTCACCCAGAACACAGTTGTAGTGTGTGGTTGCACACAGAGACAGAGGATCCTCTCCCTCACCCAGAACACAGTTGTAGTGTGTGGTTGCACACAGAGACAGAGGATCCTCTCCCTCACCCAGAACACAGTTGTAGTGTGTGGTTGCACACAGAGACAGAGGATCCTCTCCCTCACCCAGAACACAGTTGTAGTGTGTGGTTGCACACAGAGACAGAGGATCCTCTCCCTCACCCAGAACACAGTTGTAGTGTGTGGTTGCACACAGAGACGGAGGATCCTCTCCCTCACCCGTCAACCGGGGAAAGAGGTCCTCAACGTGCAGATGTGCATGTGGGGGACGAGGGTTCAGATTGTGGTCAAGCCACCATTACTGTCCTCTATTCACTGACCCTTACTTAAATATTTACCGGTCACTCAGGTATGGAGCAGCGCTCTGCTAACGGTGCTCTAGCCTCTCTCACTCTATGCTAGTCGATGGTATATGCGCGCACATATCAGTTTCCGCTCCCTCGCTTCCAGTCACATCCCTCATCTCACTTTACCCGATCTCTGCTCATTTATTCTTCTTCTCGCTGCTCGAGTCTCTGACTGTGACATCAGCCCGAGGGTAGGGTCTCCCATTCGCGTGGTGCCAAACGGAGTCACACAAAAGACAGTGTCACTGCCCCGCTGCAGTCATTGACCCTGCCGCCATGCGTGTCCACAAAAGTGCCAAGCACGCAACTCATGGTGGCAGTGGAGCCAAAGTGACTGAGGCGTCACAGAGGCTGACACACGCACACACACACACCGACACCGAAAGACTGTACCCAGAGGCAAATACACACTGCTGGACTAACCTTCCAGACAGGCATCAGGCAGGGCAGCCTGATGCCTGTCTGGAAGGTTAGTCCAGCAGTGTTGAGTGACCATGAATGCGTCTGCACAATGTCGGACGAATGGGTATCGTTTTTGACGCATCGCACACAGAGTTCTTTAACCTATATGTCTGTGAAAGTTTGTACCTGGCTATAATAAGCAGACAAATTGAGAAATTCAGAGAGAGAGAGAGAGAGAGAGAGAATATACGTTGAAGTTGCACTATTCATGTCGCGTGTGACTTTAACTGGGGTAAAAGTCTCGGGATCTCTCGTTCTAAAAAATGTCCTCATTTTAGCCTGTTTAATACTTAACAAAAGACGGTTGTCTGCATGGGAACAGAGGAAGATGGGAGAGAAATAAACAGAATGAAGAAGTGCCGCGGCGTCAGAGTGCAGACTCAGCTATGCCGCTGGCATATAGCAGAGACAGAGACGGAGTGGTGGAAATTGTCACGGCAAGCCCTCTGCTTGGTGACAGAGGGGGAGTGTGACGAATGAAGGGGGGTGGGGGGGTGGAGAAGCGCAAAAATGGTAGAAAGAAGGAAAAGAAAGACGAAGTGGGCGAGAAAGTGAGTCTGTGAAAGAGAGGGAGGTACTTGTCTGACATGGTACCTTTTTATTTAGTGATATTTTTGTGGTGAGAGATGTTGGCAGTTTGGGGCCAGCTATATTCTATTCTTTATCTTGAGTTTGCGCAGTAACACATAATGTTCTCCCACACCTTGCTGTTGTGGTGCTGTTGTGTTTTGTTGCCAAAAAAAAGTTTTGTCTCGGTTGAGTCTTTTGTAGTTTATGAAGGCCACTGCAATTGCCCATAGGAAAGTGAGCCGTTTATTAGGACACTTAGTTCTTGTTATTACTTCAAAGCAGTGAGTGAGCATTCACCTTTTTCATTTGATGGTGGGGTGGGGTGGGGTCGGGTGGGGGGCACGACGGATGAGTTGGGTATCGCATTTGACCGAAACCCAACTCCCAAATCATTGTAAATTGCAGGAGAAAATAAACGTGTGCATACTTTCAATAATTGAAACCAATAAACTTAACGTGTGTGTGTGTGTGTGTGTGTGTGTGTGTGTGTGTGTGTGTGTGTGTGTGTGTGTGTGTGTGTGTGTGTGTGTGTGTGTGTGTGTGTGTGTGTGTGTGTGTGTGTGTGTGTGTGTGTGTGTGTCATCCTGCAGCCTTTAAAGGCACCATCTTCAATAATAAATGACTACATCTATACTGGACAAATCTGAGCTAAACCAATTCTAATCACAGTCGTTGCTGTGTGTTCTTTTTATACAAATGGTGGGCTAACCAATTTACAGATCCAGTAATGGCAGACAGATATATTTATCTGATTTATTTTGGTTTATTGACTTTTACAAGCATGTTGTTAATGGGAGGAAGGAGGCTTCAACATGATCTCAACATGGGGGAGGGCACACACACCCCTAGCCCCTTTAAATCTATGTCTGATTGCTTCAAAGATTGCTGGTTATTTTGGTTCAATAAATGCATGCATGGTTATTTCGAGGTCTCTCTTTTGCAGGTTTCAATTACAATTGACAATGTAACATTCCACACATTTCAAGAGCTATATATATATATATATATATATATATATATATATATATATATATATATATATATATATATATATATATATATAAAGAGAAAAACCTTCCAAGGAAGGGACTGCACACTCCAGGGAACAGAGACGGACAACTTACTGCATCAACTTATTTATTAGCACATGCTAATAAATAAGTTGATGCAGTAAGTTGTCCGTCTCTCTCTCTCTCTCTCTCTCTCTATATATATATATATATATATATATATATATATATAGAGAGAGAGAGAGAGAGAGAGAGAGGACTACTGACATGCAGGAGGAGTCTGACCAGCAATCACACACACACGCACATGCACACACATGCACACACTGGTTGAATAAGAAAGCAACGTCCCGGTTCCTTAAATAAATAAGTCACAAAATAGTGCTATTCTTGTAGAATCTAAGATTTCAGCTGAGCTCCTGGACCCTCTCTGTGCTTCATCTGTTGATGTTTTGGCCCCTCCCTCGTGGTGCTCTGCTCTTCTAATTCTCTGCGGTGTGGCAGCAGCAACCAAGCATGGTGACATTCACACGCAATCAGCCTGACAAGTGCTTTAACACAACTCCCCCACCGCACAGTGTGCGGCGCCAACCTCCCCAGCCGTACGCTGTCCCTCCCACACTTTAGGGCCGGTCACATAGGCCTGCATGAATAAGTCATCTCCCACAGTCCACTCACCTGGCCCGGTTTACCGCCATCAAATATGCATGGCCCTTGATTAAGATTTAAGGGAGCGGACAACAGTTTAACATCAAAAAACGCTTCTAAATACCTACCGTCCACACCTCTTGGTATACCGGACAAGCTCTGCTTGCAACGCTCGCACACATGCGCACTCACACACACACACGCACAGATGCACATGCTCGCATAGACGCACGTTCACAAAAACACTCACACATGCACGCACATGCCGTGCCCCATCGTGTTCTATTTTGACCCAAATGTTGTTCCAGTTGTACTCTCTTGTTCACCCAGTGTAAATGGACTGTTTGGTCTGGTCTGTTGGTTTTTAAGTGCTGTTTACTCGTGAGTAAGCCAATGGCTCTGACAAGGCAGAACCACAGAGTGGAATTCATTGAAGGTGGACAAATCACAGCACCTGTGTGTATGGACATGCCATTTCTCCTTCATTCTGGAGTAATTTGCTTTCCATTGTGGCTTTGTTCAGATCTTTATAGGCCTGACTGTCCAAGTGTCCATACTGTTATTTGTAAGCAATCAGACTGGATTTGTGTATTCAGACATCACTGAAAAGATCTGATCTACAATTTCACAATGTGTCGCAATGTGTGTCACATCTATTTACACGGAGTATACATCAGAATCAGATTTGAATCGCATGTCAAATCAAATCTGATTTGCACAAAAATAGTTTGTGCAAATCGTTGTTTTTTCATGTTCAGACTTGATGAACCCAAATCTGATTTCACTGCCAGTGTGAATATAGCCTGTGTTTCATCTAATGATGAAACCGTTTGCAGTTTGGCCACATGCAGATCCTAGTGACTTTGGCCACTATACCAAAGGACAAGCCACATCTGGCGTGTGTGTATGTGTGCGTGGGTGTGTGCGTGTGTGGGGGTCCAATGTGGAATGTCATGTCATGTCATGCATTAACCGAGTGGTTCCCAATCTGTCCCAAAGCTCTCTCTGACAGGGAACTGGAGAAGGGGGCAGCGGTGCATTTGGGTATAAGACCCCAAGATTTGCGTTTTGGAGGAGAGCAAACGTGGAGATTCATCACATGTGTCAGGAGGAGAGTGGGTAGGAATCCCCCGGAGTGGGCTCTGGTGTGGCTGGACTCTCCTCCGGATGAGACAGATTCATCTTCCACGTGCTGTCACATTGGCCGGCCCTCCGTGCTCATGTTAGGCAATTGAGCGTGAGTGACGGTTTGGAAATGTGGAAATGTGTGTTGTGCTTATCGAGGTTTAGAACCTCCACTTCTGACCAATTTGAAATGTTTGGCTTTTCAAATTTGAGCTGGCTCAAAGAACTATGAATTATGCATGATGCCATTAGCCCCAAGGAACTCAATTTATAAATACTTTTCTAAACTATTTTATTGTTTAGATTTTTTATCCTAAGCAGACCTAAGGCAGAAAGCGGAGTGGACAGCCCAACCTCGAAAACACCAGGTCTGTGCAGAGGTAAGGACAAAAAGGAAGGACAATCAGATGAGGTTCAGGGAATCGTATCACTAAGTAATTATGTCCATCAGCAGAACTGTATAGTGGAAGAACGGGCAGAATGAAAGAGGGAGGTAGGGATGACATCTGACCCTCCCATCTCGTGTGACCTGGCTCTGAGCAGCAGGTACAGCAAAATACCCACTGTTAATTTAAACACTTTAAACCTGGCCTCGGCGTTCATTCATCTCTGGTAGGATGCATGGGATCCTATGCTGCTGGTACAGTATAACCATCTCTGGTAGGATGCATGGGATCCTATGCTGCTGGTACAGTATAACCATCTCTGGTAGGATGCATGGGATCCTATGCTGCTGGTACAGTATAACCATCTCTGGTAGGATGCATGGGATCCTATGCTGCTGGTACAGTATAAGCTGCAAAGCTACGTTTTATTGGAATAGATGCAAAACCGCCTAAATCAATATTTATCTACTGATGAGGAGCAGTGAATTTTACGGCACAAGAAATAAGCAGTCCGTGCCGTGAGATGTATTTAATGGGTTCTGGACTTAATTCCATTACGATGCTGCTCGTTTTCACATATAAGGTTATCACAATCTAATTTGGGCCCTGTTGGTTCTGCCTATAATGTAAACCAAACAGAATTAAATCACAGAACTTCAGGGCTTGTGTAATGCTTCCGGCGATGAAAGGTTTCTGGTAGTCGAAAAGAGCCTCAGACAGATCTGTGTCTGAGGTCATCTGAGGTCACCAGGGAGCATGCTTCACTGGGGGTAAGGCGGTGTGTTGGTAGCCTGGCGAGGCAAGACTCATAGCTATTGAAAAATAGCAGATCTACAAGCTCATATTGCGCCACCGAGTGGCGTGCTACGAGCTTGTAGGTCTGCTATTTTAGAAAAATCGAAGAACGACGACTGATGAAACATAGCTTTTTCAGAAAACTGTCAGGATTTAGAAGACATTTATAGAATGGTTACCAGGTCAAAATGGGATAATCCTCGCTATGAGTCTGGCCCCACCAGGCTAGTGTGTTGGTGCTATGAGAGAGACCCATCAATAAGGCTCTATAGGGCTGCAAATATCTAATTGTTCACAGTGATTATTATATTGATTACTTTGTCAATTAATCTTGAAGCCTATTTTTATTTTTAAATAAGTATTGACATATCGACATTTAGTCTGATTAACCACTTGAACCCTATTTTATACTTACAATGGTGTCTAATCGATTTAATTGATTATAAACAATTATTTATTTTGGGGGGAAATACATTATTTGCATCCCTAGTTTGTTGTGTGATTGTGTGATCAGTTTCTGAGATGCAAACTCAGTCTGCTTCCACTGGATAAATGGCCTTGTTCACATCACTTAGCCATATAAAGCATATGGGACACTGTTGGATCCTTTGTCATTTGTGTGTTAAGTGGTTAACCCTTTAGATCTTAACCATTTTAACCACTTTAACCATTATTTTATTCTTTGGCTAGCAGCAAGCTCATAGCTCTGCTATATTTGAGAATTTTTTAATACAGTATATATATTTTGAACTCAAATCTTTGCTTCCGGGGGTCCCTGGAACAAAATATTTTGGGATGGGGGTTTACAGCCAAATACATCATCATGTTGGGGGTCGTTGATATGAAAAAGTTTGAGAGCCACTTAATGGGTGAAAGGTGACATGTTAGTCTACCTGCCACTGGGGACTCCACAGCTTAAAGGTCACATCAGTTGTATGAATAATGAATCATCGTATGGTGTAACTGTTCTTTATACAGGTGTGGGACTCCAGAACGTGGATCTCATTAGTCCTGCACACTGCTTTGATGAAGCAAAACATACACAGTGTTCCATTTTAAATAAACATTAAATAAAATGGAGAGGGGCGATTTCTTTTACCACTATATATATTTTACCCTATATATATTTTGTCATATAACAAGAGAGAAAATTGCATCATGATGTGTTGTGAGTAGGTGGCATGTAACCATTCAATCAACTCACCATACGATTTGAATCACAATCCGATTCACAATACAATTCGTTCACCATACGATTTTCACAGTGTTTTTTTAACACAAAATCAATTTCCAGACAAATTATTATTATTTATCTTACACAAATCCAATATGGTCTTCTTTTACTTTTAAAATACTGTTTGTTTTCAATACAGGAAACCTTTTTATAATTTGTGACCAAACTTGACACACAGTAAGTCATTGAATATTTTTTAATTTTAGTTTTTTCATGTCATATGAAAGCAGGGAATCATAGCTTCAAATTGACATATTGGTTGTTCAGTTTGACCCACCAGTTTGGAGATATGGCTTATAGAGTAATGTCTTACAGAAAAAGAGTTGAGAAAACAAGCTAGAAAGGTTTACTTATGTGGTCTCTAACATTACATGTAGCTACATGTTTAAGCATTTCATATTTACATGTTGATTTCAGACATGCTTTAGTGGGCTATGTGAAGAGTCTGCCTGTGCTATGAACTCATTTTGGATTAAAAAAAATAAAGAATAATCCGCTGCGGCCATGTATCTGTATAAAAAAGAGTCACATTTCTCTTCCACAAATCTCAAATCGCATATCACGTTACATTATTTATTAAATTGATTTAAATTGCCACCACCATCGATATACCGTACTGTATCGTTACATGCCTAGTTGTGAGCTTTGCCCACAATGGGTATGACTGGATTAATGTGCTGAACAATTGAACATAGATCTTTAATTTAATTGTTGAATTGGGATCATCTCAAACATAAATATCAGACATTTCCCAAAAGGAAATGGATTTATGTAATTCAGCCTGAAAAAAACATAAAGCAGGAATAAAACATACTCACACAGCAGGCATGTATTTAAAAAAAGAAACTGGTTTATTGTTATGGTTATGTTGCTTTTGTTTTATAGTTTATATGTATTGTGCGAATTGTAATTCCTTGTATTTGACTGTTTTCATATTATAATTTTATTCTGTTTAGAAATGTCATTTGATGAAATGTGCAATGCATCTATTCTGTCCAATGTGATTGCAGTGTCCATGTCAAATAAAATGTGTTTGAGTAAAAAAAAAAATTACTTTTAACAATTTTAACTGAGTATTTATTTGCAGAAAATGACAACTAAAAAGTGTGTCCTGACCTCGATTAATGCCAAGCAAAGGTTCATATTATTTTTTCAACAACCACAGAATCGTACACAATGTCGTAACTAAGATATCAAAACATGTTCTTGCCATCCAGCTGGTTGCATTGCAAGAAGATGGTAATGAGCACAGCAGGTTTTTATACTTTATTATAGGTGTACTTCTGTATAGCTGGATGATATGGAATGACTTCCATACATACATACTGTAGAGATGCTGACAAATCTGGAGTCCTTCAGACCTGTGTGTGTGTGTGTGTGTGTGTGTGTGTGCGTGCGTGCGTGCGTGCATGTTGTGCATGTACACGTTTGTGTGTGTTTGTGTCTATGCTGTTCTCTCTCTGTGCGTGCGTGTGTGTGCGCGCATGTTGTGCATGTACACGTTTGTGTGTGTTTGTGTCTACGCTGTTCTCTCTGTGTGTGTGTGTGTGTGTACGTGTGTACGTG
>NC_139701.1:24490831-24508331 GCF_964188405.1 Protomyctophum parallelum | reverse complement strand
TCAAAGCTCTGTACACTAAATATCTTGGCTCTGTCATCTGAAATGACATCAATCTATATATCTTATCTCTGTTATGCAGATGACACTCAACTGTTTCTCTCCTCCCCCCGCCCTGTCACTCAGGTCGAAGAGTGCATCTCACTGTGGGTCAATTCTAACTGCCTCAAGCTGAACCCAGACAAGACAAGCTTCTCTTCTTCCCAGGTAAGTAAGTCCTGCCCCATGCAGGATCTAACTATTTTCATAGACAACACTTCCTGGGCTCTCATTCAAGGCACACACTGCAGCCGTCACTCGATCCTGTATAGGTTTAGACTCTATAAAAATAGAAGGATCATACCAGGATCCTTTCTCACACAGGAGTCAGCCCAGCTCCTTATCCAGACCTCAGTCATACTCATATCAAAATGTGACGACTGTAACTCCCTCCTCCCTCTGACTGCTGTAACTCCCTCCTTACTGCAGGCCTCCCGGTCTCCACTTTAGCCCCTCCAAGTGATCCAGCATTCCGTTGCACGCTTGGTCTTCAACCCACCAAAATCTTTAGTCTCCCCCTTATTGGCTCCTTTTGCTAGAGTACAAAACACTGATGTTGGCCTGCAAAGTAACCATGGCACGGGCCCCATACCTTCAAAGGCTGATCCAACCATACAACCCCTCCCGCTCACTCAAATCAGCTAACATAGGGAAGCTGTATGTGTAGCAGTAGTGACTTGTAGCTTGTAGTGGCTCAGAGCATCTGCCTGAAGACCTAAAAGCCTAATATCCCCGGCCTATGGGGAATTCCTCTTTGGCTAGTGGTTAAGACATT
Organism: Protomyctophum parallelum; assembly: GCF_964188405.1. Classification (NCBI taxonomy): domain Eukaryota; kingdom Metazoa; phylum Chordata; class Actinopteri; order Myctophiformes; family Myctophidae; genus Protomyctophum; species Protomyctophum parallelum. The sequence goes on along the minus strand of NC_139701.1, from coordinate 24,507,520 downwards.
GCCGGCGCTGCATATGAACCTTCCCTAAAACATCCGGGACTCCACACATCTCAGATTATTGTCTCCACCAGGCCGAAGGCATGGGGAGAGAGTATTTTTTGCACTCCGTCCGTCCGTGTGTGTGTGTGTGTGTGTCCGTCCGTCCGTCCGTGTGTCCGTGAGCAGCTAATCTCGGCCACCGTTAACCCGGTCGATGCCAAATTTTGCACACACACTCCCTGGATGCCAACGATGAACCTCTGCCCCAAAATTTCCAGAACGGCCTGTTATAGCGCCACCAGGAGGCCGCTTTGTGCAAAACAAGTTTTTGCACAGTACACCTACAGATGTTGTCCAAACATCGCGCAAATTGGTACACACTCTCTCTAGAGCCATTCAACGAAACGGGTCTTTCAGATTTCTCAGACTCCATCCTGATTGGTTAAGATTTCCGTGAAATTGTGCACGCACATTCCCACTAGGCCGAGGAAGAAATGCCACATGAACAATTTCAACTCAGCCTCAAGGTGGCGCTATAACTGGCCAAAAAGGGTTTTTACCTCTAATTTACTCTTGTTGCCCTTTTATCCAACCACCAGATGAAGGCAAGCTGCAATGTCCTACATTCCTATCCTGGTGGAGACCTGTGCCCAGAAGGGCACTTTTTCTAGTTCTTCCTCCTGCGAGCAATCTGACACGTTCATTTTTACACTCTCAGACAAATTAACATAGCACTATGGATTTTGTTTCCATTAAAACGGGTTACAGTATATCTCTATTAGATTCCTAAAATCATCAATTTATCTCTACTGGTTCAGATGCATCCATGTATGATTTTCTCAGTGTTGTTTTGGTGAAAAGGCATGAACTTGAAGTCACATTGTTCTCTGTGGGATCTTGTTCAGTTTGAAACGTAATCAAAGACCTCAACAACTACCAGACATCTCTATTAATCTCTAGCTGTAATATATAATTGTCCAAGGGGAAGTGTCGGTCGCCTTTGTTGTGAGAAAGTTGCTGCCCTGTTCCTCCCGAGCAATAAAAAGGGAAACTGGCAGCGAGTTCTTGGCAAAGGGCTCTTTATATCATTATGTGCGACAGGAACAACATTGTTTGCACTCAACCTGTTAGCTCTAAAGATTTAATTTACCATAATTTATGCCATTTCCCTTTTCTATTATAGTAAGCTGAGAACTGTTTTTTAATTGAATATAGAAATGGTCTGCAGTTAAGATAATAAAGATGTGACTCACTTTAGTCATTTATAAAACTCATGCTCTTCTAGCTGGGACATGCAGTCACATGTACTGAATAAGTTGTGAGAAATAAGCACAGTGCTTCGTCACACCTGATTTATACTTGGTTGCATTTGTCTCGTACCAAAAAAATCAGATCTATAAGCTTTTGAAGATGTGCTATGTTTGGTGCGAGACGAGATGCGCAACAAGTAGAAATCCGGCTGAGAGTAAATATTGAGTTTGAAGGAGGGAGGGACTGATCAAGGGAGAGTTGAAATCTTACCAGACCACTGAGTGAATTATTTACATCTCCCTTTCCCATACCTGTCACTTTTAATGTCCCATACCCCTCTCTTTTAATGTCCCCATTTCTCTCTGTCACACAAGACAAAATTTAGGCACGCAATGATACTGTGACTGAGTTACAGTACATGTGACATGTTTGCTGTGGCACCAGAATTAGGATGAATCTGAGGGCTCTGATAGGGCCCTCAAAGATGGCACGGTTTATACATTTTACATTTTTTCCATAAATTATTAGATTTTTAAATATCCAATGTGATATGTTGTCATGGGAAGCATAACTTTAGTTCCCTCTTGACTTGAGTGTGCTTCCAAAAGTTTCACACCTTGACATGACGTGCCTGAACAAAAAATGGTTTAATGCAGTAAGTGTGAGTGCAGTCTAAATGCCAGTGTCCTGCCCTGTGACAGAAGTGTATGAAGGACTGCTCAGAGTAGCGTGAGGGACAGGCAGCTCTAATGGCCTCTGTCCATCTCTTTACCCTCCATCTTCTCAATTATTAAAGGCTGGGGTAGATCCAGCTGCTGTACATGAGTGACAGATGTACACTCACCTGGAGGAGCTGGACCTCCACCCCCCCTTCTCTCTTTCTGTCTCTGTCTCTGCCTCTCTGTCTCTCTCTGTCTCTGTCTCTGTCTCTCTCTCTCTCTCTCTCTCTCTCTCTCTCTCTCTCTGCTCTCTCTCCCTCCCCTGTGGTGCGGTCTATAAAGGTGCAACCTCTTTCTCTCGCTACTCCAGTGGTTCTCAAACCTTTTCTTATTTCAAGGACCCCCTTAACTCTCTCCGAGGGAGTACAATTGGAAGCAAAGACCCGTAAGAGTCAATTTGGTTTCATTGTACACTCTTTCAGAGTTACAGACCTGTAAGAGTCCATTTGGCACTCCCTCAATGAACCTTGAGGGTCCTTGGACCCCACTTTGAGATCCACTGTGAGCAAATCCTGTCATTGATGCAAGCATTGCAAGTCATGATGTCTGAAGTTCTCTTGAGCAGCCGCAGGTTCAAGTAGGCTACTTGTGTTGTGATTTAACAGTTCATTGCAGACGTCATATATACAAACAAAGACAACGCAATGTATAATCTAACATATTTGTAACATATTTTAGTTACAGACACATGTCTGTAACTTTGAGACTATCAAAGTGTACAAATGGAACCAAATGGACCCTGGCTCACAGGTCTCTCAGAGTTAAATTAACTTTGATTTTACAATATAAATGGCCCTTGAAATAAAAATGGTTGGAAATCACTGCTAGAGCCGTACAAATATTCTCTTATATTTTCAAATGGGGGTCCGCAGGCTAATGAGTATCCTTTTGGGGGTCCTTGACATGAAAAGGTTTGGCAACCACTGATTTATATGTCAATTAATGATCAACATTTTATAATGGTGACAGCCCTGCATGCTGCCCTGCCTACAGAGCTGATGTGAGATCATTACATGAACCACAACACAATGGTAGCACTGGCAGACTCCCTGGAGGCCTGCATGGCTCAGGTGTGTGTGTGTGTGTGTGTGTGTGTGTGTGTGTGTGTGTGTGTGTGTGTGTGTGTGTGTGTGTGTGTGTGTGTGTGTGTGTGTGTGTGTGTGTGTGTGTGTGTGTGTGTGTGTGTGTGTGTGTGTGTGTGTGTGTGTGTGTGTGTGTGTGTTAACATGCATGGGTCATATTCAGATCCTTTCATGGCAAAAAGACTCCAGTCAGCGTTCTCAGGACGTCATCCATATTAATAGGAGCTGATCAGAGAATGCATAAGCATTCATTAGTCCTCATAAACACTAATCATGAGCAGCATATAAGGTCACAGGACGCCAGTGGTGGAAAAAGTACTCACATTTTTTTTACTTAAGTAAAAGTATCAATATTGCAATGTAGAAATACTCTGTTACAAGTAAAAGTGCGGAATTCAAAAGTACAAAAGTATTGGAATCCAAAGGTACTTAAACAATGCGTCACATCAAGACGCATTGTTTTCATGTGAAAACTAAAGTTTTAAAATATTTGTAGTGTAGTCAAATGTACAATATTTGTCTTAGATGTAGTAAAGGTAATAGTATTCAAAATGGGAAATACTCCAGTAAAGTAAAAGTACCTAAGTACTGAAGTACTTGGGTACATATAGGGTACTCAGTTACTTTCCACCACTGCAGGACACACAGGACTCACTGTCATTACAGTGTGTCACTGTAATGACACCATGCTGCATTCATTGTTTGATTGGTAAAGATTGTTCAAAATGTTTTGTTTTTTTAAATAGCTGAATTATAAAATATGGTTTAAATGGTTAATATCTTCTTTAACTTTGCCATCGTTCTTGTACAGTATAAAAACACTGTGTGAGATCGTGTGTCATGGTCACGTCCTGAGCCCCTCCGTTTGTCTATAGACTGACACCACGGCGCGTATTTAGAGCTTCAAGCTGTGACTCCGCCCACCCCCGGGGGAAGTTGTGATTTGCGGCATTTCCAAAACAATATTGCGCAGAGTAGCGTAGCGATTATCAAACGTATTTGCAATGCCATACGTTGAAATATCTGTTGCCCGTGGACAAGGCACGCTACCTCCGCAAGTTAGATATTATCGGCATAGATGTTTGTCCGTATGTGATTAAGGATTGGACCAAGTTGCATTGGCAGCCATAGAAAATTCTTACCCCGGGCTAAAACCGGATGTGACATTTGTGGGCGTTTCTGTCTAGCGTGGTTTTCCTCTGTCTCTCCCAAGTCCTCATTGCTCCTCTGACTCTGATTGCCCTGAGTGCCATCACCTGTGGGGACCAGCTGAGCCAGGTTGGGTGATGAGCTCCAGTGACTATTTAAACTCTGCCTGGCTTGTGTTTGTTCAGTGCTGGATATTAAGTTAGTGTCAGGTTTTATGTTCAGTGTATGTACTTCTGTTATCCTATGTCATTTCCCAAGTAAAGTAAAGTAAAGTTTAAAGTTTAAAGGCAGGACAAGAATTATTGTCCTGCCTTTGTTTGAGTTTCCTGCACTTGGGTCCTAACACCTGAAAACCGTGACAGCGTGTACTGTGCGTGTTTGTGCCACTTTAGCCGATTTTTTATTTTGCCATTGTCGCCCGTCTTTCTTTAATAACATGGGCTAGGAAGGTCGGACAGCGACAAAAAGTTAACTTTGAGCTGCATCCAAATCCTGCATTACATTCCCGTCTGCCTTACCGTTATGCTGCTAGGGGCAGTTGAAAAACCTGTGCCGAACCCTTAAAAAAGGGGCCTATTTTAACTTTAATCTGTCCATGACTACTGTGTGTGTGTGTGTGTGTGTGTGTGTGTGTGTGTGTGTGTGTGTGTGTGTGTGTGTGTGTGTGTGTGTGTGTGTGTGTGTGTGTGTGTGTGTGTGTGTGTGTGTGTGTGCGCGTGCATGCATTTTTCAACTGGATTCTCCTCCAGCATGTATACTACTGTAGGCATAGATGCATTCAGAGAAGGCCCAAGGCCTTCAAAAACACACACACTATGGAGACATACAGTACATACAAGTTATACCGCAGCGATAATGTAAATGTGTGCACTTCTATCAGAGTCAACTTTGAGGGGGTAAGGAGAGGGGAAGAGTTTCCACTTTGACACCTTCAGCGCCTGGTATCTCAAGTGGACAGAGCTCGTGTCAGCGGGTTGGTTTAACAGAGAGAACACGCACGCGCGGTGCGCGCGCGCACACACACACACACACACACACACACGCACACACGCACACTCACACCCACAGTGGCTGAGCAAACAACTGCACCAGCACATAAACAGGTGTAATCAAACGCACAAAGTGCTGAACAGGGGGGAATCTCCGACGTGCTTTGATGGAAGCAGCGGGCCCTCTTTGAGACGCTCAAGAGGAGACATGTAAAGACCACAGAGGGAGAGCACAACAACAGCAAGAACAACAACAGAGACCAGACACCTACAGAGAGCGGCCCCGCAGGGCTCCAACTGACGGCCGTTTGCATCTCTAACAGCAGTTTGTTTGAACCTCTCGCGTGGCTCCACACTGACGGCTTCTCCTTCATCACCCTGCCAGGGGCCCCGGGGGGACTGTGTGTGTGTGTGTGTGTGTGTGTGTGTGTGTGTGTGTGTTTGTGTGTATTTGTAGGGGGGTGTATGGTATGGTAACTTATTTGACAGGGGGCTGGAGTTGCTCCTGGGCCTGGGATGTGGGGAGCCGGTCCTACCCCCCAACCCCCAACCCCCACCCCCCGCCCCATCCATCCAACGGTACACCCCCCCACCCCCCCACCTCCAGCCCCAGAACAGAATGGGACAGCAGCTAAAGCGCTGATGGTTAGCCGACGCAGCTTCCTTTGTGCTGAAGTCCAAGGTTTGAAAATGCTGCGTCTGCCATCGAAACGGGCGCACGCGCCACGCGGGGCTCACGCACGCACACACCTCAGCAAAAAAAACAAACGCACACAGCTCCCCCCTCCCCACCCACCCGTCCACCCAGTCATCAATACTCACTCATCACCTGTGAGCTAGCGCCCCCGGTGTGAACCGAACTACACCAGCAACAACACGCCAAGCAAACATGAGCATCTATGCACAGGCCAGCTGACTCCGTCGTGGGCGTGCATGCTCACACACACACACGCACGCACGCACGTATGCACGCACGCACGCACGCACGCACGCACAAGCTCACCCCAGGTTGTGGTGGCTGCTCCCAGGAGGACGGCCGGTGCCCCAGCAGCAGTGATTGGGTCATCAGTAGGGTCATTAATTGTGCTCTCCCCCAGGGTCCTGGCGGAGAGGAGACCGGACAAGAGGAGGTGGGAGGCGAGGACGAGGGTCCGATGATGCCCGTTCCATTCAGGCAGAGCTGCATCTGGTGAGGCCTGGACATTTTGCTGGTTTAGCATTTCAGCATGCTGGTGCTGGCCTTGAGAGTGTGTGTGTGTGTGTGTGTGTGTGTGTGTGTGTGTGTGTGTGTGTGTGTGTGTGTGTGTGTGTGTGTGTGTGTGTGTGTGTGTGTGTGTGTGTGTGTGTGTGTGTGTGTGTGTGTGTGTGTGTGTGTGTGTGTGTGTGTGTGTGTGTGTGTGTGTGTGTGATATAGGGGACTGTTTGTGTTTAGGTACATGAAAAAGCCTGTATGCATGTGCACTGTACTGTGCACAAGCATACGTCTATGCACAAATGTGTGTGCACGTTTATTCAACAACATGTTTATGGGGTGCATCTATGGCTGAGTGTCAGCATGTACAACTGTGTGTGTGTGTGTGTGTGTGTGTGTCACTGTGTGTGTGCGCGTGTGTGCGTGTGTGCAGCATGTGTGTGTGTGTGTGTATATGTGTGTGTCCGTGCCTATGTGAGTGCCTGACAGAGAAGGATTGTGCGTGCGTTGTGCTGTAAATCCCGTCTGTTTGTCTGGTTTCTCCCTCATTAGTGCGAGAGAGTTAGCGTTAGCACAAGTGTCCCGCGCTGGACCGTGAGATTAGTAATTAACGGCGAGTCTAACGAAGGGAGGAAAAACAACACCTCAACAAAGTCCCACCGTCAACCAGCCAGACCTGCTGACAGAGACAAACTTATACCACTGACACTCCCAAACGCCACCGGGAGGGTGCTGGGCTGGCGGGCATTCTGGGCTTGTACTTGTACTGCTGTCTTTGTATACTAAAATTGCTCTCACACGGATAGAAAGATGATCAAATGTGAGGACACTTCTACATGACCTGTCCTAATTAAGTAGGCCTGCATGACCTAATCAACCAACATTAGGCCTGTTACAAGGAAATGGGGCCAGATAGAACCTCCAAATCAGGGGCAATGGGAAGAGGTGATAGAGGAAATATATCTTATGGAGAAACTGACACATCACTTGAGACTACAGGAACAGCAAATGGACGATAATGGATACATAAGGGCAAAAATAAAGACTAAGGCATTTTGAAAAGGTAAAGCCGGAACATATGGTATATGGTATGATTGCATTAAGACATTGACGCCTTTTTCTTTAGCGTTTTTTGTTAGTGTTTTTGTTGTGTTTTGTTGCATGCATGCATGCATGCATGCATGCATGCATGCATGCGTTCATAAATATGTGAATTTATGTGTATTTCAGTACCTTTTTTTCAACAAGCTGAGAATTATGCCTATAAAAAGTGACACAAACATGGAACAACATTAAAGCAGACAGATCAGTCATTCTTGACCTCATCGTGTAAAGCGGGAGATCGTCCAATCAAACGCCCAGCTCTCCCAATCTCGTTGGACGTGCTTTCCGGACCAGTTGACCCCCCTCCCCAGGCCCCCACCCCCCTTCTCCCTGGCTTACGGAAATCCCAGAAATCCAAGCGGATGGAAGCTGCACATGGTTAATGATGTCACCGATGATCCGCTCCTGTGTCCGCCACGCTCCCCACTCAAATCCCCCCCCCCTTCTCCCTTCCCACAATTCCCATGTGTGCACACCACGATAAGTCCCATCATGCCTTTCAGCTGACCCCCCCCCCCCCCCTCTAATCCCCCCTTGGCCCTCTTTCTCATTTCAGTCCCTTCTCTCCCTCAATGGTTGAGCTTGGATTTGGGGCGGACCAGGGACCCGCTTTGGAAAGGGTTAATACGAAGTTAAAACGTAAGAGATGGACGGAGAGAGAGAGAGAGGAGAGAGAGGGATGGAGAGAGAGAGAGAGAGAGAGAGAGAGAGAGAGAGAGAGAGAGAGAGAGAGAGAGAGAGAGAGAGGAGAGAGAGAGAGAGAGAGAGAGAGAGAGAGAGAGAGAGAGAGAGAAGAGAGAGAGAGAGAGAGAGGAGAGAGAGAGAGAGAGAGAAGAGAGAGAGAGAGAGAGAGAGAGAGAGAGAGAGAGAGAGAGAGAGAGAGAGAGAGAGAGAGAGAGAGATTCCACTCACCTTGGAAAACAAGACCACAGTCTCATCAAAAGGAAACAGGGAGTGTGCCGCCATCCTATACAAGGCTATGAAATCCTTTTATTAGCCTAGACTGGGCCTGTAATGGGAGGGATGCAGGGTGCTGGCTGAGCCCCAGACTGGGCCTGTAATGGAAGGGATGCAGGGTGCTGGCTGAGCCCCAGACTGGGCCTGTAATGGGAGGGATGCAGGGTGCTGGCTGAGCCCCAGACTGGGCCTGTAATAGGAGGGATGCAGGGTGCTGGCTGAGCCCCAGACTGGGCCTGTAATAGGAGGGATGCAGGGTGCTGGCTGAGCCCCAGTCTGGGCCTGTAATAGGATGGGATGCAGGGTGCTGGCTGAGCCCCAGACTGGGCCTGTAATAGGATGGGATGCAGGGTGCTGGCTGAGCCCCAGACTGGGCCTGTAATAGGATGGGATGCAGGGTGCTGGCTGAGCCCCAGACTGGGCCTGTAATAGGATGGGATGCAGGGTGCTGGCTGAGCCCCAGACTGGGCCTGTAATGGGAGGGATGCAGGGTGCTGGCTGAGCCCCAGACTGGGCCTGTAATAGGATGGGATGCAGGGTGCTGGCTGAGCCCCAGTCTGGGCCTGTAATAGGAGGGATGCAGGGTGCTGGCTGAGCCCCAGACTGGGCCTGTAATGGGAGGGATGCAGGGTGCCGTTCATTGTGACATGAGAGGCACGTCAAATGGACTTTTTGCGCCATGTCGTGTGTGTGTGTGTGTGTGTGTGTGTGTGTGCGTGTGTGTGTGTGTGTGTGTGTGTGTGTGTGTGTGTGTGTGTGTGTGTGTGTGTGTGTGTGTGTGTGTGTGTGTGTGTGTGTGTGTGTGTGTGTGTGTGTGTGTGTGTGTGTGTGTGTGTGTGTGCACTGTGCACGCGCTTGCATGCGTGTAGACAGGGGACCGTGACTGTAAAGGAACTCCACACGAAATCCGTCGCTACCTGCCATGTTTGTCAGAATGAGGAATGAGAAAGAGAGAGTGTGTATGTAGCCTGAGAAAGAGGTGTGTCTGTGAATTATTGATAATAAGTATATTTCAATAGGCTGAACATGTCCCTCCTGATGAGTGACACGTCAATCACCGGTGGACCTCCCCTGTCATCAGTGGGTATGGGTGCAGTGCAGGGGACCTAGAGGAAAAGGAGAGAATTAAGGGCTCCTGTGCGTGCGTGCGTGCGTGTATGTGCATGTGTGCATGTTTTGGGGAAGATATCGCACCCCCTCCCAGCCCTCTTATAGACTCAACTAACCTGTGCTAGCCTGGCATGGCTAGTCTAATATCACTGCATAGATATTAGTGTGGAATCTCGGTGTGGAACCTGTACATTTCCAAGGGGCAAATAAAAAAAGGCCTCTGGTCATAAACCCGCCCCATATTTGCTGCCCAGATTGGTGCCCCACAACTTTGGGGGTTTCAGGGGTTTCCAGGCTAAACCTGTACCAGCCCAAAATTGTAAATGGTGCATTTATATAGTGCATTTTTCCAAGGCACTTTTTGCATAGATTATATGCATTACATTCACCCATTCACCCACCGATGGTGGAGGAAACCATGCAAGGCACCAACCTACACATCGGGAGCAATTAGGGGTTCAGTGTCTTGCTCAAGGACACTTCAACACTAACTCTGTGGGAGCCCGGGATCGAACTGGGAACCTTCCAATTCCCAAGCGGCCACTCTACCTTCTGAGCCACTGCAGCCCCAGTGCCCAAGCCCCCCACCCCCACCAGACCGGGGGGAACGTCAAGCCAAGAAAAGAAATCTGGTCAGAGGGGGAGTCATCATCATCATCGGCGGTCACTCGTACCTGAGTATGACTGTCCTCCTTATTGGTCCTTGTGGGTCGTCAGGTGGCGATGGAGGCCGATTTTGGACCCGATTACTCTGGTGCAGTGTGGACAGGGGAATGTAGTGGTGGGTTTGGGTTGGACCGGTTTATTGGATGGTTTATTGGATGCTCTCTCCTTTCTGAGTTTGCGCTTGTCCTGTGCAGCATGGCGGAGGTCGTCATCATATTTTGCAGCACCCTCACGGACAAGGTTTCTCCAGGTCGTCCTGTCTGTTGCCTTGTCTTCCCAAGCTTTGAGGTCAATGTGGCACTTTAGGTTTTTTTAATGTTGTCCTTATACCTCTTCTTTGGACCTCCTGGGGCCCGTTTCCCTTTAACAAGCTGGGAGTACAGGACTTGTTTTGGGAGGCGAGAGTCAGGCATGCGGACAATATGGCCAGTCCATCTGAGCTGGTTTTGGGCAATGGTGGCAGTGATGGTGAGAATGTTTGCCTCCTCCAGGACGCTGGTGTTAGTGCGCCGATCCTCCCAGCTAATCCTGAGGACTTTCCGGAGACACCTCTGATGGTACGTCTCAAGTGCCTTTATGTGCCTGCTGTATGTGGTCCAGGCTTCTGACCCATACAGAAGGGTGGGGAGAACCACAGCTTTGTATACCAAGATTTTGGTCTTTGGTTGGAGGTCGCGGTTCTCAAAGACTCTCTTCCTTAGCCTTGAGAAAGAGCCACTGGCACAACTGAGGCGATGGTGTATTTCATCATCGATGACAGCATTTGAGGATAGGAGGCTGCCGAGGTATGGGAAGTGGTCCACATTTTCCAGTGTGATGTTGTCGATGGAGATGTTGGGGGGTAGGACTGGTGTACTGCTGTTTGGTGGCTGAGGTCAGCAGCTGCATGGATCAACTCTCTCACAGGTGGCTGCACAGCTTCACAACGTTCTCCTCCACAACTCTGTTAAACTACTGTACGCCCTGTCTGCCTCTCATGAACATACACGTGCGCACACACTTTTCTTTCTCTTATTCACTTTGTGTGTGTGTGTGTGTGTGTGTGTGTGTGTGTGTGTGTGTGTGTGTGTGTGTGTGTGTGTGTGTGTGTGTGTGTGTGTGTGTGTGTGTGTGTGTGTGTGTGTGTGTGTGTGTGTGTGTGTGTGTGTGTGCAACTGCATGCGTGCGTGCGTGTGATTGTGTGTGTGTCTGTGGGTGGCAGGGAGGGTGAGCTAATGGCAGTGGCTAGTGGTCCATGTGCTGTCACTGAGGCTGAGCTAACCTCAGTTTAGGGCAGATTAACACAGAGTGACGTCCTGTCGTCTTTCCCTTCCAATCCCAATCTGACCTGACGGCTTCACACACTGTAAGGAAAATGCCATCAAGTGTGACTTAATAAGCTCTTTCACCGGCGTGCATACAGAAGTGGAGCATGGAGTTTGTCCAAAAACCTCCACTAAAGTCACACCAGTCAAATCCCCTGTGTTCATTTAACTCAGAGTTACCTAATGGAGTAAGGGTTTTAATGCTGTTGTGCCATAGCTCTATTGGACCTTGTCTGAGACATAACTTCTACAGCAAAAAACTAATACATGGTAGAAGTTAATAACCAAGAGGGCATAACGCATGTGGAGGAACACACTTCTTTTCACCAGGAGGGCATAACGCATGTGGAGGAACACACTTCTTTTCACCAGGAGGGCAACCCCTTCTCAACCCCAACTCGTCTTTTTATGCAGGGCTGTCAGGGTACCCTTATCGTCTTACATCTGACGGTAAGGATCTGCTTAAGGGGACGAGTTGGGACCTGGGGGTAAATGTGTCAAGTCACGTGACCTGGCTGTGCTACGAATATGAATTATTATTATTATAGCTACCTTAATAGTTCCTGCTGTAAATCCCGTTTTGATTATTTCCCTAGTGAGAATTAATTTGATGCCTTCCAATTCCATATACTTTCTGGAAATGCATAATGAACGGCCTGATTTACGTCGTTGTCTGTATGCATGCATCTAATATAAATTCATATATTATTAAATATATAGGCTCTGGGTGGCTGAAATCCCCCCGCGGGTAAGGTATACCTAATTCGAGATATTTAATACCTAATTCGAGAATTTTAATGTGATATCGGTTATCTTTCTCTTCCTATTTTATTTTTTTCTGCTCTCGTTGCAAAGGATCTATTAGTCCAGTGGAACATTTCTTTATAGTGAGTTATGGCTTTCTTAGTCTAGCGGTCTAAGCTGTTGCCTCTTGATTTATTGCTGCATGTAGCACCTGGTTCGAATCGTGCTCACGGCTTACTTTTATTTTAAATTTTTCTTTTGTAGCCTACATTGTGTATGGACACAATAGCTTCATTTTAGACTGTATCATTATTGTATATTATATTTAAAAAATATATCAGACCTACAAGCTCGAAATATCGAGAACCACTGATACAGAAACATGAGGTTTTTCATTTTCACCATTTTTCAAAAATAGCAGACCTACAAGCTCGTAGTACCGCGCTACGAGCTTGTAGGTCTGCTCTCCTCTCCTCTCCTCCAGAAACTGTGAAAACACAAAACAAAACAAAACAGACCTTTAAAACATGTTTTTAATGTTATTGTGGTGTACTATGAATCATATAGCATATTCATAACTACTTGGTTAGTCATAATTGTACATATAACTTCTTAACTTGCAAGCCATTTCTCCCTGCATCTCGCAAAGTGCCTTAAACAGACAGACAGACAGACAGACAGACAGACAGACAGACAGACAGACAGACAGACACACAGACACACACACCCAGGCAGCCCTGCATAAAAAGACGAGTTGGGGTTGAGAACCTGTTGGTTTAGGAACACACTTCTTTTCACCAGGAGGGCATAACGCATGTGGAGGAACACACTTCTTTTCACCAGGAGGGCATAACGCATGTGGAGGAACACACTTCTTTTCACCAGGAGGGCATAACGCATGTTTAGGAACACACTTATTTTCACCAGGAGGGCATAACGCATGTGGAGGAACACACTTCTTTTCACCAGGAGGGCATAACGCATGTTTAGGAACACACTTCTTTTCACCAGGAGGGCATAACGCATGTGGAGGAACACACTTATTTTCACCAGGAGGGCATAACGCATGTTTAGGAACACACTTCTTTTCACCAGGAGGGCATAACGCATGTGGAGGAACACACTTATTTTCACCAGGAGGGCATAACGCATGTGGAGGAACACACTTCTTTTCACCAGGAGGGCATAGCGCATGTGGAGGAACACACTTCTTTTCACCAGGAGGGCATAACGCATGTGGAGGAACACACTTATTTTCACCAGGAGGGCATAACGCATGTGGAGGAACACACTTATTTTCACCAGGAGGGCATAACGCATGTGGAGGAACACACTTCTTTTCACCAGGAGGGCATAGCGCATGAGGAACACGCTATTACTTCCCAGTTCCTCTTCCTGTTGAACAGGCACCCTGCATGGCCAACCTGTACATCAGGAGTCGCTATAGTGCAGTGACAGAGATCACCCTCACTCCCTGGCTTCCCACCCGTGAACACGGCCAATTGTGTTCGTCTGAGTGCTCCGGCCAAAGCAGAGGCTCTGTGGGGGAATCAAACCACAGTGTCCATGCAGGTGGGCAGGTACTTTACCCCCATGGCACCTGGACGCACACGTGTTTTCTTATGGGCACAACACGAGCGCAACACCGAAACACAGTCGTGCACACATGAGAGAACACCTGCTTCTTTGGAGGTCTCTGAACACATTCTTTCAGGTGAGTGGAGCTGAGCACCACTGAGTCTTGTTGACATTTTTAAACTTGACAAACCCACCCGAACCCGCGCACACACGCACGCCGTGCGCATGCACCCACGCACGCACGCACGCACACCACCCCTAAACACCACCCCTGTATTCGCCTGCATCCCTCCTTCTCTCTCTCTTCACAGTTAGTTCTCATGCCCAAAGCCTCTGCTTGAACCTTGAGATAAAGTTCAACGGTCAGTTTACCATGCTTGTGTTTCACGTACCCCCCTGTTTGTACACATAATGCTAAACACCCCCCCCCCCCCCTTTGTCCCTATACATTTGAATGCTAGTATATTTTAGGACTGGTCAAGTGAAATGCTCTAGCTTCCTCTCTCTCTCTCTCTCTCTCTCTCTCCATATATATATATATGGACGCACGCACGCACACATGATTAACACATGAAGTCTCGCTAGCCACACTACGCATTAGTGTGTGTGTGTGTGTGTGTGTGTGTGTGTGGGTGCATGGGTGTGCATGGGTGTGCATTGGTGTGTGTGTGGGTGTGCGTTCATGTGTACATGCATGCACGTGCCTCATCTCCTTGATGCTCTCCATGCCGTGTGATTTTATTCACATCACTTATTCATAGCCCTGCTCTCTAGCATAGGCCCACTTAAGCCTATTGTCACTACAAGGAGTTTGACTTGTACTGATCTGTGTGTGTGTATGCGTGTGTTTGTGCGTGTGTGCGTTTTGCCAATAAATGCATGTGCATATGCCCTATCTATTCTAGTCATAATAGCCGAAGATTTGACAAAAATAGCTGTGTGTGTGTGTGTGTGTGTGTGTGACTTTGTGTGGGTGTGTGTGTGTGTATAGATTTGGTATTTTCGGCAAAGACATTTGGTGTAGAGCGAACAAAGGAGGGGACTATAGATCAGTTAACAAAATAAATAGATTTTAACTGTATAACGTATACGTTTAGGAGACTGTGTTATTGTGGCTGCGCATGGCGCTGTGCATGTGGAGTGATATCTGCACATGGCGCTGTGCATGTGGAGTGATATCTGCACATGGCGCTGTGCATGTGGAGTGATATCTGAGCATGGCGCTGTGCATGTGGAGTGATATCTGCACATGGCGCTGTGCATGTGGAGTGATATCTGCGCATGGCGCTGTGCACGTGGAGTGATATCTGCGCATGGCGCTGTGCACGTGGAGTGATATCAGCGCATGGCGCTGTGCACGTGGAGTGATATCAGCGCATGGTGCTGTGCATGTGGAGTGATATCTGCGCATGGTGCTGTGCATGTGGAGTGATATCTGCGCATGGTGCTGTGCACGTGGAGTGATATCTGCGCATGGTGCTGTGCACGTGGAGTGATATCAGCGCATGGTGCTGTGCATGTGGAGTGATATCTGCGCATGGTGCTGTGCATGTGGAGTGATACGTGTAGTGGTGTTAGGTGTACGGTTAAATGCAGGAAGAGGATGTGAGCGAGACGCACAGTTAAGAAACCAATCAATATCAGCCAATATAAAGCTGACATAAATACCAAGCCACTCCCCCCCACCCCTCACCCAGCAGGACCTGCTCACCTGATCACTGCTCATGTTTACACTATTACAGTGGTAATAATGATAATTATAATAATTCCAATATTAACAATTATAATATAGCAGAGGTCCATCTGGTTACATTTTACACTCTCAGAGTTACGATTGGATAAACACCTCTGAGGATTTTATACTGTGTAACACTCCTCTACCTTCCTTCTCTCTCTCTCTCTCTCTCTCTCTCTCTCTCTCTCTCTCTCGTTCAGCCCCTCTGAGCCGGTGAGAGTGGTCTTCTTGATCCGGCTGAAGCTCCTTCAATAGTTTTCAGGCTTGGCGTAGAAAGTAGAGCTCCCCCCCCCGCTGTCCTGACTGACAGCCAAGCTCTTCTCTGGCCAAGGCCCCTGGCCCTTGCGTGAATCCCCAGGCTTTAGGGGGGCCCTTGTCTCTCTCTCTCTTTCTCTCCCTCTCTCTCGGCCGGCCCTGATCCCAGGATAGGAGCAGTGTGATACCGCCAGGTCGGATTTGACAGTCCTCTCTCTCTATCTCTCTCTCTCTCTCTCCTCATCCTGCCTATGTTCAAGGAGCTTTCACACTCAGCTCCCTCCCCCTATCCCCCTGCCAAGCCAAGTGTGATGATGACCGTGTGTGTGTGTGTGTGTGTGTGTGTGTGTGTGTGTCAGTGTGTGTGTGTGTGTGTGTGTGTGTGTGTGTGTGTGTGTGTGTGTGTACGACTACGTACACACTGTAAAATCCCTTTGTAGTTTGTAGGTCCATTTTTACCGTTTTCTAGCAATTCATCTCTGTTGTGCGTGCATGAGTGTGTGTGCATGCCCATGCATGCATGCGTGTATGCACGCGTGCGTGCCGTGCGTGCGTGCGAGTCAGACAGAACATTGACCGGGCCAGGAAGTGGCTGGAGAGAGGGAGTGTTTGTTTAGACAAAGGAGGGGCCAGGCCACTCATCCTCATGGATAAGGCTCTTCATCACCCGGCCCGGGGCCCTTCAGTCCCAGAGCCTAGACGAGGGAGGGAGGGGAGACACTTATAGATCCACTATTGGGGCAGGGACTCCAGCCCTCTGCCAGCCATTGATCAGGATTGCGATCAATCAGGAAGCAATTGAACAGCCCCATCCTAAAATAGAGTGAAAAGGAGCACCAGAGAGAGAGAGAGAGAGAGAGAGAGGTGGACAGGGG
>NC_139701.1:24455831-24485831 GCF_964188405.1 Protomyctophum parallelum | reverse complement strand
CCGACAATGACGTTGCACACTTGTACAAGGTACACGCACTCACAAACGCATGCACTCGCGCACACACACACACACACACACACACACACACACACACACACACACACACACACACACACACACACACACACACACACACACACACACACACACACGTTATTCCTACAGTGTCATTAAAGCTGCATGGTGATATCTATGACTATATATATATGGGAGCCCCAGGGCCTGCAGACACACAGATCTGGATGTCTGTTTAGACAACAGGGGGGCTCCAAACCCCTGCTGTGTCAGACCACAGCCTTCACTACCTCCCTCCATTCCAGGAACACGCTAAATGAAAGCCTTAATGCACTGATGGGGTAGAAGATTGCTGTGCCGCTACACACTGTGAAGTCCTGAGAGTTCATTTAACTCAGAGAGTGTACAAATTGAACCAAACGGACCAGAAAAGTGTCCCTTTGGTTCAATTTGCACACTTTCTGAGTTAAATGACACTCTGATTTTTATATACTGTGGGTATCAAGACTCTTTGTGTGTGTGTGTGTGTGTGTGTGTGTGTGTGTGTGTGTGTGTGTG
This sequence comes from Protomyctophum parallelum, assembly GCF_964188405.1. Classification (NCBI taxonomy): domain Eukaryota; kingdom Metazoa; phylum Chordata; class Actinopteri; order Myctophiformes; family Myctophidae; genus Protomyctophum; species Protomyctophum parallelum. The sequence continues at coordinate 24,485,255 of NC_139701.1, read as the reverse complement.
TGTGCGTGCGTGTGCCAGCAGTAAAAGCAGCTCCCCAAACAGCAGGAGATATGCATTAGACTAATGTGTGATTAAACACATCCATGCATGTGATTGGTTGATTTATATGGCCTGACAGTGGTAATTGGTCGGTTTTATAGATCCATCATGGATCATGGAGAGAAGTGGGCAGGTGTTACATATGTGCTCTGATAGTAACATGTTATTATTACTTTTATATTCCATGACTCATATTTCATGACTTGAATCCCATAGTATGTGATGTGTGACGTAATTTAGTGACCTCTACATTTCACAGAGAGTATTTTGTACCGCACACGTGTTTACATTCCTGAGGAAAACATAAAGGCAGGGCCGCGGGATTCTGGGAAGATATTTACAGTAGGAGGTGCTGAACGTTCAGTAGGGGAGTTCAGTTAGGCGTAAGCGAAAATGCGCGTGCTCGTGAACGCGCATTTTCACGCGAAAAAGTGTCTTCTACTTTCCCTCTCAGAATATGAACAAACTGACACAGGCAATTAACCAGGATAAGGAGCAGATACTGTGATACAGCATATTTATTAGGGCCTAACAGAAATCTGTTATGATTAAAATTATTATTGTGTGCTGGCGTGCTCCAACCCCCATACACTATACATTATCATTCATAACACGTCCTTTATTTGGCCCTACTGGGAATTTGTGCACCAATGAAACCTATACACTTACCGGCCAGTAGGTGGCAGTAATAAGAAGAAGAAGAAGAAGAAGAAGAAGAAGACAATATGCGCTGCATGCACAGAGAAGCACTTTGGTTTTTTATGGATATTGGACATCACATAACTTTCAAACACTCTTATACCGGTAATGCATTTTCACTTTTTGAGACATGCACGCTACAGAAAGTGTGCACACTTGTGCGTGGACACAGCATGACTAATGGCAGCAAAACTCTGTCAACAATAACAAGTGTTAGCTGCATGGCTCACCAAATGTCCTTCAGGTAGGCTATACTCCTCACAGCTTTTCAATCGACTGGTAATGTTTTATATACTGGCTTCATGTGATCACTGATTAGAGGTAGCAGTAGCAATGTGGATCCACATTCACGCAACCCCGACTCCTACATATTTTGCATTTCACCGGTTGCATTGTTTTCTTACAGTTTTTCACAATACAGTAAGTAAGCTGTGGGTTGCTAGGTTTGAGCAAAGTGGAGCTGTCCATGGTGCTGAGTAGTGCTGGACAGGTGTGCTCTGTCCTTGGTGCAGATTTGGGGAAAAACATAAATAATTAAAAAAAAACAATGGAATACATTTTAATAAAATCAAAGAAATTTCATAAACACAAAAATAGCAGATCTACAAGCTCACAACATGATGCGTGTAAGCTGGCAGATCTAATATCTTCACTAGTTTAGGTCCCGGGGAGACATCAAAGTTTTCACAAAGCTGAAAGCTTTGGGAACCACTGTTTCTCCTGCATGGTATGACATTAAAGCATGACAACATTTAATGTTGTAGTACATTATGTAGAGTAGTAAATACAGGTTGGACTGTAAAGCACTCCCTACGAAGGAGACAGCGTTAACACTGTAGCAGCAGTATACGACTCCTATCAAAATATATATTGTATGTTGCAAAGTGTGGAATAAAAAGAGAAAACGTCTATTTTCGGCAAAGAAATGTGTTGTAAAGGGAAAACATTGGTGGAACAAGTAGACCCAATACCCGATACCCGAAAAAAATAACAAGCTTATTGAATACTCTGTATCAATTAGCTTTGGGCTTATCAAGCCTGTTATCGAGCATAGCGGCCCATGACGTCATCATGTTTAAACAATCAAGTACTGTATAAAAGTACTGTATTTGAAGGCCCTATAGTATAAAGATGCTGGTTCTGTTCAGAATAATGTTTTTGTCGTCTCCCGTCTTTCCACAAAATAATAGAAAATGCTCGATAGTGGGCTCGATAAGAACCCGGCTCGATAAGCTGCTCAATAAGGTGCTCGTTATCAATAAAAAATATCCCTACCCAAATCCTCCTATAGAAGCTAGAAACTCTACATTTTACTGAGTGAGGAAAGCAAACTGTATACCTTTTCTCTGTGTTTGGCACCAGCGCAGGACTCTATTGTACTATGGGCTGTCATTTATTGTTCATCCACAGCTTTCTCTCTGTCTCTGGGTTGTAATTCTATAATCATTGTGAGACAGAGAGTCGGAGACGTATATTTAATATCTCAGCCCACTGTGATGATGTGGCATGTTTTGAGACATTGGCTTTGATGACTATATCAATACCTCATCTCTTTTTCATGCCATTGACAATCGTTGCCGTGCGGTCGCAACATCCGCCTCTGAGGCAAACACAAGCACTTAAGCCCTCCACTTATTTCAATATCCCATTGTTTCCCTCCCTGTCGCATTGTTTTATTAAGACGCCGTTGTTCATCAGCATGTTATTATCATAAAGCAGTGGGAAAAAAACGCTTTTATTTGGTAGTCAATCTAATTTAACTACCGCGGGAGACTGATGGAAGTTCACAGGAGGGTAAATTAATGAACACAGAGCAGATTTGCGGAACCGGATCTTTATTTCCTGGGCAGTTTACCAAGGTTTCTATTTTGCCTTTTGTTGCCACTATGAGCACGTGTCATCCGTGTGCGCGTGGCTTACATCTACCAAGAGGGAACATTTGTTTTCCTGGAGCTCCATTTTGAGACTAAGTAGTTGTGACATCTCTGCTACCCACAATCCCCTGCGGGAGGAGCTGGCTGTTAGCGATATTTCCCCCGGTGACGGCCTGGGCTGGGGCTTTACACCGTGTTAGAGCAATTAGATCTCAATTAACTCTAGAGTAAACACACACACACACACACACACACACACACACACACACACACACACACACACACACACACAAGTGAGAGAGATAACGTCTCCCAGGGAACAGTGTTGGGGTTAACAGATGTAAAAAGGCCTGTGATCTCTGGGGTCTTGTTTGTCCGGACCCCTGTGTGCACTGTGCATGTAGCCCTGTGGGCTGGATTCACTCTACCACTCACACCACACATACTGTGTGCACGCACACACACACACACACACACACACACACACACACACACACACACACACACACACACACACACACACACACACACACACACACACACACACACACACACACACACACACACACACACACACACACACACACACACACACACACACACACACACACACACACACACACACACACACACACACAACACATGCATGCATAGACGTAAAAGAACACACAGATTAGTGCACAATATAGCCTCCCGGAAAGACACATGTTAACACATGCCGCACACACGCACGCCCGCACGCACCCCTCCTAACTGCACTTCCTATCTCCTTGACTTCTCTCCTGACTCACGTCTCCTTTCCTCTCTTTACTTTTACTCTCCTGCCGTCTCTCTCTCTCTCTCTCTCTCTCCATCTCTCTCTCTCTCTCTCTCTTAAAGTACATTAAGTACAGTACTTAAGTGCAATTTTGAGGTGATTTTACTTTACTAAAGTATTTCCAAATGTCAGCACATGTCCACTACATCTCCATCCATCCATCCATCTTCAACCGCTTATCCGTTGTCGGGTCGCGGGGGCAACAGCTCCACCAGAGTGCTCCAGACTTCCCTCTCCAGAGCAACATTAGTGACTTCCTCCTGGGGAATTCCGAGACGTTCCAAGGCCAGTGAGTCGATGTATTTCCTCCAACTGCGCCTTGGTCTGCCCCGGGGTCTCCTCCCTGTGGGACGTGCGTCGAGGACCTCCCTAGGGAGGCACCCGAGAGGCATCCTAACCAAAAGCATCCTAACCAAATGCCCGAACCACCTCAGCTGACTCCTTTCCAGGCGAAGGAGCAGCGGTTCTACTCAGAGTCTCTCTCGTGTGACTGAACTTCTCACCCTATCTCTAAGGGAGATGCCAGCTACCCGTCGAAGAAAACTCATTTTGGCTAATACTTGTATTCGCGACCTTATTCTTTCGGTCATGACCCACACTTGAACATATTGTACTTTTACTTCACTACAATTATATGAAAACTTTAGTTACTAGTTAACTTTGTAGATGTTGATTATTATTCCAAAACACTATAGCCGCTGCAATATATTTCGGCCATTTGAAAATAGCAGATCTACAAGCTGTGTGTCACGATGCATATTTCTAATTACGGGCTTTTACTTGTAAAAGAGTATTTCTATTGATGCTTTTACTTAAGTCAAACATGTGAGTACCTTTTCCACCACTGCAGTCTACCTATAAGCTCACAATACATGTGCGCTGCATGCATTGTGAGCTTGTAGATCAGATATTTTCGCTCGCGTGACTCTGTTATACGACGAAGTCCAAATCCGTCATATCTCCCTCTCTCGCTCTCTCCCGGGTCGCTGTGCTTGTCGCGGGTGATAATCCGTGTCACGGCGGCTGATTGGGGATTAGGACTAGCGGTTTATTCACGGCGGGGAGAATGATACAGCGCTCAGCGCCCCCCGGCTCCCGCGGCTGCCGCTCTCTGCTGAATTAGCAACATGTTTGAATGAGATAAAAGGGACAGCTTAGCCTTCCGCTCTCCACCACATAATCCCCCATACAGCTGTGAAATGAGCCACACCACACCTATAGTAGGCTATCGTACGCGTCGTGTACACACAACTCGCACGCACGCACGCACGCACGCACGCACACACACACTCACACAGATACACACACACACACACACACACTAACTCTACCTCACTCCATGTCCACACTCTCTCTCTCTCTCTCTCTCTCATAGACATACATACAGTGCACAGTAGTTAAACCTGCGCACCGGTGCTCCGATGCGTATGTCCGTGGCTGCGTATGACGTAATGATTAATTTGTGCTTGATATGGCATTGGTTTCAGATTACATACATGTATACATAGGGGCATTACCTTTAATCCATCCGACACTGAAACATATCATTATTGCGTCCCACGCAGCCACAGCATAGGCCTATACGCATCAAACGACCCAAGTAACCACAGTATACTGCTAATCAACTTACAAATTACATACAATGTTAATTGAACTCTGAGAGTGTACCGTGTGTGTGTGTGTGTGTGTGTGTGTGTGTTTTAACTGTGTGTGCCTGTGTAGCAATCTGGCCACGCTGAATCACACGCAGTGATTCAGCGAGAGCATTGTTCGAGAGCATTGTCCTATAGGTTTTAAGGTGCTTGAATTTTCGCAGTATTATGTCTATAGATTTAGTATAAAGTAAAGTGTTTTATAGAAAGCAGAGAAGTACTGTATGACCTGGGCGGTGATTATTGTAAGGAAACATAGTTACATTAGAGGCCACTACAGGTGGTTTTTATCTTTTTAATATGAGAGGCCTAATTCCATCAGTCAGCTTGTGCGACACGGCAATTTACTGTACAAGCTCTATTAGGATGACTGCCCTATAGGCATGCTCTGGCATGGGGAAAAAACAATGTTGTGTATATTTCTGCATAAGCTGGTTGAGAGCTTATCTACATGAAGAAATATAATATCTCTGCTGTTGGTCAGAAACCAGCTAACTCCAAAATGTTAATTTTTCAGGAAATTAAAATAAAATAAAAACAGGAAAGGAAGAAAATAGAAAACACTATTCAGTGTTTTTAATTCAATAATTGTTTTTGTTAAGTTAAAGCTCTATAGTGTGAATTTCTGATCATTGTGATGTGATTTAGAGGTGTCATTGCAGGATGTTCTCATCGGAGGGCGCCCTACAATTCTACCCTAAATATTCAGAAACTGCTTCCTGTTCTGTAAACTTCACTTCCTTCCAGGTCATTTTGTTATTGTTTGCTGAGAACAAGCTACATGTGAACAACAAACTGGTATGAAATTCACACAGAATAATCATTTATTAGAGCTTCTCTTGTTTGTAGTCCAAACTGTGATCCTGAAGTAAAGAGAAAGAATTCAGTCAAGTTTAGTGTTGTTGTGAAACCACTAAGAAAGCACTTTATTTGCTTGTTTGAGTCCAGATACTTGATAAAAACAAACAAACAGGGGTTGTGTGAACGTTGTCTTGATGTTTTAAACATAGGCCTATTTTAGTGCAACACTGTAATGCTGTAGAGTCATTTATGACGAAGTTTGATGCTAACCACTAAACTAGCTATCTGCTAGCCTTGGTTACTGAGGTAGCGAAGACATTAAAGGGTCATTCTGCTTATTTTGTTGACATGAAACCATTTGTTTGAGTGTCTTAAGACACTGGTATGTTGTAGTTACAAGTAGCCTACCTGGATGGTTAGAATGTACATAATAAATTAATGGTTAAAAAGGGGAATATTAACCAACACACAGACATAAAGGGTGTTCAATAGCAATTATTTATGAAAGAAATCACACCTGTGTGAAGTGAGTGCTCTTATCATCATACAGACATACACCATAATACATCATCTCATTCTAGCCAATCACAATTTGCCCACACTGATAAGGCAGTGGAAGCAGCTGAAAAATGCCTGCTTTGCTTTCTGAGGTGGGGAAAGAAATCTGAAATCACCCTCACCTATGGTGAAATTCTGCCGTTGTGATACTACAACACACACACACACACACACACACACACACACACACACACACACACACACACACACACACACACACACACACACACACACACACACACACACACACACAAAATCCTCAAATTCCTCATATTTCCCACCTCTTATTCCCTCTACCTCTCCTCCCTCTCTCCTCCTCCCTCCACCCTGTCCCCTCTCTCTCCTTCATTACTTCTCCATATGTAGATAGCCACGCATTATTATTGTTATTATTATTTCCCCTGCCTCGTTTTGCTGACGCGACGCATGAAGCCAAATGAAGTGAGATATACGGCAGGGCTTATTGGCGGGGATGGCCCAATCCCTCCTGGCCCTCACCATTAACAAAATGGACCACACTTTGTCTCGCACTGATTTTCATATTGTTGAAAGTGTGTGCGTGTGCGTGTGTGTGTGTGTGTGTGTGTGTGTGTGTGTGTGTGTGTGTGTGTGTGTGTGTGTGTGTGTGTGTGTGTGTGTGTGTGTGTGTGTGAGAGTGAGAGAGAGGAGACGACGGGGGGCTATTTTTAGAGCTTAATCACATGTAGGAAATAATAACGGCTGAATCAACTCAGGAGAACACCAACTCTCAGCTGTCCAGATCATTCCATTAGGCATTAAGCCTGAGTTATACTTAGTTACGCGCGCAAAACATGCAGCAGATCTACAAACTCACAGCTTCTAGACCACTGTCATGCTGTATAGCCTCTGTAGTGCCTGAGTAATAGTTATAGCATTATTATTTGAGATGCATAAACAATATTAAACATTTGACTGAATACAGAGGGATATACAACTACATGGCATTAACTTCCATATTTGCTGTTGTGTTTATTATTTAAAAAAAGTAAGCATTCATGAAACAAATCCAATATTGTAATCCTGTCAATCATTAACATTCTGCACAATAACATGCATGTAATTGGAGGTTATTGGGGGTATTTCCCCCATAGTCCTCAGTGCTATAGCTCCACATTGTGGTATTTTCCCCATGCATCTCTCCCCCTCTCTGGCCCCCATATATACAGAGTGTCCTCTGGCTGAGGGGCCACGCAGGGGACAGTCCTCTCCTCCCCCCGAGAGACGTCTCTGGTTACCAGCGGAGACGGAGGAATAAGCACTTTTCCCCACTGATTGGTTTAGCCAGCGCCTCCTAATATCATATTGATGATAATTTCCCTGTAATGCGCCATTTGCACTAATTGTGATGCAGGGAGTGAGTAATGGCATGTGACTGCGTACTGCTCTCTCTCTCTCTCTCTCTCTCTCTCTCTCTCTCTCTCTCTCTCTCTCTCCATCCGTCGCTCCTCAACACTTAATCTCCTGATTGTCCCAGAGAGAGAAGACGTGACATGATCGTCATAAACAACCTGCTCTTCCACCCCTCCCCCCTCTCCCCCCTCCTCCCCCCTTCTTCCCCCTCCTCCCCCCTCCCCGTTCCTTTGGTCAGCCACAGACCTATACCTCCTCGGTCTCTTTCATTCTTGACCTCCGCTGCACCCTCGATCGCTCCTCTCTCCTTTTGTTTCTCCTTGTCTCCCTGCTGTGTCTAACGCTTTTCACAGTCTCCATTTACCCTGTTTTTTTCATATTTCATCGCCACCACCCAAGTCCCCCCCTCTCTCTCTCTTATTTGCCCATCCACTCCCCCCCCCCCCCCCCCCTCACACACGCACACACACACTGTAGCCTCTCCCTCACTCTCTCTCTCATAATTAGTGTCTATGTCTAGCTGTCTGCCCCCTCGGCCAGCGTATGTGACTTTATTCCCAACGCAAGATAAATTGATCTTGATTCCTTGTCAAATAAGTAACCGGAAATATGGACAGTCTATTCTCGGGGGTGGGCCCTGAGACACATATAACCAGATATATATGCTAATACCACTTAAGCAAATGAAATCGTATAATTGGCCATAACAATCTAACCTTTGAACAATGAATTACTGCTTGTCTGCGCTCCATATGCAAACCATTTACATAAGAGTTAATAATTTAAATGAACACTTTTTTCCATGCCTTTCTGATGTGATCTTTGTCTTACCAAACATTTAGACTTCATGGCCCCTGTGTGTGTTATCGTACACACACACACGTGTACACACGCCGTGTACGTGCGCACGCACGCACGCACGCACGCACGCACGCACGCACGCACGCACGCACGCACGCACGCACGCACGCACGCACGCACTCTGAGGGTTAAATCCACGCTCAGGGTTTTACAGTGCAGTCATGTTTTGGAAGGCAGCCAAATAGTGAAGAAGTTCACGTTGATCATCCCCATGCACTTTATCTGAGCTGTGATTGTCCCCCCATACACTTTATCTGAGCTGTGATTGTCCCCCCATGCACTTTATCTGAGCTGTGATTGTCCCCCCATACACTTTATCTGAGCTGTGATTGTCCCCCCATGCACTTTATCTGAGCTGTGATTGTCCCCCCATGCACTTTATCTGAGCTGTGATTGTCCCCCCATACACTTTATTTGAGCTGTGATTGTCCCCCCATGCACTTTATCTGAGCTGTGATTGTCCCCATATATATACTTTATCTGAGCTGTGATTGTCCCAATACACTTTATCTGAGCTGTGATTGTCCCAATACACTTTATCTGAGCTGTGATTGTCCCCATACACGTTAGAGCTGTGATTGTCCCCATACACTTTATCTGAGCTGTGATTGTCCCCATACACGTTAGAGCTGTGATTGTCCCCATGCACTTTATCTGAGCTGATTGTCCCCATACACTTTAGAGCTGTGATTGTCCCCATACACTTTATCTGAGCTGTGATTGTCCCCATACACTTTAGAGCTGTGATTGTCCCCATGCACTTTATCTGAGCTGTGATTGTTCCCATATACACTTTAGAGCTGTGATTGTCCCCATACACTTTATCTGAGCTGTGATTGTTCCCATATACACTTTATCTGAGCTGTGATTGTCCCAATACACTTTATCTGAGCTGTGATTGTCCCCATACACTTTAGAGCTGTGATTGTCCCCATACACTTTATCTGAGCTGTGATTGTCCCCATACACTTTAGAGCTGTGATTGTCCCCATACACTTTAGAGCTGTGATTGTCCCCATACACTTTATCTGAGCTGTGATTGTCCCCATACACTTTAGAGCTGTGATTGTCCCCATACACTTTAGAGCTGTGATTGTCCCCATACACTTTAGAGCTGTGACTGTCCCCATGCACTTTATCTGAGCTGTGATTGTCCCCATACACTTTAGAGCTGTGATTGTCCCCATGCACTTTATCTGAGCTGTGATTGTCCCCATACACTTTAGAGCTGTGATTGTCCCCGTACACTTTAGAGCTGTGATTGTCCCCATACACTTTATCTGAGCTGTGATTGTTCCCATATACACTTTAGAGCTGTGATTGTCCCCATGCACGGCTGTGAAATCAGTGGAAGCGGCCCATCTCCTGCATGCTCCTGGGTGGCAGGAGGGAGGAGACGACCAGCGCAGAGAGAAGGAGCAGCCGGAACACAGACGTCAGGGGAAATGATGGCAACAATCACAGGACAGGTAATACGGTCAGTCATAGTCTGGAGAAATGCATCCAAAGGAAAAGAAAAAAAAGTTGGTCACACTTTTCTACATGAAAATCAAATTGACAATATGATATACTGATTATCAGGACTGGAGAAGAAATATTTGAAAGCAACTCTTTGTTTTTTTTTTACGGTAACTGAACAGATACATTTCTCTCTCTCTCTCTCTCTCTCTCTCTCTCTCTATCTCTCTCTCTGTCTCTCTGTCTCTCTCATTTTATTCATTTATTTTACTTTCATAACTAGACTGTTTCTCCCTCTCTTTTTCTTATATTTTTCATGCACTGGACTGGGTTTCTCCCCCTCTGGTTCTCTCTGCATCTAAAGAGGATGAGCTGAAGGGGAGGGGAGGAGAGGAGAGTTGAGTCAGGGACTGCTATCCCCAGGGGAGGTTCAGAGCATCGGACCTCTTATTCCCACCATCTCATTGTTCCCAAGCCCCCCCCAAGCCCCCCGGCCCGTAATTTACGAGAAGACGAGCGTCAAAGCGGCCCATAAATCCTGCCATGCCGAAAGAGTCCCAATCTCAATCTATCAACGAGTCACCGGTCAGCCGGTAAATACCCCATCCCTAGCTCTTCACCAAATAACACACGCACGCACACACGCACACGCGCACACGCACACACACACACACACACACACACACACACACACACACACACACACACACACACACACACACACACACACACACACACACACACACACACACACACACACACACATTCATGTGTGTGCTCAGTGCTCACATGAAGGAACACAGACACACATACTATACAGTGCACACACACAATTGCACAGTTTTTGTTTGCCTGCATATCTACTTTTCGAGTTCTGCATGAGGAAACTGCTCTTGCTGAGGCGGCAAGTTTGCAAGATGAGTGGCTAAGGCACACGTGCACCAGCACACATGCACTGCCTCACACGTGCACCAGCACACATGCACTGCCTCACACATGTGCACAGGTCACTGCTGGAGGCAGGAGGTCCCAGGTATTCATTGTTTGTTGCTGTTTTTATGCAGAGGCACTGCATTAAGCCATGGGAGACTAACAGCATTTAACATGGTATATAATGTACTATACACTCCACTACTGTACCACAATGTTCCAAAATATTACACTGTTCTAACAAAGTGACAACACTTAAGCAATAACAGAAAATGACTGGACATGGACCCCATGGAATGAATCACCTGAAATTAAACTTAAATACATGAACCCTATAGCATCCCTTTTCTGGGCATGTCATAAAGGCAAACATTTGCTACCAGCTCAAAACGCATTGCAAAAAATGTGGGGTCGAGTGAAAAGAATGTGACCAAGCAGGGTTTGAGAGGTTGAATGAGTTGTAGACTTGGTTATTCCCATGCTGATGATATATCTGCCATAATCGTTCATTTAAATGAATCCAACTGGCACTCAGATATTCACCACCACGTCAAGGTATAATCTTACATTCCTAAACCTATTTTTTGGAATATGGGATAATTTTGACTGTTACACTGGATGTGACACATTTAGCGCACTAAAGCTCTCCTCAAAAGGTTACTGTGTTGAATTTGTTATTTATCTATTTTTGATGAAGTCGCTGCATCATGCTCTTATATACTTTCTCACTCCCCTCCCTCGTGGGAACATCTTATTCAAGCAGTTCTGCTCCATCTTTCTCCTTTTTTCTGTATTCTTCCTCTTCTTGTGGGACTTCCCAGAGCTCAGTAGTGTGAGGTGTGCTGTAGCGGAGGAGCAGAGGACTCAGCCAGGGCACTTCAGTTCACTGGAAGCTAACGCAGGGTTATTGTTGTTGGACAGTCACTGCCAGATCCATTACTTACTATAGGATCTCTGTCATTAACCCTGACATGAACCTTCACATACAGTACCACTGAAACACTCTCTCTCTCTCTCTCTCTCTCTCTCTCTCTCTCTCTCTCACACATACCACTGAAACTCTCTTTCTCTCTCTACCTCTCTCTCTCTCTCTCTCTCTCTCTCTCTCTCTCTCTCTCTCTCTCTCTCTCTCTCTCTCTCTCTCTCTCTCTCTCTCTCTCTCTCTCTCTCTCACACACACACACGCACAAACATACGCACATACGCGAAGCATTTAAGTTTTCTTCATGATTCCCTGGTCGTCACCACTGCCTTCATCATCACCCTCCTACCCAAAAATCAGCTTTTATTGCCTTAGTAAAATATGTGTACACACACACACACACACACACACACACACACACACACACACACACACACACACACACACACATAGAGACATCCACGTGTCGATCAATAACCCTCATAGATTGTCAATTACAACCTGGACGGGGGAATGAATGGGATTTGCATATATATAGAGCTGGGTTTACCCATGCGCTCACGGGACATCCTAAAACTGCTGCCCTCAGCACACTGACCGACAGGAGGAAGGGAGAGCAAGGGGTGGGGTGGGTGGGGGGCTGCGTGAGGCCACCATGGACAGTGGACAGTGGGTCCCTAAATATCAGAGGGCAAGCACCTGATGTGTTTGCTATAAAAATGTGTGTGTGTGTGTGTGTGTGTGTGTGTGTGTGTGTGTGTGTGTGTGTGTGTGTGTGTGTGTGTGTGTGTGTGTTTGTGTGTGTGTGTTTGTTTTTATTGTAAATCTCTCTTCTCAAGAAAACTTTGACTAAAGGCTGAAAAGGATTTTAAATGTATTAGTCATTAGTATTATCATCCTGTATTACAGCTTTTTTTTGGGTAATACAGTCTACAATTCGCATCATTATCTTGTGTGTATACAGAGACACACATCCACGTTTTCCCCCTGTCCCCACGTGCAGTGTGTGTCTCGTATACTATACAAATATTAATTTTCCTGTACTTGAGTCACCGCTGTGGCAACAGGGGCCAATTAACAGGGTTGATTATGTGTCTGAACCAGCTGCTCCCACAGGGGACTCACAGGGAACAACACACAGGCCATGGCAGCAGAGCAGCATAAAACTCATCATAAACACAGCATTATACTGTACATATCCCATTTTTCAGCCCTTTTCCTATCAAGCACCATTATTCATTCGCTATTTGAGCCACGGACCAGTGGGAACACCATTTGATAAGATGTAGCCTTCCAGACCCAAGACAACGTAGAATATTTAGTAATCGTTGGATAAGATTCTTTCCACACTTCCATGCTGTATTGATGTGGTATACCAATAGGCGAGATAACAGGCAGATCTTTACGCTCTCAACAGTTAAAGATCTACTGTATAAAGGGTTCATTTGGTTACCAACTCTCCATCATTTAGCTGATTACCTGTTTGAAAACTACTGTTTATCAACATCTGGTCCGGGCCTACCAGGGGTCAGACTCTCTCCGAGAGTGTACAAATGGAACCGTGCATCTTTTGGCACCCTAATCTACACTGTTAAACTCTCAGTGTTAATTTAACTCTCACTATATGACTTTAATAAGAGGCTACAGCGTGGGTGCGTGAATCTTCTTTTTTGCATGGTCATAAGACAGAAAAGGAAGAGAAAGAGAGTAGGAGAGAAAGAGAGAGTGTGTGTGTGTGTGTGTGTGTGTGTAAGAGAGAAAGAAGCAACAGCACATAAAGGTATACAATAAACCCAGTAAATTGAATTAGACCTGCCCTTCAGAAGAGACAGCACTCATTAAATCACAGCTTCACAGCTATCCATGTATGAAGACTGGAGTTATTTAAATACTATTTCACTGCACAGCTTCTAAAGGCTCTATTACTATACAGTAAATACAAGTAGTGAGGAATGTGTATGCATAACGGAAATCCACTTCTGTAAATATAATGAGCTGCATTCATTCTGAGAAATTGGCTTCAATGAACTTGCGCGGAAACAGTTGTTGTGTGCGCGGCTGCTATCACTTTCCAGCAGCTATTTTTGTTATGCACCATTATGTCACGGAATTTTGGTAATAGCTGCTTTGAGGGTGGCTTTGTGAATCCTGAGATGTATTATATATCACTGTATCCAAAAGCTAGGCAGAGCTGTTTCTTCCCACAGATTTTAAAATAAATTATATTTCTGGTATACTGGTACTGTAGGTGTATGTATTTTGTGGTGGTAATAAATCTTGACACGTGTGTCACGGTATGAACAGAGGCTGGGAATGTTTATTGGCACATCCTTTTATAAACCCATACTTTGATGGTGTGTGACAAACCGCACAGCTCATTGGAGGTAGCTAGATGAATGTAACTGCCAACAGAAGCTAGACAGACCTGTTATATTTTTTATTGATTAACACCCAGCGTGGCGTGGTGGTGGTGTGTAGCTCATTCCGCATCCTAACTAGCTGGAGTGTGTTTTATGAATAACTGCTGCTCAGTAGCTGTACTAGATTTACTTTAGTGATAATATCTAATAGTGCAGTGGTTCTCACAGTAGGGTCTGGGACCCCCCGTGGGTCCTTGAGGACGTTCCAGGGGGTCTCCAGCAATATTAGTTAATATGGCACCCCGTTTTATACTTTAACTATTCGAAAATAGACAATCAACAAATGTGTCTCACTGTGATGTGACGCAAATCAAATACCCAAAGGTCCCGTTTTTCCCAACTCCAGTCCTGTTTGTGTGTGTAACATTCAAAGGATCAGACTCTTCCTCACACAGGAGTCAGTCCAGCTCCTTATCCAGACATTGACCTCATCCATATCTGGTCCATAGCTCTAATGCGTTGCATTAGAGCTATGGACCAGAGCTAGGCTACCTGTACAAAGGTAAGTTTATCTCGTTATCTCGGGCATGGCTACCTTTGCAAAGGTAAGTTTATCTCATTATCTCGGGCGTGGCGTTTAACCCGTTAAAGCAAAGGGAATTTGAGGAAAAGTCTAACAAACTAATGTTAGTAGCAACTGCTGGAAAATAACTCATATTTGAATTTCTTTGCGTATAGGCCTAATTGTAGTAATGCAACTTCATAAGAATGATTATGCTTAAACAGCTCTATATGAAGATGTAGTTTTTGAAGGGTTCTCTGCCATCCACTAGGGGCAGCTTATCTCTTTAGCTTTCCTGTTCTGTAGAGTGAAGAAGAGAGCCATTTGGTTTGTTGTCAGTTTCATGTTCACATTCAGAGATGCATGTTATGTTGGTTGGAAGTTCTTCACCTAATAACTGTAAGTTTGTTTATGTTATGCTTATATATGGAACTATGGTATAGTTTTTGCCTATTTTGTTTACACTCTTATGTGAGTAAATGTTTGCTTTTATACATTTTCTTGTGATTATTAGCCTGCTTATTTTAGTTAATGATTTTCTATGATTGTTTGTTTGTACTGCAGGGCTTCTTCATCTTTGTCATTAAAGAAACTATTTGACATCGAGGAGTGTAGTTCTTCATGAAGAAGCCATGGTTGTTGTTGGATGCTCTGTCCCTGGCTGCGCTTTCAAGACTGACGACGTGTCTGAAGCGCTCGCCATCGCGCTGTTGAATAACCATGGACTTGCCCATCAGAACGCACCACCTGCCGCTCCGGCCCAGGCCCCAACCCCTCAGAGCCCGAAACTGGATCGGCCTAAGGTCGACGTTGGCGTGTCTATTGAGGAATGGAATGTATTCATCCGTCGTTGGGACGTCTTCTGCACCGGCTCGGGCATAGGAGCTGCCCAGGCCCCATTCCAGCTCTTTCAGTGTGCTGGGCCTGAACTTGGTGACAGCCTGCTGAAAGTCAATCCCAACGTCGCTTCAGGGACTTTGCCAGATCTCATCGCCGCCATATGTGAGTAAATGTTTGCTTTTATACATTTTCTTGTGATAATTAGCCTGCTTATTTTAGTTAATGTTTTTCTATGATTGTTTGTTTGTACTGCAGGGCTTCTTCATCTTTGTCATTAAAGAAACTATTTGACATTGAGGTTGAGGAGAGTATTTCTCCAGTTTTAGCTGAGCCTGTGGTCTTCCTCCCTGGAAGCACTAGCTTAGGTCTCGCTCATACTTACTCACTTACTTTATAAAATTAAACAATATGCAACGTATATTTGTGGAAGGAAGTGCAGTCAACAAAGGCGGAAATAACCTCGGGGGAAAAAACAAACAAAGAAACATATCCCCAGACAGAATATGGAGGACATGACCTCTGTGTCCTCAGTGGTAGCTGCTGGCATGAGGTTGAGCTGACTCTTCAGAAAAGATGACTATTCGGCACGAATATAGTTTTTTCCAAACATGACTACTGGACCAATATCTATTGTCAGAAAACAGCAATCCTCACTAAAGTCCTGTACCCTTTACATGTACTAGGCCAGTGCCAAGGTTTCTACAATACCTGTTGTATCCATTGTCAGAGAGTATACCGGTTGTACCCATTACTTTATTGGGGAAAAAAGCACATTAAAACACTAAAAACAAGAGTTGATAAGTCAACTGGAAAAGGCAATTGTGAATACGTTTTAGGGTTTTTGAAGGTAGGGGTACTGTACATGTGCATATTATATAGATATCTTAATGTTTTTATGTTCTCTTTGACATGACTCTCCCTTGCCCCCATCCCGCTCCTTTTTGTCTCCGCCATCAACATATTATTTCGCCCCTGGATTTCTTGGAGCATGACGCAACTTATAGCCGGCCATGTTTGTGCCAAATTACATTTTCCTTTTCTGGCATAGTGTTGTGACCAAGATGTATGACTTAGATTGTTCAGATCCCATTCCAAGTGGTTATGATTGACCACAGTTTGCAGGCCCTGGGTAGGCAACCTGGCCTGCATGGTGGAGACCCCTGTGCTCTGAGGACCATTGAGTTCGTCTCCTTGTCTGGAAAACCCACTACCAGAATCAGAATAGGGTCGACGTGGTGTCTGGTTGCTACAGGGCCGAGCTTACCAGCACTCCACTTGCCTCCACACTAACAAAGACTATATATAAATATACTCTGCCAAGGTTAGGTGTATTATCCTGCCTTAATGTCTTCACATATTGTGCAGTTAATATAAAACGCATTATTCAGGCGCATTTCAGCCACCTCTTTTGCCCATAAGGACCACTTTACGCAACATCATCAAACAGCGACGCGCACAGTATATGGTAACATCATTACGTTACATTATTATATCCACGGAGAAAAAAAAGGTCTGGGGCAGAGTCCACTTCAATTCGGCATACAGTAGCGCAAACGTCGCTCACTCTGCTGATTTCTGATCGTCTGCACCTTTGTTAAATTGACGCACACACAGACACACACACATCCTGCCTCTCTGTCGCTCTAATTAATTAGTCAGGTCACATCCAGTCTAGAACGAGACTGGCTGCATCATTCTACAGGTCACAGGTTTCTGCGTTACACATTTGTTTTGTGTTTGTTTTTCGTGGTCGAGCCTAGTCTACTGAAAAACAATACTTTATCACAAAAAACCTAAATCAAAGGAAAGAAAATGAAACATGACAAGGTGAGCAGTGCCTCCAAAGTGTCGACGTGAGTGAGGAAGGTGGAGGTCGTGTGTGTGTGTTGGAGGGGTGTCGTGGGGACGTTATCACTCCGTGGCAGCATCAAGCTAATATTGTCACCCTGTTAGGAGGTCATGCTACGGCAAATCTGCAGCGACGCAAGCTGAGGGGGATCAGACTCGTGCTGTTGGGGGGGGGGGGGGGGGACTTGGCCAGGGGGGTTAATGTGTCTGATAGGCGTCTCTCTTCCTCTCTGACTCCTTCTCTCCACTCTCCCTGCAGGCGCACACACCCCTCACACTCCATCCGTCTCTTTTCGTCAAGCACTCCTGGTGTGGTTATGTGCAGGGAGAAGCTCCAACAGGAAGGAGGTACACACACACACACACACACACACACACACACACACACCACGGTGCATTAGGATGGTGATTTGGCCTCCTTCATGCCTATGCCATGGCCCTATTTATCATAATGCATCATTTACCATACCCACTCCCCTCACTATTCACATGGGCATTATCATATTGTAGTGTGGCCACAGGGTATAGCGTGCAGAGCACAGATGTAAGAGTATACACAGTGTGTCTGGACGAGAGCTCATCGCCTTAAATACTTGCCTCAAACAGCTCTTAACCGCATTAGAATTGGACTTTTGTCAGGGAGATGGCCAGGGGAAGTATTGGATCAAAGCATGGAAATACAGGGAGGGAGTCTGTTATGCATCATGCCCCTCTTCTGTTGTAAATTTTTGGGCGGCCATAGCTGAATGGGTAGAGAGGCTGTCTGGGATCCAAATCCAAATCCCAAAGTCTCTGGTTCGTCTCCATTCCACCCAGTCTTACTCTAGTGTCCACGTGTTGCCTACCTGAGCAAGTCCACCTACTGTATAGGGCTATAGGCTATGGAACACCCTACCTGAGGATCTAGCACTAGCGATATCAGTGTCGTCTTTTAAAAAACATATACTTTTAACCGTGTTTGTAAAAGCACTGTAAAATAAAGTCTAATGTGATTTAACTACTGTACGTACACAGCTAAACTTGAAGCATTGATTTATATCAGAAAGTGCTGTTGAACACCCTTTACGTCTGTTTGTTCGAAAATACCAATGAAAAGTAGTAAAAAGTGCTTTGGACAAAACCTCTAACTCCATTGGACCCTCAAACTGTCTGCTAAAACAGCTACCTCCACCACCTCTCACCCTCTCATGCAAGTAATTGAAGTGATTTCCTGAAAAATGTATATTTTTAATTTCCTGAAAAATGAACATTTTGGAGTTAAGTGGTTTCTTCTCGAAGGCAGAGATATTACACTTTCATATATTGAGGATTTTATTTGGTCGGTCTGTTATAGTGTGTCTGTATGAACACAGCTGTACACCACTGGTATTATCAGTGCCACATGTCTTGTGCAAACTACCAGTAGACACATTTTACCCGTGTTTTTATACCTTTTGAAATATTTCACTTTCATTTCATAGTGAGGCTCTAGTCGGGCTGAAACCTTGCCCAAATTAGTCATATGTCAAACATAAGGGGCTGTATTTTGCGTGTCTTAAGTACCAGGTCTTATTCCCTAACTTGAGTAAACTAAAGACCTGGAGGCGTGATCAATGCCATTTGGCTATTCTGAGTGGCCAAAGAGCATTGATCACGCCTCCAGGTCTTTAGTTTACTCAAGTTAGGGAATAAGACCTGGTACTTAAGACACACAAAATACAGCCCATAATATATGTCATAGACGTCTGATGTCACAGGCTGGCCACATGTCCCAGACCCACATTGGAGCCACGCTTTTCCCAAGTTGTTCCTGAGATCCATGCGATTCCATTTTATAAACTTTTATTATAACAAGGCATTGTGAGCTCATACTCCTCGTAGATAAAGTGTGCAATGTATGCTGCGGAACATCATGAATAAGTAGGAATAAATCAGGCTTGAGAGCGAGAGGACAAATGAGAAGAGAGAAAGAGTTTAGCAGTTGATACGTTGACCCAACCATTGGAATCCTTCAGCGTTATTCTGACAAAGAGTTATAGGAATAATGTAGATTAGATGATTATCTTAATTAGAGCAAAATGAGACAGAAGCATTGAGCGGGACTAGAAGCCTGCACCATAGACTGCACACACGCACGCACGCACACAAACATTCACGCACATGCAGGCTCATTCACACACACACACACACACACACACACACACACACACACACACACACACACACACACACACACACACACACACACACACACACACACACACACACACACACACACAACATTCACACACATGCAGGCTCATTCACCCCTCAGTATTACTTTGGTTTTCAGATCCTAATGAGAAGAGAAAAACCTAATTTGATCCATCTCGAACCCCCCCCAACCCCACCCTCAGCCCCCTCCCATTCCTCTCAGTCACGGCCTGTTCCCCGCTGCTCTGATTATTGTTAATCTCATCATATGTCTCTTTCCGCTCAATAAATACCCCCCACCTCCCCCCAGCTCTCTCTCCTCTGCCTCTTGCTGTTCCATCAGTACACTCTCTCCGTTTTCTCTCAAATCAAATTGTTACCGAACATAACCTGCTGGCCGAGTCCCCAGCGCACGCCGCAGCGCTAATGCAGTTTGTCATAATTAAGTGCCTGAGCCTAATTAATTAAATGGTCAAAGGGGGCCTAATCAGGGCCTCTCTGATGGTTCTGCCGGATGGATGGATGGATGGATGGATGGACAGATGGACGGACGGATGGATGGAGTGAAGTATATTGCTATTGAATGGTTGAACAGCAATGGCAAAGTTAATCGTGCAGGAGTCCTGGGTTCGCTGTTGTATTGCACACACGCACAGCCGCATGCACGCACGCACGCACGCATGCATTGATTGATTGATTGAAATATTTATTAACAGTTTGTAGAATTTACAGTACATTTTAAGCACAAACTCAATACAAAGACTGTTAACTGTGAGTGGACGACCCAATTAAGCATTACACTTGTTTACAACAGGGTCCACATTGTTCAATTCATCAAAACATTTAGAGACATACAAACATTTAGAGACATCCAAATAGACATTTCTATGTAGCTAAAGAACAGAACAGGAATTCATCATATAGGAAGTAAAAAAAGGGAAAAGATACATTATACAGTGAGGGGAAAAGGGGGGGGGGGGGGTGGGGGGGTTCAGATTTTACAGAGGCCAGTTTTGAATTGCAGCCATCCGTAGGTGCCCTTTGAGAGCGGTTTTGAAGGAGTCAAGGGATTCACATGTCTTAATGACTGTTGGTAGGGCGTTCCACATTTTGGTGGCATAGGAGCGAAAATAATTTAGTCCCTTGTTTGTGCCGAATCTGGGTTGTACATGGTTTGTTGCACTCCCTCTGGTGTTGTGGGTGTGGACTTCGTTTACATTAAGGAAGTATTTAGACTGGTACATGGGTATCTTAGTGGTGTATCGAATCTTGTGGACCAGACCCATTGCAAGATGCTGTACTCTGTCGTCGACCCTAAGCCATCCCAGCCTGTCAAAGTGGACAGGGGTGAGTTGGGTTCGGGGGGTGAGGCCAAGTAGGAGCCTGACCAGTTTGTTTTGGGAGGTCTGGAGCCTTGTTTTAAGGGCCTTTGAGGTGCTGTAGTACCAAGAGGTGGATGCATAGTCAAAGAAACCTCACGCACGCGCACACACACACACACACACACACACACACACACACACACACGTGCATGAATGCATGGGTATACGATTCAAATTCACACATAAATATGCACAGACACACACACACCCAGACTCACCACAAATACAACACAAACGCTCACATGCGACACACACGCACGCACGCACGCAGGCACGCACGCGTGCACACACACACAAACACACACACACACACACACACACACACACACACACACATGACCCCCACCGCCATTCCAATCCAACCATCACATAATAGTTTTCATTGAATTGCTTGAATACACAGTGCGTATTGATTGAGTAAATGTGCTAATGAAAGTGATGCACAGAGACAGTTCATTAAAGTTGGTCTTGATTAAAGGAGAGAGTGAGCCCACAAACAGACCAGTAATACGCCTGTATACTTAGTTGTGAGCTGGTGTCGCACACCAAACATACAAGCTCACAATGCAGTGCACTGCAACATATTCTGAGCTTGTAAATCGGGTATTTTCAGTGAACACACACGTACGCACACATGCACGTGTGCGCGCACACACACACACACACACACCATAACGCTCACAGTGCCATGGTCTATACGTATAGACACCATAACGCTCACAGTGCCATTGTCTCTATACGTAGACACCATAACGCTCACAGTGTCATGGTCTATACGTAGACACCATAACGCTCACAGTGTCATGGTCTATACATAGACACCATAACACTCACAGTGTCATGGTCTATACGTAGACACCATAACGCTCACAGTGCCATGGTCTATACATAGACACCATAACGCTCACAGTGTCATGGTCTATACGTAGACACCATAACGCTCACAGTGTCATGGTCTATACGTAGACACCATAACGCTCACAGTGTCATGGTCTATACATAGACACCATAACGCTCACAGTGTCATGGTCTATACGTATAGACACCATAACGCTCACAGTGTCATGGTCTATACGTAGACACCATAACGCTCACAGTGCCATGGTCTATACATAGACACCATAACACTCACAGTGTCATGGTCTATACATAGACACCATAACGCTCACAGTGCCATGGTCTATACATAGACACCATAACGCTCACAGTGTCATGGTCTATACATAGACACCATAACGCTCACAGTGTCATGGTCTATACATAGACACCATAACACTCACAGTGTCATGGTCTATACATAGACACCATAACGCTCACAGTGTCATGGTCTATACGTAGACACCATAACGCTCACAGTGTCATGGTCTATACATAGACACCATAACGCTCACAGTGTCATGGTCTATACATAGACACCATAACACTCACAGTGCCATGGTCTATACATAGACACCATAACGCTCACAGTGTCATGGTCTATACATAGACACCATAACGCTCACAGTGTCATGGTCTATACGTAGACACCATAACGCTCACAGTGTCATGGTCTATACATAGACACCATAACGCTCACAGTGTCATGGTCTATACATAGACACCATAACGCTCACAGTGTCATGGTCTATACATAGACACCATAACGCTCACAGTGTCATGGTCTATACATAGACACCATAACACTCACAGTGTCATGGTCTATACGTATAGACACCATAACGCTCACAGGGCTGTATTTTGTGTGTCTTAAGTACCAGGTCTTATTCCCTAACTTGAGTAAACTAAAGACCTGGAGGCGTGATCAATGCCATTTGGCTATTCTGAGTGGCCAAAGAGCATTGATCACGCCTACAGGTCTTTAGTTTACTCAAGTTAGGGAATAAGACCTGGTACTTAAGACACGCAAAATACAGCCCACAGTGTCATGGTCTATACATAGACACCATAACGCTCACAGTGTCATGGTCTATACTCACAGTGTCATGGTCATGGTCCACTGTGAGCTTACACATGTTGCGACCTTCGGTCGCACCATGTGTAAGCACAGTGCACTGAAGTCTTTCTGTGCCCATGCCTAGAAACAACTATGCCTGTTTAGTACAGTCAACCAAGCTTTTTCTTCACTTTGACAAATATTCATTATTCACCTCCAAAAATCTAATTTTGTTCATTCAACTGAATGTATGAATGTGTCACTGCGCCCATAATACACAGGCACACACGCGCACACACACGGTCCACATTCAGAGCGTTAATTGCGTTGCTTGGCATTGAGCGAATACAACAGAGAATTCAATGCTCCAGATGTTAGCGTGCATCTTTTCTCTGCATGGCCTGCAGCTTCACCGAAGCTTTTAAAACTTCAGTAGGCCATTTTGTTAATCCAAAATGTCCTCTATACTTTCTCCAGAATCTCTGCTAGGGACCCTATGGTTTTATACTAGAGAGAGGTTCGTTCCTGCTACTACTGGTCTTAGTCTGCTCTGCTCTCCCTGCCTCCTCCACTGCCTCCAGTTCTCCTTTTCATTTCACCCTTCCCCCTGCTCCCTCTCTCTCTCTCTCTCTCTCTCTCTCTCTCTCTCTCTCTCTCTCTCTCTCTCTCTCTCTCTCTCTCTCTCTCTGCTCCCTCTCTCTCTCTCTCTCTCTCTCTCTCTCTCTCTCTCCCCCTGCTCCCCCTCTCTATCTCTCTCTCTCTCTCTCTCTCTCTCTCTCTCTCTCCCTGCTCCCCCCCCTCTCTTTCTCTCTCTCTCTGTCTATCTCTCTCTCTCTCTCTCCCCCTGCTCCCCCTCTCTCTCTCTCTCTCTCCCACTGCTCCCCCCCCCCCCTCTCTCTCTCTCTCTCTCTCTCTCTCTCTCTCTGAGTGGAAGGACGCGAGTGAGTGTGGCGCTATGTGAGAGGTGTTTTTGCAAGTGATTTCTATTTCTATCTATTATCTTATCTTTAAGTGTTAATGTATTAGTAGTGTTGTTAGTTTAAAGTGGTTTTGGTGTCTATAGCGATTTGTTGGGGTTGTTTGGCGTGTGTTTACGCTCGACCAGCACACGCTGGTCGGCGTGCAGGGTGCACGCCGAGATGGAGACGCCTCTTGTTGGCCTGACAAGGAAACACGGCGTTAAGGTTTCAGCGAGTTTTGTGTGTTCAGTGGAAGAATGTAATTTGGCTGCTGGTAAAGTGGTCGGTTGTGGAAGCATTAAATCCGCTGCTCGGATGAACAGCGCTGTGATCATTTTCGTTGGCAGTATTGTTAAAGCCAATACGCTGGTTGAGAACGGCATTGTCATTAAGGACACTTATGTCCCTGTTGTTCCTCTCGCTACACCATCAAAGAAGGTGACGATATCTAACGTTCCCCCGTTCATCAGTGATGACGTTCTTCTACGTGAGCTTTGAAGACATGGTAAGATTGTCTCACTGATGAAGAAAGTACACTCGGGTTGTAAAGCCCCCGAGTTAAAGCATGTTGTGTCACACAGACGCCAGTTGTACATTATTCTTAATGAAAGGAATGTGGATTTGAACTTGGCATTTAAGATTAAAGTGGATGGTTTTGACTACATCGTTTTCATCGGATAGTATGAATTGTTTTAATTGCGGGAGGGAGGGGCATATCGTAAGAGCTTGTCCAGCGAGAAAAGCGGAGAATAATGATGCAGGGAATGGGGCTGTTGGTGGGGCGGTTGGGGCTGCTGTAGAACAGAATGAGAAGGGGACAGGTGCAACACAAGCAGACAGTCAGGTGAGTGAGGATGAACAGGCGGAAAATAATGTTGCAAGGAATGAGGCTGTTGGTGGGGCGGTTGGGGCTGCTGCAGAACAGGATAAGACGGAGACAGGTGCAACACAAGCAGACAGTCAGGTGAGTGAGGAAGAACAAGAGATTGAAGTACAGGAAAATTGTCAAAGTGAGGGAGGACAGGAGGAAGGTGAAGTACAGTCAAATAGTCAGGGGAGAGAAGGAGGACAGGCAGAGAAAAGTGAGGCAGGAAAAAAAGACACAGGGGAACAGAAAGCTGTTGATGGGATGGTTTTTGGGCCAAAGGCTATATTTTCTGGAAAACAAATTGATCAAAGCGCTAATGAAATAATGGTTGAAATGCATGCAGTGTCAGACTACGGGCGAGCTGATATTGAGATGATGGATGAAATTTTAAAAGTGCCACAGCTGAAGAGAAAGGGTAAAAGTAGCAAAGGAAGTTCAAAGGCAAAGAAAACAACAGAAAGTGAGGAAAAAGTAACTAAGACAGCAAAACAAGTAGACAGCGAGAGTGATAATGAGTCTACAGATGATGGTGGTCTTGAGTTTTCTGTTGATAAAATAAGAGATTTTTTACGGAAAACAAAAAATATGAAAAATGTGAAGGTGGGAGATCATTTCTCTGACAGTCAGCAGTTTGCTGACTCTGCTCGGTTTCAGATGAGCAGTGAAGGAGAAGGAGGGTTTACTGACCAGGAGATGTTCAGACTGAGGAAATTTGTGTCCAAAATTAGAGCAGAACTAAACAATGAAGATGATGTTTAAGGGTTTATTTTCTATGTGCAGCTTATTTCTTTTGCTGTTTTTTTTTCATTATCTTTTGCAATGAGTAATTTTAATATCAGCACTCTGAATTTAAATGGGGCAAGAGATGTAGCTAAAAGATCTCTGCTATATGAATTAATGAAATTAAAAAGGACTGATATTATGTTTGTGCAGGAGACTCATAGTGACAGCTCTAATGAGTCTGAGTGGAAAAGAGAGTGGGAGGGGGAGGTGGTGCTGAGTCACAAGAGCACAAACAGTGGGGGGGTGGGTATTCTCTTTTCAAAAAGTTTCAGGGCAGACTTTTGGTGGTTAGGGCAGTTTTTGAGCAACATATTTGTGTTCTCATTAATGTGTACGCTCCTACCATTGGACCTGAAAGAGTGCTTATTTTTACAAGTGTTAAGTGATTTTTTAAGTAAATTAAATGGTGAAGATTATCTTTTTTTGGCAGGAGATTACAACTGTACGGAAAATAGGTTAGATAGGAATCACTTGGAACCTCACAATGCCTCAAAAAATGCACTGAGGAAAGTAATGCAAACGCATGATCTAACAGATGTGTGGAGAAAAATGAATGATGGAAAAAGACAATACACATGGGCTCACAGCAGAGATAATTTAATATCTCTGGCGAGGTTGAACAGGGTTTATTGTTTTAAGCATCACTTGAGTATTTTTAAGAATTGTAGAATAGTGCCTGTTGGTTTTACCGATCACTCTTTGGTTAACTGTACTGTTTTTATTAATAATGTTACAATTTACAATTTACAATTTAGGCATTTAGCAGACGCTCTTAATCCAGAGCGACTTACATTTAGGCAAGAACAAAAGCATGGGAATACATCACATAAAAGCATTTATCATGAAACATGCGTAAGCTAAGAAGGTAACAGTGGAATATCTATATGATGAAACTATACATACACTATACATAATAAACTATACATATTCACTACTATGCTATACATATGTACTATGGCGTGCTATGACTATATACAATACAATTATAGTGCTGTCTACATAACATGCTATAAGTCTAAGTCAAATGCTATCTAAGCCAACAGAAATTCTATCTAAGGGGTTAGGGTAAGTGCTATGGGCCATGATGGAGTCTGAAAAGGTGGGTTTTCAGGCTACGGCGGAAGATTGGGAGTGATGCTGCAGTTCTGACTGCAATGGGAAGTGCATTCCACAGTTTTGGAGCCAGAAGGGAGAAGAGTTTGGGACGTGTGGAGCGTTGTCCCGGCGTTTTTAGTGAGGGTACTTCCAGTTTCCCTGCGTTGGCTGATCTGAGTGCGCGGGAGGGTTTGTAGGGTTCAATCATACTTGTAAGATATGGGGGAGCCATACCTTTGGTTGCTTTGAATGCCAGCATCAGAGTTTTGTATTCTGTGCGGGCAGCGACCGGGAGCCAGTGGAGGGAGCGGAGCAGGGGGGAGACATGTGAGAATTTTGGCTGGTTGAAGACCAAGCGAGCTGCTGCATTTTGGATCAGCTGGAGAGGCTTAAGTGCACATGCTGGTAGGCCAGTAAGGAGGGAGTTACAATAGTCGAGTTTTGACAAGACTGTTGTCTGGATTAGGAGCTGGGCTGATTCCTGGGTGAGGAACGGTCTAATTCGTCGTATGTTATAGAGTGTGAACCTACATGATCGAGTGACAGCTGTGATGTGAGCTTTGAACGAGAGCTGACTGTCCAGGACAACACCAAGATTCCTGGCTGTTGGGACAGACGTTACCAGGGCGTTGTCTACGGAAATAGTTAGCTCCTGCATAGGGCAGGACTTAGCTGGGAAGAAGAGAAGCTCAGTCTTGTCTGGGTTCAGCTTGAGGTGGTTGGAGGACATCCACTGTGATATGTCAGCCAGGCATGCAGTGATGCGCTCTTCCACCTGAGTGGCAGAGGGGGGGAAGGATAGGAACAGTTGTGTGTCATCGGCGTAGCAGTGATAGGATATATTGTGAGCAGAGATGATAGTGCCAAGGGATTTAGTGTACAGTGAGAAAAGGAGGGGACCAAGTACAGATCCCTGTGGGACCCCAGTTTGGAGGGTTCGGGGGGATGATAGCAGACCTTTCCAGGAAACCTGGTAGGTCCGATCGGTGAGGTAGGAGGAGAACCACTTTAGTGCCGTTCCACCGATGCCTAGCTCCGCTAGGGTTTCTAGGAGCAGCTGGTGGTTCACTGTGTCAAATGCTGCTGATAGGTCTAGGAGAATCAGTACTGCAGAGTGGGAAGCAGCTTGGGCAGCATGTAGTGCTTCTGTGACTGCCAGCAGGGCAGTTTCTGTGGAGTGGGCCTTCTTGAATCCGGACTGGTTGGGATCCAGCAGGTTGTTCTGTGAGAGATGGAGAGAGAGCTGGTTGGAGACGACACGTTCAATGGTTTTAGAAATAAATGAAAGGAGTGATACCGGTCTGTAGTTCTTGACATCTGAGGGATCAAGGGTTGGTTTTTTGAGGAGTGGTGTTACTCTGGCTGACTTGAGGGCAGATGGGACGCAGCCTGAGGTTACTGAGGTGTTGATGATGGAGGTGATGAAGGGGAGCAGATCAGGTGCGATGGTCTGGAAGATTGGAGACGGGACAGGGTCAAGAGGACAAGTGGTAGGTCTAGAGGATGTTACTAGTTGTAGAACCTCGTCTGGGGAAAGAGGAGAGAAGGAGGACATGCATGGTATGTTGGGGTTGGTGTTGGTTGAGTCAGATGCCACTTTATGTGGGAGGGGAGGAAAGGAGCTGCTGATATCATCAACCTTCTTCTCGAAGTAGTTGACAAAAACATCAGCAGTGAGGGATGAGGGTTGAGTGGGGGGAGGGGGTTAAACCTAAAAGTGCGTATTGGCATTTTAACACGGCCTTGCTTTTTGATGCACACTTTAAAGATGTTTTTCGGGGTTTTTTGGGGTGTTTTTAAGGGCAGAAAAAATTATTTTAAATCTTTGAGACAATGGTGGGAAAGTAGAGATAAAACAGCTCTGTCAACAGTACACTCTTAATGTTACGCGGGACATCACCAGATCTATGCAGGATCTGGAGATCGAGATTGTGGAACTACAGAGTTTTGCAGAGTCCACTGGAAATAGAGGTCATATTGAAGACCTCAAGTCTAAAAGATCTGTTCTAACAGACCTACTAGGCACTAAGGCACAGGGGGCGCTGGTACGGTCACGTCTTCAGAGCGCAACACTGATGGATGCACCATCAAAGTTCTTCTTCGGTCTTGAGAAGAGGAACGGGCAGAAGAGGCTGATGCACGTTCTGCGCTCTGCTACAGGACAAGAACTAAGAGACACTAATGAGATACGGAGACGAGCAGTGGACTTCTATTCTGAACTGTACAGCAGTGAGTACAAGGAGAACGAGGAACAGTTTAGTTCTTTCTGTGACGATTTGCCCAAAGTTCCAGAGACAACTGCTGCTGAGCTGGAGGTTCCACTGGGGCTAAAGGAGCTTCATACAGCCCTGCAGGGCATGGAGGGGGGTAAGGCCCCGGGCATTGATGGACTTCCAGTGGAGTTTTACAAGGAGTTCTGGAGCGAGATGGGTGAAGATCTTTTAACTGTGTTTAATGAGAGTTTCAAAGACATGACACTACTGCTAAGCTGCAGGAGGGCAGTAGTAACTCTCTTACCAAAGAAAGGAGATCTACAAGAGATTAAAAATTGGCGCCCCGTTTCACTTCTCTGCACAGACTATAAAATCCTCTCTAAAGCTTTGGCTAACAGACTCAAGGAGGTCATGGACCTGGTGATTC
>NC_139701.1:24430831-24450831 GCF_964188405.1 Protomyctophum parallelum | reverse complement strand
CATTTGGACCCTTTACAGGACTGTACCTGGAGAGTGTACAAATGGAAGCATGTGTAGACTCTCATGGTCATGCAGGTCCATGAAATTGAAAGGATTTGTGTTTATTTTGGGGCTTTTTTGCCTTTTATTGATAGAAGTACAGTAGGAAACGGGGAGAGAGATGGGGGGAAGACACACAGCAAAGTTGGTCGGGATCGGGACTCGAACTCGTGACACACTGTCATGCTGGATTACCAGCCAAGGTGCCGGTCCAGGCTTAGAACCACTAAACTGAACCTTTCAAAGTTGTGTCTGTTCCACCAAGCGATAGGATCAAAACCACTTCGGCCTTATAGCGCTGCGTATGTACCTCTCACACACTGGGCACTCTCATCCTCGGAGAACGCAGCCACAGCCAGAGCCATTCCCTGGCTCCCCTTTTTTTGCTGACCACTACGGATAGATTAACGAGTGCAGGATCTTTGGAATGTTAATTAATTTGATTATGTGTGCGTGTGTGCGTGCGTGCGTGCGTGCGTGCGTGGAAGGGAGAGGATGGGGTGGGTTCATGGTTAGGGGGAGTAGGGCGTGGGTGTGTGCAGTAGGGGCCTGTGTGTGTTTTTTTATGGAGGGAGAGAGGGGCCAGGCGTTGTGGACAAGATGAATAGTTCCTCTGGCTTGGGACCCTGGCAGCCTGGCGATGCCTGGTGCTTAATTTATAGCATGTGCTGCCACATAGTCAATGCACTTTTAATTCACCCGCTTACTACACGACACGCACACACACATATGCATGTGCACACATGAAGGCATAACACATACGCACATAAGCGCGGTCGAACGTGCACACACACACACACACACACACACACACACACACACACACACACACACACACACACAAACATGGGTGCAAATGATTGTTCACACACATGCATAAACGTGCATGTGAAAACACATGCAGACATATGCGCATGCGTGAGCATATGCACATGCACACATTGCCTTCATTACCCTGCTTACTAATGGAAATGTAATCATTATCGCGTGCACGCAGATGCACGCACACATGTACACACAGACAGGCTCTGGTTTATTTAACATTGATATCCCCTTGTGTATTAAGCCTGGGACCACTGGGGCTGTTTATATGCTTATGAAGCCGCAGAGCAAAGCCACACTAATTGTATTAAGCAACCAAACGAGAACCCCATGATTCTGACCTGCAGCTGTTTATGACCCACAGATCAATCGACCTCTTCTGCCTGCTCTCCCTCACTGGGAAATCCTCCGTGTTCATTGCAGTCTGAGAGTGTAGAAATAAACCCTTGTGCGTGTGTGCGCATGTGTAGCAGTAGCGTCTCAGAGCCTCTGCCTGATGACCAAAAGCATGATATCTCCCTCAGGCGAGAGGAGGAATTCCCCTTTAGGCTAATGGTTCAGATGTTGGCCGTCTCCACGTGGGAGACCTGGCTTTGATTCCCGGGCGTTACATAATGTATGTGTGTCTGTATGTGTATAGTGGTATAGAATTATGTATGTACTGTATATAATTCTCTGTCACTCTGTTTTGGTGCGTCTAAATCACTGCTGGGCAGTCTGCTGTCTAATTACCATCATCATTAAGATACTGTATATGATGGACTGTTGACCATAAAATGGAACCAGTAAAACCGAGCGAGGCAAACAAGCATGGCCTTTACTGCACAGGGCCTGGCTGCACTGATACGGAACAGCGCTTATGGCCATTTGGTAGCGATCCCTCTGACATTTTAATTCCATATTTAATTGCGCTATGGCGATTATGGCACTTAAGGTTTTATTTAGTATTTATCTAATGGCGCTCCGCTGGGGGATATGGCGACTGTTACGGTGTTATTCAGTGCTTAATTAAGCCATGCTGATGGCATGGGGGGCGGGGTTTTAATTTACTACCACGTCACGTTGCGGCGTTCTATAAAAGTCTGTTGGTTTTATGAATAGAATGTATGATATATACTGTAGGTCCCCCAAGTTTCTCATGTCAAACTGTATAGTGCTGATTCATACTTATAGCTGCACCAAAAATAGCAGATCTAAAAGCTCACAATGCGTTGCAGTGCGACACCTTGTGAGCTTTTAGATCTGCTATTTGTGTTACGTGCCACCGGGGCCCAACTAGATTGAATGTAAAACATGGTGCCATGCGCTATAGCGAAGCAGCGAGTGTAACAACAAAAAGTAGAGCAGAGCAGAGCAGACAGGACACGTGTGTGTGTGTGTGTGTGTGTGTGTGTGTGTGTGTGTGTGTGTGTGCGCTCTAACAGGCAGGTCCAGGCTCCGCTGGTCCATTTGTCCAAGCTGTCTCTGACGGCCAGCCTGTCACAATGAACAGGCAGAGTCACCGGGGAGACACCGCCGGGCAGGAAGAGGACAGCGCTTCAGCGCTGTCCCCCCCCCCCCCCCCCCCCCCCCCCCCCAGTCTCTGAACCCACACAGAGCTGACCCCCAGTCAGAGTACATCGCCTGTACTGCCCGTCTCAAAGCAGTCGAGAGCGTTTGTGTCTGAGGTAAAAAGACAGCTTGGCGGAGGAGAAAAGAGAGCGAGATGAGAGGAGGACAGGTGGAGGGGAAGGGGGAGGTGGAGGGGAAGGGGGGAGGTGTTCGGTAAAAGGCTTTTTGTTTTTGCAGAAACAAATCATTAAAAATTTGCCTTTTTTATTTCCATTGGCATTTTGCTGTGATATATCTATGCTATGCCTCCATAGCGGTTAGCAGTGACAAGTTAGCGGCAGTTCGTTATACGAGCCCTCGCCCCTTCCAGTCTTACTTGATTTGTTTACGGGTTTAGACGGGGCACAGCTATTGTGCTACATCGGGCCCCCCAAGCTTCTGCAGGCCCCCCGAGTGAACGCGTTAGGCTCCAACGCGGCTTGCCGCCTGAGAAGAAGCGAGAGCTGTATGACAGCTGCCTCTGTTTTATTAATAACGGCTCATAGCATTAAAGTAGACAAACTCCTCTTCTGTAAGAATGGGCCATTTACCTTTTTGTTTCTCTACGGCTTTGTTCTTTTCCCTCGGATTCACTTAGAGAGACTAGGGTGGGGGTGGCGCTGTACGCATAGCTGATGAAGAGAGGCAGAGGAGTCGTTCCAGCGACTTGACAGGTTGTTGGAGAGAGACAAAAAACCTTGCTGTAGTTGGATGTGAGGCACACTGTGACGCGGGCGTCCACATGCAACGTCACATGGACAATGAGGGATGGTGACGTGTCCTGCAGAGTCTTATAGAAGGACTCTGTCACAATCACACAAATCTAACAACATGTGCTGGATAAAGTACTCGTGTTTACTTAAGTAAAAGTGTCAATACTGCAGTGTAGAAATCTGCTATAGTGAATGTCTGGAATTCAAAATGTACTTGAGTAAAAGTACAAAAGTATTATATTCTGAGCCTGTAGATCGGATATTTTTCAAATGGCTGGAATGTATAGGGCTGAAGTGGTATGTTCAATTAGTAACTTAAGTTTTCAAATAATTGTAGTGGAGTAAAAGCTCCGGAGGCATAGTGCTCAATCACTGTGGAAGGAGGTTGATGATGAGCTGAGAGAAAACCAAGCTGGTTTCAGGAACATGCAGTGACCAAATTACTACCCTCAGGATCATCATTGAGTACACCCAAATATAGTACACCTGGAGAAGGAACACAGAGCTACTGTATACGTGGAAACAGCTGTGGCGCAAGCTAGTCAGACGAGGGTGGAAACGATTCATCAATGGCCTATGTTCTGAAAGGAATGTGAAGGCCTAAGTAAACATAACTAGTATAGTAAAACAGTGGTTCCCAAAGTGCGGTCCAGGGATCCCCAGGGGTCCTTGATTACTCCATTAAGGACCCCTGGGGGTTTGGAAGCACCCTTATGGGTCCGTAACTCTGAGAGCTAAATTAACATTGATTTTACAATATAAATTGGGGGTCCCAGAGATAGAAATCCGTAGACTAATGCAACCATGTTAAACTGGGGGTCCTTGAAATTAAAGGTATATTCAGTGATTTCACTTAATTCAAATATCACTTATTTTTTTGTTTTGTTGTGATAATCCTCCCTACTATAGAGTGTGCTGGCCATATAAGGAGTTCCTCCCTGTCCCCAGTTAACCCCTGGGGGTCAAAAAACCTTAGGTTTCGTTTTTGACTCTCTATCCTGATTGGACGAAAGGCTGGGTCCCACAGCCAAAAACGAAACCTAAGGTTTTTTGAGTGAAATCACTGAATATACCTTTAACGGGTTGAGAATCTCTGCTAGAGCCGTAAAAAATCTTCTCTTGAGTCTCTGGCATTTCAAATGGGGGTCTGCGGCCTAATAAGTGTCAATTTGGGGGTCCTTGACATGAAAAGGTTTTGCAACAACTGTAGTAAAAGCACTGGAAATTGGAAATACTCAAGTACAAACACCTCATATTTGTACTTAAGTATTTGTATACTGCCTGGTCTGGTGGAGGCCATGCACGCCTCACCTGTGTTTCCCCATCTCTCGCTGTACGTCTCCAATCAATGATAGATCAGCATGAGCCCTGTGCTACCGGTGGGCCCGTGGCCTACATCGCTCAGCGCTCAACCGCACGTCTGCACAACTTGCTGTAAATGCTCCGTAAGCACTTTATCACAAGCAGCTTGTTCTTTTGGTCTTTTTCTGCTTTCTTGTTGTTTTGTTGTTTCAAACCCTCCCCGCCCCCCTCCTCCTCCTCTTCCTCCCCTTTAAAAAAAAGAATCCAGCATTCTGACACTCATTAAAACAGAAAAGAGAGGGAGAGAGAGAAAGAGAGGGAGAGAGAGAGAAAGAGAGAGAGAGAGAGAGAGAGAGGAGGGGGTGAATCAAGAAGATGGAAGCGAGGCACGCACCTCCTCCTCCCCAACCTGCGGTCACGTAGAGCCGTCAGCGCACGGAGAAGTGCGCTTGTTATCTGCTGCTGCGAGATCACACTCCCGCTTCCTCCCGTCGCGTTGTACTCATATGAAAGACAATCAATTATGGATCAAATGGGCCCCAGATCTTTAATTCATTAGTCTCCCATACGATGCTGTGACGCCCGTACCAGCTGCCAGGGATATTACACAGTCACGGAGTAGCCTGGGGGTGCAACACTTTATCAAACTCATTGATTTAGTCAATTATTAAAACCAAATAGTCAATTTAAAATTACAGTAGGACAAATACTGAACATTACAGATCTACAAGCTCACAATGCACTCTGATCTTATTTTTTTAACCTTTATTTACTCTGGGCCGGGGGTGAACTCGCTGAGCACAAAATGTTCTTTTTCAGCAACTCATGGTATACACCTGGGAGCTGCAGAACTGCTGAACAGCTCAGTTGGCAGGTTAAGTGCCTTGCTCAAGGGCTCTTCAGAGGTACCGTACTACAGTAGCAGCAGCCACCACGGGCTCCGCCAAACTTTGGTCAACTCGACTGTCATTGCATCTCTGTATGTATTTATAATTGTATGTTAACGATGGCATGGGTGGGTGGCCGTGGGCCCCAAATACTAAACGCAATTGTGCTGTCTGCGTCACGGTATACTTACACCTCTGTGTCCCACAAGTATAATAGAGGATAGTAATTTTTGGTTGTTGGTACAATAAGAAAAAGACTCAGGTTGGACATGTTGTGGTTTAGGGGTTGGGGTTAGAGTTTCTCCTATTTCATACTTAGTTGTATGGAAGGTGTTGTGGCTCTTTGTTGGTTCCAAACATTTCAACCTTATAGCCAACAAACCCACTGATGCACCTAGGGATTATGGATGTACGCAGATATAAGAAGTAGATTGTCCACAGGTTCAATGTCATTGTAGTTTGTATTTACTTTCCTTTAAAGTGCAGTGATGGTACATTACAAGCATTTGTCTCTTCTGTGTTGTCTATCTGTCTATCTGTCTATCTGGTAAAACTGGTTTGTCCACCAGGTGCATGCCGCTCCCCAATCACCCAGGCCTACATATGCTCTCTCTCAATCAATCAATTAGGCCTGGGGAGGCGTGCCCTTGGTGTCCAAACAGTGACACAACCCATCAAACCAATGCCCAATAATGCCAAATAATAACTACAACAAGTGTGATAATAATAACAATAAATAGACATACAAATCAGTGCGGATGGCTTCTACACTCCCCCCTAATTGTGCACAGTATATGGACACAATTACAAAATACATTTCAAAGAAGCCAAACACAAAAAACATTATTCAAAGGTATGTGGTATGTGTGTTGTAATTAGGCTTGACTGAATCTTCTTTGATCGAAACTGCAAAAAAGAAAGAAAGGGAAAGATGGAGAAAAGAAAAGTTAAAGCTCTCAGTGGTCTGGAGAAGGCTTGATGTAGCCCTCAAGCCACCACAGGAAGCGGAGCAGGTGGTTGTCCCTTTCCTCCGGCACGTCACCCTCCTCGTTCTCCTTCTGCTCTCTCTTCTCCTGGACAGGCCCTTTGTCCTCCTTTCGGTTCCTATGCCAGCTTCTTTCCTTCTTCAGAGGCAGCTCTTTCTTACCACCTTGTTGGTCATGATCAGATGTAGCCCTCTCCATGCCGTCCATGGTGCCATGGTCCCCTCCACCACTGGCCCTCCGTGATGGGGAAGGATGCCTCTCTCCACTGAGTGGATCCCTCACCACTCTGTTCAGCCTCTTTGTGTCAGCTGACTCAACCCAGCTAGCGTTGTTGATCATGGCATCCTGCTTGCCGTTTTCATCTCCCTCACGCATCTGTCCATAGTGATCTCCAGCTTCAGATGTGACGCCGAGAGCTGAGGAGCCGCCCGTCTCCAC
This sequence comes from Protomyctophum parallelum, assembly GCF_964188405.1. Taxonomy (NCBI): domain Eukaryota; kingdom Metazoa; phylum Chordata; class Actinopteri; order Myctophiformes; family Myctophidae; genus Protomyctophum; species Protomyctophum parallelum. Next base: position 24,444,054 of record NC_139701.1, on the reverse strand, counting down.
AGCCATCTCACCGTCCTCCGCTCCGTCCTCTTCTGCAGGGTCAGTCAGCTGCTCCCGCTGGAAATCCTTCAGCTGCAGAATGTTCTCCTCCTGAGGGATCTTCGGCTCGGAGACACTGTCCTCTCCTTCCTGCCATGTCTCTCTGCCATCCTCTCCCGGGGGTGCGTCTTCCTCCACCACGCCATATGTGGCCAAAATGCTCTCCCTCTGCTCCCTCTCCATCTCTCGTGCCATCCACTCCTGCACGATAATCTCAATCTCCCTTCGACTGAGCTCTGGAGGGTCTTCCCACCAGTCTTCTTCATCTGCAGATTGTAGAGCAACCTCGCTCACTGCTCTCGTGGCATCTGAGTCAGACATTGTAATTTCCTTTTTGCCACACGTAAAAGTGCAGTGCAGTGTAAACTTCCAAGAAAGTGCAGCAGCGCAAATGCAAATGCCCAAATAAATAAAGGCAGTGCAAAACAACAGGTGTGTCACTAGTAAAAGTCCGGCAGTGACAAAAACAAGAATAATAACGGACGGCAGTGCATCAAATGGCCAGCAAACAAGTCACCAATAAAAGTTAAGCAGTGGAAAAACACGAAAATAAAATAACTCCAATAGTTATTGCCGTTTTCCTATACAGCTTTTAAATTCGGTTTCCAGTGTCCACTACATACCAGGCTCCTAATTGATGAGTCTTTGTGGCTTTGAGCTGCGCGTCCAGTTAGTTAATTCCCTTATGTTTGTTCCAATTCCTGGTTCGAGTCCTCCTTGTTACTTTGAAAAACCAACACATCTAAATCCAACAGGACTCAGTTTTACTATGTTGTGGCTCTTTGTTGGTTCCAAACATTTCAACCTTATAGCCAACAAACCCACTGATGCACCTAGGGATTATGGATGTACGCAGATATAAGAAGTAGATTGTCCACAGGTTCAATGTCATTGTAGTTTGTATTTACTTTCCTTTAAAGTGCAGTGATGGTACATTACAAGCATTTGTCTCTTCTGTGTTGTCTATCTGTCTATCTGGTAAAACTGGTTTGTCCACCAGGTGCATGCCGCTCCCCAATCACCCAGGCCTACATATGCTCTCTCTCAATCAATCAATTAGGCCTGGGGAGGCGTGCCCTTGGTGTCCAAACAGTGACACAACCCATCAAACCAATGCCCAATAATGCCAAATAATAACTACAACAAGTGTGATAATAATAACAATAAATAGACATACAAATCAGTGCGGATGGCTTCTACAGAAGGTATGAATAAATGTCTGGCGAAAAAGAAAAACTTTAATATTGCAACTGCACTTAATCGATGAAATGTGAAATGTGACGCCAACACCCCTCACCCCACTGATGAAGCAGTCACTTCATCACCCCGCTGAGGAAGCGATTGGGGCAACAAACATGGACGTAACCCCAGGCACCACAAAGGGTCAACTGACCACATTTCCACATCTTTTATGCGGACTACATCTATACTGACCAGGATACTGACCAGGACATCACCAGTATCAAGCACTTGCTGACTGGTATAGTGCTGACTACTGTACTGACTATATGGTTAATGACTATGGTACTGTCTATGGTTAATGATATTGTGTGTGTGCGCATGCTTGCATGCAGGGCTGTGTGATGTGTAGTGCAGTAGAACTGTGGTAGTGCTTGTAGTTTAGTGCATGTTGCTTCTGCTTGCTACTCCGCTTCCAGCTACTGCCACCAGCTAGCCCTCCTCGCGGAGGGTGAAAAGAGGAGCCGAGTGCGTAAGTCTCCTCCTGCTGGTATACAAATCCGCTCCACTGCTTCTGCAGTGCCTCATGGCCACACGCGGTAACTGAGTACCATGCGGTCCCAACTGTAGGGGATCTTGGAGCAACAGTCTGCACCAGAGGCAAGGCGCGCAAGCTTGTGGACACGGCCCCTGGCGCCTGCCAAACGCTGTTCTTGCTATGGGCAAATAGCGTGGGCAGATGGGGCTCATAGCCATGGAAGGCGATCCAAGGAGAAGGGCACTCTGATGTACATGTTACCAACAAGATCCTGTATGAGGGAATACCAAGGGTGAGCCAGAAAATAGCAGCCAGGAGAATGAGACTATAGCAGGACACTGCCAAAGACATCACGAACTGCCAGCCAGCAATTTGGTGCTGTGAGAACCAACACATGAGGACGTCCCACATTAACATACAGTACATGGATGTAGGCTACTAAAAAAGTACTAAAAATAGACGCTGTAACAACGAAATAATGGCCAGATGTATATGGAGAACCGGGATGACTGGAAACGACGATGGAGGGCTTGTCTGAGGACAACCTATAGAGATAGATATGGTACATATCTATTTAAACACTCTTTTGTTCCCCTTTCAACTAAAATGCTCAATCAGGGATTGCCGAATGCACTTTAATGACTATAGTTGCACTTTATCAAGGGAATGTGTGCAATATCTCTGTTTTGTGTATGTGGGTGTTTTATGGTGTTTTTTCTTTTCGTATGTGAACGTGTCTGTTATTTGTATGCAACTGTGACTCTGTCTCCAAGACAAATTTCTCCCAAGGGAGACAAATAAAGATAACCTTGAACATACATACATATACACTGTTTTACACACCACAATAGCTGATCTCCAAAGATCTGCTATTTATCAGCATTTTCAGCCATTTTCAAATGCTGTCCTAAAATGTTGATGTCCTCACAAGTATAGTAATACAAACGCGTGCGTGCGCGTATGCATGCGTGTTTGTGTGCGAGTGTGTGTGTGTGTGTGTGTGTGTGTGTGTGTGTGTGTGTGTGAGAAAGAGAGAGAGAGACTGGGGCACTCATCTCCATTTCAGAATGGCCAGCTGTTTCAGTAAAACAGGAGATAAGACCATAACGTCATACTTCCATACACCTCTCTCTCCTGCCATCCTTACTACCTCTCCTCCTCCAAGGCACTCATTCATAATTTATCCCGGAGGCTGACTTTTTCTGTCGACACTACCCCATGTGTGGCGGTGTGGCACTCTCTCCAGTTTCACTCCGGCCATCGTGCTGCGTGGCCACTTCCTCCTGCAACAGGAAGCGAGCGTCGATAAGGACAGGAAGTGAAAGCCGGCACCGCGCCTCAGGTGAGTCCGTCCTCTTAGGTGTTGGATATCATCTTACCGCCTATCACACTGACACGCACGCACACACGCACACACGCACGCACAGTCTAACATACATAAGGCACACAGGTGAGTGTGTCCTCCTGGGTGTTGAATATCCCTTACCTGTGGGCTTCACAGGGACTCTGGCATAGTGTGTGTGTGTGTGTGTGTGTGTGTGTGTGTGTGTGTGTGTGTGTGTGTGTGTGTGTGTGTGTGCGTGTGCGTGTGCGTGTGCGTGTGTGGGCGTGGGCGTGCGCGTGAAAACAAAACAGCTGTTGAGCTTTTTTTTTAATCTTTGTTGAAAATAGGAATGATATAATTATGAACATAGAAGTACTTGATAACAAACTGACACATTTTTAAGTGAACATTTTAAACTCAAATATGTTATTTTTTAAATGGTTACACACTGGTACTGTTTAGCACAATGTTCAATTACATTTAAAAGCAAATGGCAACATTTAGATTTATGATCATGAATATCATATTTGCAATTTAGGCATTTTAGCAGACAATTATTCAAAGTGACGGAAGTGTGGAATCAGAAAAAGCAGAGTTAATTAGTGAATAATAAGGTAAACAGTCACATAAATCACTGCCAATCAGGAGTGGAATGCCTTAATGCCCCCTTCCCTCAAAACTAATTTCAAGAAAGAAAGAAAGGACTGAAAATTCACCTGACACTATCATCCGGTCAATAGAAACCACAACTATATTATTCCTCCCCTCCAATTAATTTCTCTTCCAATCTGTACATAGATTTGAAATGATTTTTTTTTTTAGATATTTAAATCATTGTTATTGTGAATGAATGCATGGGACCCGAATGGAAACAAGACTGCAAGGACTTTCTTCAGTGATGTCCTTTTGGCCAAATGTGCGTTACTGTACCCTGTACTGTTTGCATCTTTTTGTCTAATAAAATTATCAATCAATCAATCAAAGCAGTGGCACTGGTTCCCAAACTATTTTCATGTCAAGGAACCCAAAATTGACACTAATTAGCCCACAGACCCCCATTTGAAGAGATTTGCCAGGGACCCCCATGAGAGAAGATTTTTACGGCTCTAGCAGTGATTTTCAACCCGTTTAATTTCAAGGACCCCCAGTTTGACATGCATTAGGCTACGGAGGTCCATTTAATGGCATTTCTATCTCTTGGACCCCAATTTATATTGTAAAATCAATGTTAATTTAACTCCATTTGGTTCCATTTGTATACTCTGAGTTACAGTCCAATAAGGGTCCATTTGGTTCCAAACTATCATTTAGCTGGCCCCCTGGAACTCCCTCAAGAACCCCTGGGGGTCCCCGGGCCCCACTTTGGGAACCACTGACATAAATAGTGTAAGTGTAGTGCAATGAGAACAATGCAATGACATTAGTTGGAATCTTGTGGTTGAGAAAAAACGAACCAATACAATTGCCGGGTACATTTAAAAATAATGTCAAAAATCTGGATATATCTTTCCAAATTGTTTCTTCTGATTAACTACAAGTATTGACTTGCTTTGAATTAAAACGATTCCCAACATTTATTTTCTGAATTTGCTTTGATCCAGACTTCAGAAAATGCATGCATGACATAATTTGCAACTGGTTTGTAGTCATTCAAAATGTTTTGTGAATTGACAAGGATGATTCGTTTTCTCTTTTATCATTACTATTCCTTTTAATGCATGCAAACAAAGGTCCCCCAGCATATCGATAAGAAAAATACACATTTAACTTCTCCTACAGCAGGATAAAGAACTGCAGCCTATAATGTTCCTGTGTGAGTCGCCAAGGCAAGAGCGTGGCTGTACTTTAATCAATGAGCAGGCTGATCAATGTTATTGATAGCTTCATTTGACCGTGTTTGGAATAGATTTCATTTCAGTTATCTTTAACGTGGTCTAATCATATACAGTACCTGTAGTTAGAGGGTCACATATTTCACCCTGTGTAAAGTCAAGAGCCTGACTGATAAATCACTTCACAAGCAATAGATATTGACAACCAACTGAAGTGCGCGCACACGCGTGCAAGGTTGTGTGTGTGTGTGTGTGTGTGTGTATGTGCGTGCGTGTGTGTTTTGTTAACCATGCAGGGTTGAAGCCTGCCTGCTAGAATGCCACCCCATAATGTTGCTGTCCGGCAGACACCCCTTATGGAGGGAAAAAAATAACACAAAACTAGAAGCTAGCTAGCCTAGTTTTTTTTCCCTCCACCCCTCTTTTCTTTAAATCATAAACAATTGAAAATACCATGTAAACTACGAAATTCGGGCTAAGTCCTGCCCTATGCGGGAGCTAACTATTTCCGTAGACAACGCCCTGGTAACGTCTGTCCCAACAGCCAGGAATCTTGGTGTTGTCCTGGACAGTCAGCTCTCGTTCAAAGCTCACATCACAGCTGTCACTCGATCCTGCAGGTTCACACTCTATAACATACGACGAATTAGACCGTTCCTCACCCAGGAATCAGCCCAGCTCCTAATCCAGACAACAGTCTTGTCAAAACTCGACTACTGTAACTCCCTCCTTACTGGCCTACCAGCATGTGCACTTAAGCCTCTCCAGCTGATCCAAAATGCAGCAGCTCGCTTGGTCTTCAACCAGCCAAAATTCTCACATGTCTCCCCCCTGCTCCGCTCCCTCCACTGGCTCCCGGTCGCTGCCCGCACAGAATACAAAACTCTGATGCTGGCATTCAAAGCAACCAAAGGTATGGCTCCCCCATATCTTACAAGTATGATTGAACCCTACAAACCCTCCCGCGCACTCAGATCAGCCAACGCAGGGAAGCTGGAAGTACCCTCACTAAAAACGCCGGGACAACGCTCCACACGTCCCAAACTCTTCTCCCTTCTGGCTCCAAAACTGTGGAATGCACTTCCCATTGCAGTCAGAACTGCAGCATCACTCCCAATCTTCCGCCGTAGCCTGAAAACCCACCTTTTCAGACTCCATCATGGCCCATAGCACTTACCCTACCCCCTTAGATAGCATTTATGTTGCCTTAGATAGCATTTGATACAGACTTATAGCATGTTATGTAGACAGCACTATAATTGTATTGTATTTAGTCATAGCACGCCATAGTACATATGTATAGCATAGTAGTAAATATGTATAGTTTATATGTATATATAGTATTATATGTATAGTGTATGTATAGTTTCATTATATGTATGTATAGTTTCATTATATAGATATTCCACTGTTACTTTCTTAGCTTACGCATGTTTCATGATAAATGCTTTTATGTGATGTATTCCCATGCTTTTGTTCTTGCTTAAATGTAAGTCGCTCTGGATTAAGAGCGTCTGCTAAATGCCTAAATTGTAAATTGTAAATTGTATATAGATCGGTTGTGTAGGCCCTCTCTACGAAACGGTATCAAGTGAAAAGGAAATGTCGGGAAATCGGTTTATAGTGTAAAAGATTGGATATACGTCGTTCAAATACGGCCGTTAGCACTGTTAATTCAACATCCGGTGAGGGGAGGATACGGATCGTGTATGTATTGTGTATGGAAATCAGCGATTACAGTGGGTGGGCTTTAGACCGGATGTAAGCCTTGCACACTAAATAGAAACCAGGCATGTCACATTCTAACTTCATTTCAGTTTACCAAACAATAATTATAGTGACAGTGTGAGCGCACGTTATTGTATAACAGCCAGAGCCAGGCACATTGCTCAGAGTCAGACGAAATACGACATTAGAGTTATATATTGTCATTTTTATATAGAGGGGGAAACATTATAGGCTATGCGTGTGTTATCGAACACAATGCATAATGTACTGTAGGATGTAGCATTTATTCATATTATACACAAGTAATTTAATTGAAAGCAGCCTTTGACTAAGAAAGGAAAGAGGTCGCAATATATTGTTTCCGTTTCGGGAGAAATAAAGTCATTGCATGACAGCGCTTTGTGAGCTGGCAGATGAGCCATTTTCAGGGGGCCACCATGATCAAGTAGAGTGGGGGAGAAAGGGGGACGTCGGTCGATTTGGTTGAAATAGCCAGACTGAGTAGGAGTGAATTTTTTTCAGACATCCTACAACAAAATTCTGAGAGAGCCAGACAAACTTCACAAGATCAGCAGTGATGATTGTCTACTTTGAATGATTGATTGATTGGAACAAAGAGAACACAAATAAATTGATTCTGTTCATTCATTATGTTCTTAGCAAACTGTTGTAGGTTGAATTTGTAGGCCTATGTAAATATCACAAAAACATTCCACCCTAATAACATCCTAATAGTAGATATTTATCTTATGTTATTATTGTAGCGTAATTATAATTTGGGGCCTTTTGTTTCTTGGGCTACTGTAGGTCTAATGGTCCCTGCCATGTTAATCTATAACACATTCAATAGGCTATAGTTCTTGCCGATGGCTATTAAACCACTGGAACTTATTCAACAATAAAATTCACATACAGTACTGTAGAAGTGAAGAAAGTTTGTGAACATAAATTTGGAGAATAGACTAATAGAATGTATGATGCCATTTGTCATATCCAAAATGATACTGTAATTAAACAAGCCCCCTCCGTTTGCCTTCGTTTTTAGGTTTCATATAACTGATTTGTGAATGTGCAAATCAGCACTCTGTAACCACAGCCAAAGGAAAACCACTCTGGTCTTACTCAGCTCTCTCTCTCTCTTTCGCTCTCTAACACACTTAAATGCACGCACATGCACACGCTCACACACACATACATATATATGCACACACACACACACACACACACACACACACACACACACACACACACACACACACACACACACACACACACACACACTGGTTTTCAAAGTGGGTGTAGGGACCACAAGGGGTCCTTGTGGGGGTTCTGTTCCAGATATCTCCAGTCCAGCAAAACGAGTGAATATAAATGATCAGTTTAACCACTTTAATACACTTTTGTACAAAATTGCCGATCTACAAGCTCACTTTTGTTTTTAACGTAACACAAATCTTTTATGGGCATATTCATTTGGAGGTCCTTGATATGTAGGAGTCAGTATTTGCAGTTCGTGACAATGAGCAACTGATCAAAAAAAGTTGTGTTTGAAGTTACAGTATACCTGACACCAAGTGTAAATCTGATCAATTGACCAATTCTTGATGTAACTTTTATTGTTTCTTACTGTACTGTACTTATGATGACGAACAATATATCTTCAGTCTGACTGTTACAAGCTACAGTATATACCTGGAACCTTGCATCTAAACTAAAGTGCAACTCTGCTTAATTCAAACGTTTCCAATCTTTTATTCCTATTTTTGCCTCTTTGTTCTAAAATACTGCTAACACATATCTAGACTTTAGACTTCAAGACTTCAGTGAAAAATAAATAACTACATCAACCCCCACCACCCCTGAAGAGCAACTCTGCTCAATTCACACTTGTTCTGTTTAAACCCTATATTTTCTTCTATATATATTTCATTTTATCCTGTCTGTTTCATATCCCCTTTAAGGGTGACTATGTCGGTCGGGCTGTCGGTTGGTCAATCCATCCATCTTTCTATCCTTGACTCAAACAGCATATCTTGAAGCCGGCTGGATTGCCATGAAACTTTCTATGCACCTTTGTGAACCCCAGAGAATGGCATAATATACTGGGACTAGAGTAACAGTGGCTCAGGAGGCTGCAGAGCAGGCTCACGTGATGCTGACCATTATACTGATATGATGCCAACCATGAAACTGGCGTGATATATACCTACCAGTATCGTGGACAGTATGTCACACAGGGCTGTGACAGATATGTCAGGCCCTGTCACGGGCAACAGCCCTATATATGCCAGGCCCTCTCACAGCCCTGTCACGGTACATCAGGCCCTGTTCTGGTCATCTGTTCTGGTCTGGAAACACGTTACACTTACTACAGTATGTTACTGTACCATAACAGGGCCTGTAACAGGGCCATGACAGCTCTGCCATTCAGTGCTGTGAGTGGGGCCTGATGTGACAGGGCCTGACATACATATAAGATACTCTGTGAGTGTGGCCTGATGTGACAGGGCCTGACATACATATAAGATACTCTGAGTGGGGCCTGATGTGACAGGCCCTGACATACATATAAGATACTCTGTGAGTGGGGCCTGATGTGACAGGCCCTGACATCCATACTACATACTACTTGCTAACCGTAACAGCCTTTTGTTTTCTCCCTGGGAAGTAGGCTAATTACATCATAAACACATACTAATAGTCAATCTAGTTTCATGTAAAATCTTATCTTTGGAAATCAATGAGATGTTTAGTAAATTATAGAATCACGAGTACTAATTCACTCACAAACCCTTTTGAGCTTGAGGCAGAGTATTTACACACAGACGGTATAGAGAGGTACCTTTCGACGTAGACTACAGTACTTGGCTCAGACGCAATACCTTGACATTGACTTTGTGTCCTGTACATCACATCAGGGCCGCTGTCTTCCTCAGCAGTCGATTGGACATAGAACTCCTCCTTTCTCCTTGACCTCTGAGAATTTGATATGGAAAAGACGAGCGCACAGCATTCAGGGGAACTTTTTCCTGAGCGCTCCGAGCCATTTGACCTTAAACATTGTTTGTAGCGTTGGCAGTCGAGGAGTTGAAGATCGCTCTGTGGCTGCACGTGTCGTAAGTCACTTCGGATGAGAGCTACACCAGTACTCTGTAATATCCTGAGTGTTCATTTTATTCTGAGGGTTAGAAATTGATAAATTATCAACTGAGGATTTTAACTGTGTACAGAAGCTGGCCAAATCGAGACGTGAGAACCAGTAGGTGGTCTGTGCTGAGTTTAAACGCTTCGTTCAATGAGTCCTGATGGAGTTTTATATCCCACTGATATTCCACAGCATGGACCCCTGGGGAGAGATCAAGGAACAGCGCCCGGGATCCCTGAGAGGGTCGTTAGTGAGCAGCTTCAAATTAAACCCACGGCAGGCTTGAAAGAAGGAGACAGAGTGTGTGTGTGTGTGTGTGTGTGTGTGTGTGTGTGTGTGTGTGTGTGTGTGTGTGTGTGTGTGTGTGTGTGTGTGTGTGTGTGTGTGTGTGTGTGTGTGTGTGTGTGTGTGTGTGTGTTGCTGGCTGATTAGGAGCCTCCACCCCTTAATGAGTTGCAGGAGACCTCATATTTATTTACAGTATGGGACTTACCTCTCAGCCAGTCGATAGGCTGGGAGAGAGAGAGAGGTGGGGGTTGTAGAGGGAGAGACATCCCTGTTTGAAATGGTCACTATCAGTAACATGATGAGCATCATTATTTGTAAGTGGAATGTTTGCAGTTTGTTTAACATGTTATCCTTTTTATTTTTCCATTTGACCGTGTCCAAGTTCATTTCTCCAGTAATTCCGTGGTGAATTGTATTGTCATATCTTAATTAAGTTCAATCCACTTATTTAGGAAAACTCTGCCACTGTATCTTCCATAGTATATCCTTGTAATTGCTTTGTGATAACATAAAACATCCAAGTGTATTTAGGTTTTAGTGGCCCAGGCTCGGTTCTCTTCCGTTTCCCATGAGAATAATATAAGAAGCCAACGGTCGCTCTGCGAAATTTATAGTTATAGTATAAGAGCAGCGGATTTCTCTCTTTTATTACTGGCTGACTGGTCTTTAAAAAAAGGACTCTTATCAGAGCCAAGGCAGTAGTTTAGGTCACTGTGTGTGTGTGTGTGTGTGTGTGTGTGTGTGTGTGTGTGTGTGTGTGTGTGTGTGTGTGTGTGTGTGTGTGTGTGTGTGTGTGTGTGTGTGTGTGTGTGTGTGTGTGTGTGTGTGTGTGTGTGTGTGTGTGTGTGTGTGTGTGCGCGTGTGCGTGCGTGCGTGCGTACGTGCGTGCGCGAGAGGGAGAAGCCATTCCTACCTCCATAATCAGTGCACAGCGAGCGCACATATTGATGCGTCCTTGTACTGTTTGGGTAAAGAGAGACTGTGGTATCACTCACAGATACATCTGCTACTTATGACAACGACCACCGCTCTGGAAAACACAGTGGAACAAGTCCTCAAGCGGAAGGAGCCAAGATAACCTACTGCTTGCTTCTATGCCTGTTCAAAATCCATGTTAATTTAACTCTTGAAAATTGACATAGGTCTACTCACTGTACTGTACTTACTGTACTCCAACTCTTCCCCCGTCTTTCTTCTCAAACACATTCTCTCTCTCTCTCTCTCTCCATTCACAGTGGCATTCCCAGGAGACAGTTTTCTGGGCGGGGGTCTTCCCCCAGAGCGGGTCTGGACTGGGATGGGTTGGGAAGAGCTTCTGCATCTCTCCTCCGTAGAAAGACGTGTTTGGAAAAGGTGCTGCCTCAGCAACCCACCCGGCCGGCGGCGAAAATCAAAATATCAATAAGCTCTTATAGCATTAAGGAAAATGCCTAAATCTGACACTTTCTCTCGCCGCCATATACCTTCCCCTGCCCCCCCGTCCCCCCTCTTTCTCCCCTTTGCCAATATCACTCAACCACTTACGCTTGGCATGCGCCCACCGGAGAGTTTTACATGTACATTAAGAGTGGCTCTCTCTGCTTCTCCTGTGTCTACTTTTTCTCCATCCTCTCTCCACTATATCTATTAAAGTATACCAGGCCAGACGCATAGTCCATCCTCATTCATTTTTGAACAGGTGATTGACAGGCCAGAGTTATCGCTGTGCGGTTAAAGATATGCCCGTCATTGATCACAGCGGCCTGTCGTTCCTTAATGTGAACCTTTTATTATACGACTGGATGTGAGGAAACTATTCGCAGCCTCTCGGCCCATTATGCTTTAGGCTTCACATCTGCGGGAATCACTGGTGTTTCGATAATGTGTCCTAAAAGTTTAAAGAAAAATAATAGGTTAAAAAAAAAGTAAGAGCATCGGACAATCTGAACAAAGTGCAATGCTAGGAGCAGGAAAAAAAGAAGCACATATATGAGAGATAAAGCATTTGAAAAGTGGGCCAAATAAGCAAAAAGAGATATCAGCAAGTCCAAAGAGGAGTTTAAGGAGGGGGTCGGGGAGAGTGGGGGGGAGTAAGAATGGCCTAGGGCAGGAAGAGAGATATGGAGAGAGAAAGAAAGGGGGCTCAGACTGAGACAGACGAGAGAGAGAGAGAGGGTGGGCGTGCGAGAAAGAGCGACAGAGTGGTGGTAGAGCTGAATGATTGCTCTGTGAGAATTATTATTGATGATTCAGGCCATGTGAATTATTAATGGCGAGCGAAAAGCATCTTTGAACGTGTCTCTGACATTCAATACTGACAGAGATCAATGAGCTGGCATGGACACAGATGCAAGTAGAGAGGAGGGGAGCGAGATGGAGAGGTGCAGCTAGCCCACCGTATACTAGGACAGTGGTTCTCAGACACTGGTGGGCCGTGAGCGCATTGCAAGTGGCAAAACACTAAGATCTTTAATGATATATCTATGACATAACAAATATATAAGAAAACAATGTAATGGTATCTTGTTCCTTAAAACCTTGAGAAAATGGGTTTTCATTCTGATACGACACAGGAGCTTAAAGTATACGTTACATTGATCCAAGCCGGTACTCGATAGATTGATCATTGAAATGAACATGCTCTGAATATGCACGCATCCCACCCTTCTGACCACCGAACAACATGGCAGCCTACCCTGACACAGAAAGGATCGAGAACCACTGGTAACAGGCCTGCACACAGTGCTTCAGTGGAGGACTAACAGACCACACAGTGCTTCAGTGGAGGACTAACAGGACACAGTGCTTCAGTGGAGGACTAACAGGCCACACAGTGCTTCAGTGGAGGACTAACAGGACACAGTGCTTCAGTGGAGGACTAACATGACACAGTGCTTCAGTGGAGGACTAACATGACACAGTGCTTCAGTGGAGGACTAACAGGACACAGTGCTTCAGTGGAGGACTAACAGGACACAGTGCTTCAGTGGAGGACTAACAGACCACACAGTGCTTCAGTGGAGGACTAACAGGACACAGTGCTTCAGTGGAGGACTAACAGACCACACAGTGCTTCAGTGGAGGACTAACAGACCACACAGTGCTTCAGTGGAGGACTAACAGGACACAGTGCTTCAGTGGAGGACTAACAGACCACACAGTGCTTCAGTG